>NC_067479.1:117856532-118163214 GCF_947179515.1 Apodemus sylvaticus
GAGAATTATTGCTTTATATTCCTGTTGATGAGTGGCTGTATATGTATTTTGTTTTAATTTTAATTTTAAAACAAGCAATCTATTTTCATTTATAGCCTATAATAAGTGAAAGTTGTATTCACAATGATTTCACAAGTAAAATAATACTCAGCATACTTATTTTTGAATAGATAAACTATAAGTTCAGTGTATTTGCACCATTCCCACTGGCAGTGTTTTCTAGAGCAGTGGTATGTAGTGTGATTGTTGGGGCTTTTCATTTTTCAGGGTAAAGGAAACCTGTGCTGAAGAATGACAGAAAGTATACATTTCAGAAAGTTTTTCTCAGTATTAATAAAGAGATCACTAATAAAAATACTTAAAAATGTACTTGGGATGCCTCTTTAGTCCATGCTGGACTCTGGTCTGAAGGAGACTCTTTTGTTTGAAACTGATTGTTAATGTTCTTTTGTGTTGGATTCTCATTATCCCTTTGTTGGAGACTTGACCTCAGCTATTTTTGTTTCCTGTGAGAGATCTTATAAGTGCTGAGCACTAAATTTCCTTTCCTGCCCTGTTGGTAGTTTTTGCACCATTTGAACAGGCTACTTATTTCTAACAAGATGAAAAGGAGGGAGGATGAGAAAGAACACAGGACAACATAGAGTCTGCACAGTGGTCACACTATGTGCTCTTGGTATTCTTGCTTCTCTTCTGAGATGCTGTCAAGCCCAAATGAAGCTGTTTCATGGGTAACATGCAACATTCTCTGAAGAAAAGGTCTCTCTGCTTCTCCTCTTGTCCCCAACCATCTCTTTTCTAAACAACAGCCAGAGTCATCTTTCAAAATGTCAATTGCAATGTCTCTGTTGCTCATCCCCTGCCTGTTCAAGATGCTGCAGAGGCTTCTTACCACATTCAAAATAAAATGTGTGTCCCATCCCACAGTCCTATTCGCCTCTCCCCCTGAGAGTGAATTTTCTATCTTTCAACCCTAACCCCTGCTACTTTACCATTCTTCAGAGACATTGCTTGGCCTTGGAATGCTCCACTTGCTTTTTTTTTTTCTTCATTGACTTCTGCTTCTGTCTAGCTTCAATGCTTTTTTTCTTATACTTTGTTGGGGTATGGTTTCCACTTCATTATTTGCAGAGACCCCACCCCAAGTCTTTCCTATATGAATAACACATTTTCCCTAGCAATTATATTTCTCCAAGTCAATTAATTTTCCTTTAGGTAAGTTTTCCATCTATCACTAAACCATGTGCATGTTTGTTTATGGCTTTCTTCTGGTGACTTAGTAGCTTCATGGTGGCAGAGTCCTTTCAGTCTGTTCATTGGTGCATAGCCAGCACTTACAAGTACTTGGCACACAGTAAACACCTACAGTGAGTGATCATAAGAATGCAAGCCTGATGTGCTAATATAAAAAATAAAAATGATGGAATACTAAGGCATGGTTTTGATGAGGTTCTTCTATGGAGTGGAAGAAGGTAGGATTGGGCTAAGGGAGACATTGAAGCCAGACACAGATAGCACAGCCTACTGATTCCCAGAGGGGAGTTCTGTAGCTGGCTTGGCCTTTTAGGCCTATACTGCACTTAATGAAGGTATCAGACATTCATAACTTTGAATCTGAGTACACAGTCTTCCTCAGTAACTGGATGTGTGAGCTTAGACTGCACTGCCCCATAAAAGGGTGGCAGAAATCCATACAATATTACAGGGTATCTCTATTTGCTTATATCCTACCATTATTTCTACAGCCTTTCCTTTAAAATCTTGCCCCTCCCCTATAGCAACAGGTGGTTGATATAGATCCTGAGACAACCAATGTTGGACAAGGTCTCTGGAATCATTGGAACTGACAGTGATGTGAAATGATATCATCAACTTTAAAATCCATCTTCTGTCACCAGAGGGCGTGCCTTCACTTTCTAATCAGAGGAAGATGACATGCTGGATCCTGCCACAGTACACAACATTCCAAGAATTTCCTTATAAGACATTTCTAGTATTTTTTCTAGTTCTCAAATATTTTGCAAGCCAAGAATCTTGATTTATTTTCCCTAACAGTGTCCCATTTCAATGGAGCAAGAAAAAGATCAAACAACTATGTTAGAGGTCCTCTGGGAGAAAAAATAGGAACCAGAAAAGGGAAGGGTCATTACAGGACAGTGGCAGACAGTCCTCTTGTCTGAATTCGGAGAACCTCTAGGCCTTCAGTTTGCTTGTTCTGTCAGGTTCCATACTTCCTTGGTATCCTTTCAAGGCTGCATTCCATGACTCTTATTCACAGTCCCAAATATCCATCAATGCCCTGTACCAGGCTTAGCACTAGGATCCCTTTCAACAGGCTGCACTACACAGTTTAACCCATTTAAGACTATGTCCATGAAATTTTGAATCTAACCTGTACAGTATCTTTAAATATTTCTTAAATACAAAAAAGTCTGAAAACCTAAATTTGAATACACTATGTTCATTAAGAACTTCATCCAAAACTTCCATCCCACACTCCTCTGCCTCAATCCCTGAACCAATACTGAATCAATAGTCATCCCTCAGTTAACAGTAGTTACCCCTTTTCACACAAGATTTATGAGAGGGGTTTAGGAGAATAGAGAGGACAGACAGATTATTTGTCAACATTCATCCCCCAGAGATGTCTCGTTTTTACGTGGCACAAGCCAATTTCCATTGAAAATAATGCCTGCATTTTCTCAGGTAATTTTATATAGAATTTTATCATATTCCTTCCTAATATTCACCTCAGTTTTTTTTCTGGAAGAGTCCTCCATGTGTCTGTGTGTGTATGTGTGTGTTTGTGTGTGTATTTGTGTGTGGTGTGTGAGTATATTTCTGCTGCATTTTTGATCATACAGAATGAACATACTATCACCATATCAAAATGTTGTACTTTATATACACAAATAGTTCATATAAATACAAATTTTATTTAAAAATTAAATATTGATTAGTTTTGAAAACAGTTGGAAATTTTGGTTGAACCAGTTGAAAAAGGTAGTTTTCTGTGAGTGCCTGTGTATTATATGAAGCTGATGAACCCAGAAAATATCTTTCCATAAAATATGTTAAAAAAAAAGGTTAAGAAAAGAAACCAAACCAAACCAAACCAAAACAAAACAACAACAACCGCAAAAACAAACACAAAATCCTCCCAACCATTCAGAAGCTAAGCTTGCCCTGTTGGGATTATCAGAAATATTCTATATCAGAAGATGTAGTTGCTGTTGTTCTTATAGGTATTTGCATGACCTATTTAATTGATTTGAAATAATGCTTTTTGCTTGCTGCTCAGAATGAACTAGCTTATGATAGCTGCCTTTGAAGCCTCTTCATTGTGGTTACTATGGACTACTGATTAAACCTACCCAATTATTATCAGAGCTGTAAATTATAAGTTAACCAAAGCTCTATTAAGTGATGTATGATACTAAAACATTTACTTAATAGCAAATGATACTAATGTGTAAAATATTTATGACAGTGTACACTTCACTTTCTTTGGTGTCTTCTGTACATTGCTAGGGCCTGTGAGATCTTACTTTCACTGCTAGAGGATTTAGACCAAGGGTGGTATTGGTTGCTTCTAAAGTATTTTCTTTTCTTTTTTTTTTCTTTTTTTTTTTGTTTTGTTTTGTTTTGTTTGTTTTGTTTTGTTTGTTTTTTGTTTTTCGTGACAGAGTTTCTCTGTGTAGCCCTGGCTGTCCTGGAACTCACTCTGTAGATGAGATTGTATTTGTAGACTCAAATTCAGAAATCCGCCTGCCTCTGCCTCCCAAGTGCTGGGATTAAAGGCATGTGCCACCATTGCTCGGCAGGTATTTTCTTAATAACATTTTAAAATTGAAAATACTTTTCTATGAAACAGTTAAAACAGTTCACTATAGAAAGCATATTAGGCAGTGGAGAATAATGATATTCTCTCTTAATCAATTATTTATGATCTGTGCAGATGTCTATTTTTTATAATGACAGACACTGTTATACCTGACATTCTGGTTCCTGCTATTTTAACACAATAGTTATTAGAACAGTAGAAGAATGTCTTACCTAGGCATCACTCTCTTCTAGGATCATGCCTGTTTCAATACTAATTATGTAACAATACAAATTTCCCCTAATAAATGCTTTCCTAGTGGTCTTTTTATCATCAAGCTCTGAGCACATGCTTTCACTGCTCAAAGATCTGTTTTATGTGTCCATCATTTTCTCTTGAATAGTGTTAAAATCTCTTACTGTGAATTCAAACTCTTTTGGTGATTGGTTTCTATTTCATGTCTCACTTTTCCCTCTAATGTTCCTGTTCCTTGGACCTGTCTCTGTCCACACATTACGCATCCTTTCAGGGATCAATTTTAAACCAAAATGAACCATCACCAGTTTTTTTCAACCTTTACATTGGCCCTGAGAGTCTCCTATGAGCTGTGAGCTATGTAGTGTTCTAGGTACTTTGTATATATGATACAGTGTTTTAAGCACAATTACACTTGAAGGATTTTCATTTTTCCCTCTGCCCGTGTTGGCTTGTACCTTTTGGTTCTACATGAGCCTTAATGCTTCAGCCTGGGCTTGAGGAACAAAAGTATCAATTTCCTTTTAGATTTAGACCTAATCAACCTGTGTGCCAAGAAATGGTTTTGAATTCAAAGTCGATGGAGATTTTTCAACTCCACTTACCTTCCTACCTGCTCAAGAACAACGTCTGAGTGTTTGCATTATAGAGGATAGTCACTTACTAGGGTTTGAGGGAATTGTTGGTGTGGTATAGGATGAAGAAAACCAATCCCAAGTGGCTGGGCATAGAGACAGAAAATCAAAAGGCAGAAGAAGCAAAAGATATGAACCTCTCTCTAATTTTCAGGATTTCAGAGTAGAATGGTAGGGATATGTAAGTAACAGTGGAAGAGATGGGGCCATTTGGGAAGTGTTTTGCAGTGTATTTTTGCACTAACACTGTTCAGGAGTTTTTAACTAAGTATATCCAGAAGCATAGATCAGGCAAGGGGTCAGGGAACTCAACTTTCTGATAACTCTGTTGTGCATTCTGGGTATTCACAAACTTAACATCTCCCAGGGAAGTGCCAAGGTGTGGAGAGGTTGTAACTTCTGTGAGTAGCAAATGCTGGGACAAAGATTGCAATTGGAGGTATTATTGTGGAACGTTGAAGACTGAAATTTGACCACTCTGTCTAAGGGCCCTCAACTCAGGAAGCAAATTCACTTAGATTCGTTATGAAAGGAATAAACAAAGCTTTGAAGCTCCCTTCTCCACACGGATATACAGGCATACTAAGCAGCTATCCTAACCTGTAAACAATAGCTCCATCTTGGTGAGCCAGGAAGATGGGTTTACAACTAGAAGTGGAAAATAATTTGAATTTGAAGAATTCTTTTTTTCTCTTTTATAAACTATTCTAGCCAATTATTTGCTGTTTTTCTTTAGTTATTAAATCCCCTTTGAAAATCATAAAGCTGGAAGTTGGTGAAACGAAATTTTTATACAGTTATAATAAATCAGTTATGATTTATTTCAACAAATCTCAGTGTCTTAGAAGTGAAATTTCTATCTCATTCACATTTAATTATCATAATTAATTATCACAGTTAGCCTATACCTTTCAGAACAGACTCAAGTGTTGTATAAATTGCTTCTCAGAGAAATCAATCTGGAAAACCTTGGAAAGGCAATAAGGAATGGGCAGGAGAAGTGAGCATGAGAGTGTTGGAAGCCATAGACTTAAAACTTGGCAAATTCAGGTTCTGAGTAGCTGTTTTGTACCTACCCTAAACCCATCAGATGACCAGTGAGTAAGTCTGCTTAGCTCCCAGAGTCTTCAGCTAAGTCTGTTTCCCCACCTCTGGTGGACTTTGTTACTACTAGTTTGTATCATAGACTCAACAACAGGCAAAGTCTTTCCCCATCAATGTGTAGCTACAGTCCAGACAATAGAGAAGAGGTGGAAGATGAGGAGTGTTGTTGTTGCCACTTTATTCATGGAAGAAGTAAGAAGTAACGTTCTGTCCTAGATACTTCAAACACTACTCATAACCCTCTAGTTCATCAGAAGTTATTAAGAACACTATTTCAGTTTTTCTCAGTACCTCCTTCAGTGAAAAAGGTTGTATTGTTAAAGCTTTAAAATATCTAAAAAATAACTATACAATTATAAAAGTAGGCTAGCAAGTATGGAAATTCTTAGTTTTTTTTTTTTTCTTGGATTTGTTTTTTTTTCGAGACACGGTTTCTCTGTATAGCCCTGGCTGTCCTGGAACTCACTCTATAGACCAGGCTGGCCTCGAACTCAGAAATCCACCTGCCTCTGTCTCCCAGAGTGCTGGGATTACAGGCGTGTGCTACCACCACCTGGCACCTTGTTGAATTTTAAAATGAAATATCATGCATTTATACGTGTAAGTTATAGATAATAGCTGAACTCAGAGGGTTATACATATTTACAAAGCCCTGTATGTTTCATACTTAGCCCAGAGCTTAACACTGACATGTCAGTCTACAATGATGCTAACTGTCACCTATGGTTGTTGATGTACCATATTTGAAGTTCCTGGCAACTTAAGAACTTCAGTTAGAGTTTCCAGAACACCATAAGATGAAAACTATGAACTCTTCCTGAGAAATAAAACTGAATATTTCATAGTCATTTCCCCCAAAATAAGCAGCCCTGAACTAATAAGAAGAAAGTAGATTTAAATAGATATGGAATTTATGTTGTTTATTCAGACCATGCCAGGAGAAAAATGAAGTATAAAAGAAAGTTTACAGTTTGTCATCTTTACTGAAGTTTAGGAAAGTACCTATTCTGTAGAGAGGCCTTAATACCAGATATACCTGTAGAAGCTTTACCTGCTGACCTTCTTTATTTATGGTGGTGGCTATAACAAGGAGGAAATGGCCAGAAGTGGACTGTTTTAAAGTTAATTACAGCTTTTAATTATGGTGTTTTCTCTGGAGGTAGAGATAATGAAAATAATAAATTTAGTGTTTCCAAGTAAAGAATATGCCCATTCTTTAATAAGTATGTGTAGCTACTTCTGGCACTGTGGATGGAGTTCTGGGTAGACACAACCTATGAAACAAGCAAATAATACCTTCTTTTATTAAGATGTATAGAAACTAAGTGAATAAGAAAAAAGAAATAAATTAAAATAATAAATATAGAAATAAAATGAAACTGGAGAGAGCATATACTAGCAGCTTGACAGTACATCTGAAATCTCTAGAATAAAAAGAAGCAAATACAACCAAGGCGAGTAGATGGCAGGAAATAATCAAACTCAAGGATGAAATCAAGCAAATAGAAACAAAGAATCAACCAAACCAGTAGCTTGTTCTTTGAAAAAGTCAACAAGATAGATAAACCATTAGCCAGACTAACCAGAGGACAAAGAGACCGTATCTAAATCCACAGAATCAGAAATGAAAAGGGAGATATAACAACAGAAACCAAGAAAATCTAAAAAACCATCATATCCTACTACAAAAGCCTGTACTCAACAAAATTGGAAAGTCTGGATGAAATGGACAAATATTTAAAACAGATATCAGGTACCAAATTTAAATCAGGATCAGATAAATGGTCTAAATAGTCCCATTACCACTAAAGAAATAGAAGCAGTCATTAATAATCTCCAAACCACAAAAAGCCCAGGACATATGGGTTTAAGTGCAGAGTTCTATCAGACCCTCAAGGAAGACATAATATCAATGCTCTTCAAACTATTTCACAAAATAGAAACAGAAGGAACACTACCCAGTTCATTCTATGAAGCCACAGTTACTCTGATACCAAAACCACACACACACACACACAACAAAGAAAGAGAATGTTAATCAATTTCCCTTATGAAATTTGATGCAATAAAATTCTCACAAACTGAATCCAAGAACATATCAAAGCAATCATCTATGATGATCAAGTAGACTTCATCCTAGCAATGAAGGAAAGGATTCAATATATCAAAATCCATCAATGTAATCCACTATATAAACAAATTCAAAGAAAAAAAGAAACTACAGGATCATTTCATTAGATGTTGAGAAAACATTTGACAAAATAAAATGCTCCTTCATGATAAATGTCTTGGAAAGATCAGGAATTCAAGGCCCACATCTAAACATAGGTATATAGCAATATACAGGAAACCAGTAGCCAACATCAAACTAAATGGAGAGAAACTTGCAGCAATACCACTAAAATCAGGGACAAAGCTGACCACTCTCTCCATCCCTATTCAATATAGTACTTGAAGTCCTAGCCAGAGAAATTAGACAATAAAATGAGGACAAAGGGATACAAATTGGAAAGGTTGAAGTGAAAATACTACAATTTGCAGATGGTATGATAGTTTACTTAAGTGACCCAAAAAATTTCCACCAAAGAACTACAAAACCTGATAAATAATTTCAGCAAAGTGCCTGGATATAAAATTAACTCAAATAAATCAGTAGCCTTCCTCTACTCAAAGGATAAATAGGCTGGGAAAGAAATTAGGGAAACAATACCCTTAACAATAGTCACATATAATATAAAATAGTTTGGTGTGACTCTAACTAAACAAGTGAAAGATCTGTAGGATAAGAACTTCAAGTATCTGAAGAAAAAATTGAAGATCTCCAAAGATGGAAAGATCTCCCATGCTTATGGATTGGCAGGATTAATATACTAAAGATGGCCATCTTGCTGAAAGCAATCTACAGATTCAATGCAATTCCCATCAAAATTCCAACTCAATTCTTCATAGAGCTAGAAAAAGCAATTTGCAAATTCATAACAAAAAAACAAAGATAGCAAAAAATATTCTCAACAATAAAAGAAGTTCTGGCTGAATCACCATCCCTGACCTCAAGCTGTGCTATATCAATATATATACAATAGTGATAAAAACTACATGGTAAGGGTACAGTGACAGGCATGTAGATCAATGAAATAGAAATAAAGAACCGAAAATGAACTCACATACCTATTGCCTCTTGATCTTTGGCAAAGGACCTAAAACTATCCAGTAGGACATAGACAGCATTTTCAACAAATGGTGCTGGTTCAAGTCCCTGAAGTTTGCATGTATAGGAATGCAAATCCATCCATTTTATGTCCTTGTACAAAGCTCAAGTCTAAGTGGATCAAGGACCTCCACATAAAACCAGATACACTGAAACTAACAGAAAAGCAAGTGGGGAAGAGCCTCAAGCACATGGGCACAGGGGAAAATTTCCTGAACAGAACACCAATGGCTTATGCTCTAAGATAAAGAATGGACAAATGGAACCTCATAAATTTGTAAACTTTCTGTGAGACAAAAGACACTGTCAATAGGACAAAATGGTAACCAACAGATTTGGAAACGATCTTTAACAATTCTATATCCAATAGAGGACTGATATCCACTATATACAAAGAACTCAAGAAGTTGGACTCCAGAGAATCAAATAACCCTATTAAAAAAATGGGGAACAGAGCTAAACAAAGAATTTTCAACTGAGAAATACTGAATGGCTGCAAAGCCCCTAAAGAAATATTCAACATCCTTAGTCATCAGGGAAATTAAAATAAAAACTACCGTGAGATTCCACCTCATGTGTCCTGAGTGACACAACACAATCACAAAAGAACACACAAAGGCCTAATATCCATTTATCAGTGATAAGTGGATATTAGGCCAGAAGCTCAGAATACCCAAGATACAATTCACAGACCACATGAAGCTCAAGAAGACCAAAGTGTGGATACTTTGGTCCTACTTAGAACATGGAACAAAATATTCATGGGAAGAGATAGAGAGACAAAGTATGGAACAGAGATTGAAAGAAAGACCATCCAGAGACTGCCCCACCTGGGGATCCATTCCATACGTATAGTTACCAAATTCAGGCACTATTGTGGATGCCAACAATAAGTTAACAGGAGCCTGATATAGCTCTCTCCTGAGAGGCTCTGTCAGTGCCTGACAAAATGCTAACCAACAGATTTGATGGTGGATCATTTTAGTCAACCATTGAACTGAGCACTGAGTCCAGGATAGAACAGCTGTTGAAAGGACCCAAGGAGCTCAAGGGGCTTGCAGCTCCACAGGAAGAACAACTAGTACACCCAGTAGTCGCAGGGACTAATCCACCAACCAAAGAGTACATATGGAGGGAACTATAGCTGCAGCGGCATATATATAGCAGAGGATAGCCTTATTGGACATCAATGAGAGGAGAGGCCCTTGGCCCTGTGAAGGCTCCATGCACTAGTGTAGGGGAATGCCTGGATAAGGAAGTGGGTGAGGTTGGGTTGGTGAGTAGAGGAAGGGGGATTGGGGCTTTTGAAGGGGAAAGGAGGAAAAGAATTTAAAATGTAAATAAAGAAAATATCTAATAGCAAAAGGATTCTGTTGAACAGATAATTAGGGCAAAGGATATTATTTCACCTTCTGCATTATTTTTATTAATATGCTCAAAATTTTTGATATATTATTTTCCTATTACTAATTTAAAATTTCCTGCCCTTTCATTTAGGATGTTTTCTGTGTAGCACTAGAAATAAAACTGGGTATTAGTTGAAGAAAAGGATCACGAACAATTACAGACAACTGACAGAGAATTATAGGGGAAGGATTAGGCAGCTAATGGGAGCCCTGAGGACACAGGAGGGAAAAGAAACAGAGAGGTGAGAAGCCACAGATGCAGTGGACCAAAAGGCTCTCAGTCAGCTCCTTTAAGTGAGCTGAAGCCTGCTGATTCAATTAGCGTTTCTTCTGCACTGTGACTACATCTGGTTGAGATCACATCTGTTTGATAAGCAAATGTAGTTGATGAGGCAAATATGGTTTTGGTAAACGAGAATCTCTGATGGACTAAAGAAAAATAAGCAAGTAAAAATGTAAATACCAAGGGGACTCAGCAGCAGCAGCAGAATTAGTGTCCTCTTCAGTGGACTTCTGTCTGCTGAGCTGTGTGTGGGCTGCTATTCACCCTTCCATACCTCCTGTCTTCACATGCAGCAACCCCATGTAAGCTTCAGGTAATCCAAGAGTATTGTTGAACTGTTTCAGGTGCTGTTTTTACGAGGCATTTACAAACCCCTGTTGTCTCTCCCCCTTCCAAATATTTCTAGGACTCATTGACAGGCCACCCATGCTTCTCACAAGAAGCTATACCCTTTTCTTTCCTGTGGTGGTTTGAATAAGAATGCCTGATGGGAATATATGTTCGAATATTTTGTTCCCATTTGGAAATATCTGAGAAAGATTTGGAGGTGTGGTATTGCTGAAGGGATGTGTGTCATTGGGATATCCTTTCTCTACCTCCTGCTTGTGAGTTAAGATATGATATTTCAGGTGTTCTTTGCCCCCTGTTTCAGCTCATCTAACATGGATCCTCTGTGTTGTATTCTGTAGCTGCCTGCAGTTACTACGAACTGGGTTGCTGGAACAGAAGCTGAGGGATAGATAGAGAAGGGGTGAAAAGAAGGAGGCCAGGATGATAGTTTACCCAGGATGATAGAGGCCCCAACTTTAATCAAGGTCAGAAGATTTTAACAGTTTGGGCAAGCCCCTCCCCCCCAGACTCCGGGCTGAGGGCTGAGTTCCGGTGAAGTTGTTTGGCTTCGTCTGGAGGTCCTTGGCTCGGCTGCTCAGGAAGCTGGGTGGGTCACCTGCTTAATTCAGGAATTCATAGACCTGGAGGAACAATGAACTTAACCTTCACTCTGAGCACTCCACCGAGCAAGATCTTGACTTGCACGGGAATCCATGCTCAACATGAGCAAGATCCTGACTTGCACGGGAATCCATGCTCAACATAGGAGAAGTTCACCATGACCAATGTCAAGTACACTCTTTGTGCTCCACCCTAGGATTAAAAATTCCTGCTGTAACCTACTTCCCTATTATGCCCTAATGTCTGATTACTGCCCGAAGCCCTTGTCCTTGGCTAATGTCAAGTTCCTACCATGTGGCATGACACCCCAATTCAGCTCTGTACACCTCTGGAGCAATATATTGGTTATTTTATAATTTGCATTGGTCAAGGTATTTTGTCAAAGCCATAGAAAAGAAAGTAAGATACCTTCCTTTCTCATGGAATCTGGGGCAGTGTGTTTATGGTCACACTTTAACCTGCACCACTCCCCTCTCCAGAGTCTCTGTGACTACCATCTAAGTCACAAAGCTGAGGTCACATATTAACTAAGCCTGCTTCATCCTGACCTAGAGTCCCATCATTTCCCAAAGAAATTTTTAAGAGTAGAGATGTCCTTTGTCTTGTGGGTCTGAGTCTCTCCTATTAGAATCTCTGCTGTAGCTGCTATTATTAAATGAGTTTGGCTGAAAAAGGCAATCCTCTGGTCTGCCCTATTTCTTTCTTGCCTCAAATCAAATCCTCATGAGGTTTCAGACAGAATAAGAACTCTGGGAATTAGACTAGACTCCATGACTATTACATTTATTCTGGTAAAACAAAATCAAAACAAAACATTTTTTCTTGTCTGTGGCTTTGTTAAACACTCATACTTTAAACTGATGGGCTAATTTATTTGAGAAATTTGCAGTCTAGGTTATTCTGTATGCATTGGTAACTACCAAGTAAAACTATTGTGAAAATTTAGAAGCCAAACTCAAGTCAGGAAGACTTGAAATGTTTTCAGTTTGCTCAGAAAATGAGTACATTTAAATTTGGACATAAGGAAGGGTTAGTTGTTAAAAATGGGGACCACTAAAATGAAGCCAAGTGTTTTGCATAGGAGTAATAGGTAAGATATTTTGAGTATATTTCAGGAATTTCCCAGCTCCCACTAACAGCTGACTAAAAGGTATAAAATATTAAACATGTTTGAAAGGTTTTATTTTGAGAAGAATATTCCAGAGTACCCCTTTTGCACAGGGAAGTCTTTGTCTGTACTTAGCTCTCCAGAGCACTACATTCATAATCCAAGATGGCCCCCTGGTTAATGCTGAAGGTCACAAAAAATTTGGGGTTCAGGAAAACAGAAGGAAAGAATTGTAGCATTATGGGGATTTACACTCAGATTTTCAAGGAAAACCTGGGGGCCAGGAGATGTATAGCATGGCCAGTTTCCCTGGCAGTGTCTAAGAAGACTGTATGAATCTTTGAAAATGAAGATTCATCAGATAGCCGGGCAGTGGTGGCGCACGCCTGTAATCCCAGCACTCTGGGAGGCAGAGGCAGGTGGATTTCTGAGTTCGAGGCCAGCTTGGTCTACAGAGTGAGTTCCAGGACAGCCGTGGCTATACAGAGAAACCCTGTCTCAAAAAAACCAAATCCAAAAAAAAAAAAAGAAAAGAAAAGCTGCTAGCTGTTCAGAAGATGCATCAGAGATCTGAAGAAATTAGAGATCCAAGGATTAGGTCTAGATTTTACAGAGCAGAGTGTAACTGCCGGCAGTTACATTGAATGGATTACCCGGAAGGAAAGCTGGGAATAAAATAGAATGGATTCAGGAGAGAAATGAGGAGCCAAGACAAGTTTTCTGATCAAGGCTCAAATCCCTTTCCCCCAAAGGTTGGAACCTTGCCTAGCAGAACCTGTCTTTGCTCAGCAGGTGGCTAGTGCCTCTCAGGAAACTGCAGGTCCTTGAAGAACAATGGGTTAGAACTCCACCCTAGGTGGGAAGTAGTGGCTAGCATCTATGTCTGAAATTTCTGCTCAAAGGCCTCAAAGGCTTGGGCATGGGGGGGGGGGCATGGGAGGGCACAGCAGAGTTGTAGGCTTTGAACATAGGCAGTGGAGAAAGTGAGCAGAAGGAATAGGCCTAATGGACTGAAGATGGTGAGGACAATAGAACCGTCTGAGAACTCTGGGACCTCATCATGTGCCCCATCTACTTGCTGGACACACAATTGGGGGATTTAATGTTTATCTAGAGAATTTTGGTCTTGCTTTGACCCTACCTGTCCTTATTTTCATCACATTTCTCCCATTCACAATGGAAATATAAACTTTCTGAGACTGTATAATGGATATGTATTATTTTCTCTTATACTTTATAGATATTAGCATATGGTAATTTGCCTCAAGTCCCAGGAGGTTTTGAGTTTGAACTTTTGAGCAATGCTGGTGACTTAAGAACTCAGGGGATATTGGAAATGAGAAAAGGCATTTATTATGATACAGCTGTTGGTTAAAGACAGAAAATGACAGTTTGAATAGTTCCCCAATTAATGAGGCTATTGTAAAAAATATTAGAAACTTTAAGGGATAGCGTCCAGCTAAAGGATGCAGGTTACTGGGCTATGTCCCATGTACCTTCCTGTAACTATTTTGTATCATGTATGATATGAGGTGAGTTCTGAGACAACTAGGATCACAGAAAGGACAGTCTACAGTCACATGTAGTGAGGGCAGGTACCATTAGAGATTATCAGATAGTGGGAGGCAAGCATAAGAACATAAGGAATAGAAACCAAGGTTACTTGGCATCATCATAACACAATTCTCTCAACATGGCAAGTCCTGGATAGACCATCACACTGGAAAAGCAAGATTCAGTTCTAAAATCACTTCTCATGATGATGATAGAGTACTTTAAGAAGGACATAAATAACTCCCTTAAAGAAATAAAGGAAAACACAGGTAAACAGGTAGAAGTCCTTAAAAAGGAAAAACAAAAATACCTTAAACAATTACAGGAAAACACAATCAAACAGGGTAAGGAAATGAACAAAACCATCCAAGATCTAAAAATAGAAATAGAAACAATAAAGAAATCACAAAGGGAGACAACCCTGGAGTTAGAAAACCTAGGAAAGATATCAGGAGTCATAGATGCAAGTATCACCAACAGAATACAAGAGATAGAAAAAAGAATCTCAGGTGCAGAAGATACTGTAGAAAACATTGACACAACAGTCAAAGAAAATGCAAAATGCTCCTGTATTAGTCAGGGTTCTCTAGAGTCACAGAATATATGGGTAGTCTCTATATAGTTAGGGAACTTGTTGATGACTTACAGCTTGTAGTCCAGCTCCCCAACAATGGTCAGCAACAGCTGTGGATAGAAGCCTAAGGATCTAGCAGTCCTATGATGCAAGCAGGCAAGAAAGAATGAGAGTGAGAGAGTCTTCTTCCAATGTCCTTATATAAATCTCCAGGAGAGGGTGTGGCCCAGATTAAAGGCATATGTAACCACACCTTTAATCCCAGATGATCTTGAATTCAGAGATCTCCTTGTCTTAATCTTGTGAAATTCATAGTCACTATGCTTCAAGATTTCCATGACAAGATCCAGGTCAGAAACTTGTATCTCTGAGCCTCCAGATTAGGATCATAGGTGAGCCTTCCATTTCTTCATTGTAGTTCATTCCAGATATAGTCAAATTGACAACCAGGAATAGCCACTATAGCTCCTAACCCAAAACATCCAGGAAATATGGGACACAATGAGAAGACCAGACCTAGGGATGAAAGGTAGAGAATAGAGTGAAGATTCGCAGGTTAAAGGGCCAGTAAATATCTTCAACAAAATTATAGAAGAAAATTTCCCTAACCTAAAGAAAGAGATGCCTATGAACATACAAGAGGCCTACAGAACTCCAAATAGATTGGAACAGAAAAGAAATTCCTCTTGTCACATAATAATCAAAACATCAAATGAACTAAACAAATAAAGAATATTAAAAGCAAATAATAAAAAGGGAAAAAGGAAGTGTCATGTCGAGTTTTCTGAGGAAGCCCCAGATGGATTTCCACAGTGGTTGTACCATCTTGCAATCCCACCAGCAGTGGAGGAGTTTTCCTCTTTCTCCACATCCTCACCAACACTTGCTGTCTCCTGAGTATTTAACCTTAGTCATTCTGACTGGTGTGAGGTAAAATCTCAGGGTTGTTTTGATTTACATTTCCCTAATGACTAATGATGTTGAGCATTTCTTAAGGTGCTTCTCAGTCATCTGAATTTCTTCAGGTGAAAATTGTTTGTTTAGATCTGTTCCCCAGTTTTTTAATAGGGTTATTTGGTTTCCTGGGGTCTAACTTCTTGAGTACTTTGTATATATTGGATATTAGCCCTCTATCTGAGGTAGGGTTGGTGAAGATCTTTTCCCAATTTGTTGGTTGCCGTTTTGTCCTTTTGACAGTGTACTTTGCCTTACAGAAACTTTGTAATTTTATGAGGTCCCATTTGTCAATTCTTGATCTTAGAGCATAAGCTGTTGGTGTTCTGTTCAGGAACTTATCCCCTCTGCCCATGTCCTCAAGTGTTTTCCCCAGTTTCTTTTCTACTAGTTTCACTGTGTCTGGTTTTACGTGGATGTCCTTGATTCTCTTGGAGTTGAGCTTAGTACAAGGAGATAAGAATGGATCAATTTGCATTCTTCTGCATGCTGAGTTCCAGTTGAACCAGCACCATTTGTTGAAAAGGCTATCTTTTTCCCACTGGATGTTTTCTGCTTCTTTGTCGAAGATCAAGTGACCATAGGTGTGTGGAGTCATTTCTGGCTCTACAATTCTATTCCATTGGTCCACTTGCCTGTCACTGCGCCAATACCATGCAGTTTTTAATACTATTGCTCTGTAGTATTGCTTGAGGTCTGGAATACTGATTCCCCCAGAAGTTCTTTTACTCTTGAGAATAGTTTTAGCTATCCTGGGCTTTTGTTATTCCAGACGAATGTGAGAATTGCTTTTTCTAACTCTATAAGGAACTGAGTTGGTATTTTGATGGGGATTGAGTTGAATCTGTATATTGCTTTTGGCAAGATGGCCATTTTAACTATATTAATCCTGCCAAACCATGAGCATGGCAGATTTTTCCATTTTCTGAGGTCTTCTTCAATTTCCTTCTTCAGAGACCTGAAGTTCTTGTCATATAGATCTTTCACTTGTATGGTTATAGTCATACCAAGATACTTTATTTTGTTTGTGGCTATTGTGAAGGGTGTCGTTTCCCTAACTTCTTTATCAGCCTGCTTATCCTTTGAGTATAGGAAGGCTACTGATTTGCTCGAGTTGATTTTATAACCAGCAACTTTGCTGAAGTTGTCAGCTGTAGGCGTTCTCTGGTGGAGTTTTGTTTGGGTCACTTAAGTATACTATCATATCATCTGCAAATAGTCATAATTTGACATCTTTCCAATTTGTATGCATTTGACCTCCTCATGTTGTCTAATTGCTCTAGCTAGAACTTCAAGTACTATATTGAAAAGATATGGAGAGAGAAGGCATCCTTGTCTGGACCCTGATTTTAGTGGTATTCCTTCAAGTTTCTCTCCTTTTAGTTTGATATTGGCTACCAGTTTGAAGTATATTGCTTTAACTATGTTTAGGTATGGGCCTTGAATGCCTCTTCTTTCCAAGACTTTTAGCATGAATGGATTCTGAATTTTGTCAAATGATTTTTCAGCATCCAATGAAATGATCATGTGGTTTTTGTCTTTGAGTTTGTTTATGTAGTGGATTGCATTGATCGATTTCCTTATATTGAACCATCCCTGCATCCATGGGGTGAAGCATACTTGATCATGGTGGATGATTGTTTTGATGTGTTCTTGGATTTGGTTGGCAAAAATTTTATTTAGTATTTTTGCATCGATATTCATAAGGGAAATTGTCCTGAAGTTCTCTTTCTTTGTTGGATCTTTGTGTGGTTTTGGTATCAGCAGAATTGTGACTTTGTAGGAGGCGTTGGGTAGTGTTCCTTCTGTTTCTATTTTGTGGAATAGTTTGCAGAGTATTGGTGTTAGGCCTTCTTTGAAGGTCTGATATAATTCTGCACTGAAGCCATCTGGTACTGTGCTTTTTTTGGTTGGGAGACTTTCTATGACCCCTTCTAGTTCTTTAGGGGTTACGGGACTTTTTAGATGATCTATTTGATCCTGATTTAATTTTGGTGTTTGATATCTGTCGAGGAAACTGTCCATTTCCTCCAGATTCTCCAATAGTGTTGAGTATAGGCTTTTGTAGTAGGGTCTGATGATTTTTTGAATTTCCTCAGTTTCTGTTGTTATATCTCCCTTTTCATTTCTAATTTTGTTAATTTGGATACTGTCTCTGTGGTTATTGATACTGCCTTTGGTTAGTCTGGCTAAGGGTTTATCTCTCTTGTTGATTTTCTCAAAGAACCAGCTCCTGGTTTTGTTGATTCTTTGTATGGTTCTCTCAGTTTCTACTTGATTGATTTCTTCCCTGAGTTTGATGATTTCCTGTCTTCTACTCCTCCTTTCAGGTGTATCATTAATCTGCTAGTGTATGCTTTCTCCAGTTTCTTTTTTGAGGCACTCTGGGCTATGCGTTTTCCTCTTAGCCCTGCTTTCATTGTTTCCCATAGATTTTTTGCCTTCATTTTCATTAAATTCTATAAAGTCTTTGATTTCTTTCGCTATTTTTCCTTGACAAAGGTATCATTGAGCAGAGTATTGTTCAGTTTCCATGTGTATGTGGGCTTTCTGTCATTTTTGTTGATATTGAAGACCACTTTTACTCCATAGAGATCTGATAGGAGGCATGGGATTATTTCAATCGTCTTATATTTCTTGAGGTCTGTCTTGTGGCCAATTATATGATCAGTTTTGGAGAAGGTATCATGAGGTGCTGAGAAAAAGGTATATTCTTTTGCTTTAGGATGAAATGTTCTATATATATCTGTTACATCTAATTGATCCAAAGCTTCAATTAGTTTCACTGTGTCCCTAGTAAGTTCCTGTCTTCCTTATTAGTCCATTGAGGAAAGTGCAGTGTTGAAGTCACCCACAATTATTGTGTTAGGTACACTGTGTGCTTTGAGCTTTGGTAAAGTTTCTCTATGAATGAAGATGCCCTTGCATTTGTAGCATAGATGTTCAGGATTGAGAGTTCTTCTTGGTGCATTTTTCCTTTGACCAGCAAGAAGTGTCCCTCAGTGTCTCTTTTAATGACTTTAGGTTGAAAGTCAATTTTATCTGATATTAGAGTGGCTACTCAGGCTTGTTTCCTGAGACCATTTGCTTGTAAAATTGTCTTCCAGCCTTTTACTCTAAGGTAGTGTTTGTCTTTGACACTGAGGAGTGCTTCCTGTGTGCAGCAAAATGTAGGCTCCCGTTTGTGTATCCAGTCTGTTAGTCTATGTCGTTTTATTAGGGAATTGAGTCCATTGATGTTAAGAGATATTAAGGAATAGTGATTATTGCTTCCTGTCATTTTTGATATTATTTTTTATATTTGATTGGTTATCTCCTTTTGTGTTTGATGAAAGAAGTTTACTAGAGGATTCCCCAGCATGTAATTAAGACACATGCTCCATTATGTTCACAGCAGCCTTATTCATAAAAGCCAGAGCTGGAAAGAGCCCAGATATCACTCAGTGGAGGAATGGATACAAAAAATGTGGTATATTTACACAATGGAATACTACTCAGCAATTAAAAGCAATGAATTCATAAAATTTTTAGGCAAATGTTTGGAAATGGAAAATATCATCCTATGTGATGTTACCCAATCATAAAAGAATACACATGAGATGCAATCACTGATAAGTGGATATTAATTAGTCCAGAATCTCTGAATACCCAAGACACTATTAGCATAGCAAATACTCCCATGAAGAAGTAAGGAGAGGGCCCTGATCCAGGAAAGGCTTTATCCAGCATTGTAGGGGAGTACCAGGACAGAGAAAAAGGTGGGAGGCTATTGGAGAATGAGTGGAGAGAAGAAGATTTATGGGACATATGGGGAGGGGGCAACCGGGAAAGGGGAAATCATTTGGTATGTAAAGAAAGGATATAGAAAAAAAAAGAAAGAAAAAAAAGAGAAAAAGGTCAAGTAACATATAAAGACAGGTGCTCGCTTCAGCAGCATATATACTAAAATTGGAACGATACAGAGAAGATTAGCATGGCCCCTACGCAAGGATGACACGCAAATTCGTGAAGCGTTCCATATTTTTGAAAGACCTATATGACAAGAACTTCAGATCTCTGAAGAAGGAAATCGAAGAAGATCTCAGAAAATGTAAAAACCTTCTATGCTCGTGGATTGGCAGGATTAATATAGTTAAAATGGCCATCTTGCAAAAGGCAATCTACAGATTCAATGCTATTCCCATAAAAATCCCAACCCAGTTCTTCATAGAGCTAGAAAGAGCAATTCTCAAATTCATCTGGAATAACAAAAAACCCAGGATAGCTAAAACTATTCTCAACAGTAAAAGAACTTCAGGGGGATTCAATATCCCAGACTTTAAACTCTACTACAGAGCAATAGTTATAAAAACTGCATGGTATTGGTACAATATCAGGCAAGCGGATCAATGGAATAGAATTGAAGACCCAGAAATGAACCAACACACCTATAGTCACTTGGTCTTCGACAAAGGGGCTGAAAGCATCCAGTGGAAAAAAGATAGTCTTCTCAACAAATGGTACTGGTTCAATTGGAGGTCAGCATGCAGAAGAATGTGCATCGATCCATTCTTATCTCCTTGTACCAAGCTCAACTCCAAATGGATCAAGGACCTCCACATAAAACCTGACACACTGAAACTAATTGAAAAAAAAAACTGGGGAAGACCCTGGAGGACATGGGCACAGGGGAAAAGTTCCTGAATAGAACACCAATAGCTTATGCTCTAAGATCAAGAATGGACAAATGGGACCTCATAAAACTACAAAGTTTCTGTAAGTCAAAGGACACCGTCAAAAGGACAAAACGTCAACCAACAGACTGGGAAAGAATCTTCACCAACCCTAAATCCGACAGAGGGCTAATATCTAATATATACAAAGAACTCAAGAAAGTAGAACCCAGAGATCCAAATAACCCCATTAAAAAGTGGGGTATGGAGCTAAACAAAGAATTTTCACATGAAGAACTTCAGAGAGCTGAGAAACACCTTTAGAAATGTTCAACATCATTAATCATTAGGGAAATGCAAATCAAAACAACCCTGAGATTTCACCTCACACCAGTCAGAATGGCTAAGGTCAAAAACTCAGGAAACAGCAGGTGTTGGCGAGGATGTGGAGAAAGAGGAACACTTCTCCACTGCTGGTGGGATTGCAAGATGGTGCAACCACTTTGGAAATCAGTCTGGCGGTTCCTCAGAAAACTGGGCATGTCACTTCCTGAGGACCCTGTTATACCACTACTGGGCATATATACAGAGGATTCTTCAGCATGCAATAAGGACACATGCTCCACTATGTTCATAGCAGCCCTATTTGTAGTAGCCAGAAGCTGGAAAGAACCTAGATGTCCTTCGACGGAGGAATGGATACAAAAAATGTGGTATATTTACACAATGGAGTACTATTCAGCTATTAGAAACAACGAATTCATGAAATTCTTAGACAAATGGATGGAGCTGGAGAACACCATACTAAGTGAGGTAACCCAGTCTCAAAAGATCAATCATGGTATGCACTCACTGATAAGTGGATATTAGCCTAGAAACTTTGAATACCCAGGATGTAATCCACAAATTAAATGATGTCCAAAAAGAATGGAGGAGTGGGCCCTGGTTCTGGAAAGACTCAGTGCAAGAGTATAGGGGAATTCCAGAACAGGGAAGTGGGAAGGGGTAGATGGAAGAGTAGGGGGACGGAAGAGGGCTTATGGGACTTGCGGGGAGTGGGGACCCAGAAAAGGGGAAATCATTTGCAATGTAAATAAAAAAAATAAATAAAAATTAGAAAAAATAAACATATAAAGACAGATGTATCAGAATTATACCAGACTTCTCACTAGAAGAGACCCTAAGAGAACATGAAGGCCAGCCCAGGCTAATATACCCAGCAAAAATATCAATTATTATAGATGGAGAAAATAAGATATTCCATGACAAAACCAAATTTACACAATATCTTTCTACAAACCCAGGTCTACAAAGGATAATAGATGGAAAATAGTAATACAAGGAGTGAAACTATACCCTAGAAAAAGCAAGAAGATAACCTTTCAACAAACCCAAAATAAGAGAGTCACACAAATATAATTCCACTTCTAACAACAAAAATGAAAGGCAGTAACAATCCCTTTTCGTTATTATCTCTTAACATCAGTGGACTCATTGCCCCCAAAACAATATATAAACTAACAGACTGGATATGTAATCAGGACCCAATATTTTGCTGCATATAGGCTACACACCTCAGTGGAAAAGACAGACACTACCTCCAAGTAAAAACTTGGAAAAAATTTTTTTCCAAACAATTGGTCTTATAAAACAAGCTGAAGTAGCCATTCTAATATTGAATAAAATTGACTTTCAACCAAAAGTTGTCAAAAATGATATAGAAGCATCATTTTTTATACTGGTAAAAGGAAAAATCTACCAAGATGAATTCTGAATTCTGAACATGTATGCTCCAAATCTAAGGACACCCACCTTCATAAAAGAAACTTACTAAAGGTCAAAGCACATATCACACCACTCACAATAATAATAGGAGACTTCAACACCCTACTATCAACAATGGACAGTTCATGGAAACAGAAACTAAACAGAGACACAGTGAAACTAGCAGAAGTAATGAACAAAATGGACCTAACAGGTATTTATAGACCATTTCATCCTAAAGCAAGAGAATATACCTTCTCCTCAGCACCTCATGGTACCTTCTCCAAAACTGACCGTATAATTGGACACAAAACAGGCCTCAACAGATAAAAGACTGAAATAATCCTATGCACCCTAAGGCTGGTCTTAAATTCCAACAAAAAAAAAAAAGAAAAATATACATTCACATGGATGATGAACAACACTCTACTCAATGATAACTAGGTCAAGGAAGAAATAAAAAAAGATATTAAAGACTTTTTAGAATTTAATGAACATGAAGGCACATCATACCAAAACTTTTGGGAAATAATGAAAGCAGTGGTAAGAGGGAAACTCATAGCTCTAAGTGCCTCCAAAAATAAACTGCAGAGAGCTCACACTAGCAGCTTGACAGCATACCTCAAAGCTCTAGAACAAAAAGAAGCAAATATACCCAAGAGGAGTAGATGTCAGGAACTCATCAAGCTCAGGGCTGAAATCAACTAAATAGAAACAAACAAACAAACAAAAAAACTACACAAAGAATCAATAAAACCAGTAGCTGGTTCTTTGACAAAATCAACAAGATTGATCAACTTTTAACCATACTAACTAGAGGGCACAGAGACAGTAACCAAATTAATAAGGTCAGAAATGAAAAGGGAGACATAGCAGAAACTGTGGAAATTCAAAAATCAGCAGATCATACTATAAAAGCTTATATTAAACAAAATTGGAAAATCTGCATGAAATGGATAATTTTCTAGACACATATCAGGTGCCAAAGTTAAAACATGATCATATAAACCATCTAAACATGCCATAATCCCTGAAAAATAGAAGCAGTCATTACTATTTTCTCAATCAAAAAAAGCTTGGGACCAGATAGGTTTAGTGAAGAATTCTATCAGACCTATAAGAAGATCTAATACTAATACTTTTCATACTATTCCACAAAATAGAAACAGAAGACACAATTCATTCTATGAAGTCACAAATGCACTTATACCTAAACCTAACAATAACTAAAGAAAGAGTACTTCAGAACAATTTCTCTTATGAGCATTGATGGAAGAATACTCAATAAAATTCTTGCCAACTATTTCCAAGAATACCTCAAAATGATCATTCACCACAATGAAGTAGGCTTCATCCCAGTCATGCAGGGATGGTTCGATATACAGAAATCTGTACAGAGCCATATTGGGGCAGTCTTGCACTTGGTCAGAGTTTGACTTTGGTCAAGGTTAACTTCTCCCAGTTAGCCAGGATCCTGCTCCACCTAGGGTGGAGTGCTCGTAGTAAAGGTTAAGTTCATTGTTCCTCCAGGTATAGGGATTCCTGAATTAAACAGGTGACCCACCCAGCTGCCGGAGCAGTCAAGACGAAGACCTCCAAGAGAAGCTAGACAACTTCCACCGGAACTCAGCCTGGAGTCTGGGGGGAAGGGTTTTCCCAAACTGTTAAAAGGTCCGGCGCCATTAAAGTTTACGGCTTTGATCAGTGAACATTGACTTGGCCGTACGTTCTTTTCGCTTCTCTTCCCTATGACCCCAAAATTCTCTCAACAGGTAACCTGGTTCACATGTGGCTGCGGGCAGCTACATAGTGGCGCCTGAACGTGGGAAGACCTGGCACGAGAGAATTTCTTGAGGTAGCCCTATCCAGCGAAGCTTCGCGGAAAAGGTGAAAATTAATGGTATCTGCATGGTAAGCAACATAGAGGTCAAAGCTAGCGCTAGTGAATTCGTGTCTATTGTTGTGAGTGCAAGGAATGGATACAGTTTTTCAAGCATACTGCGTGGACCCAGCGCAGGGACTGCTTGGGTTGATAAGATAGGGAAATATGGGGAAGGAATTTGGTAGGCATTTGCCCAAAGCTCGTAAGAGCTGATTTCGGCGAAAAGAAAGGGGTTTTTAAAAATAGGCATATGTCCACAGCTTCTAAGAGCTGTTTAAAGAGGAAAATGGATGCAATTGCTTAACAAGCACGCTTAACTTTCTGTGTATCTTTCCGTGTTTGTCCCGGTGCACCGACTGTCTATGTGTATGTTTATGTCCTCTCTGTGTCTTTGTGTGAATGACTGTTTCACGTTAAAAAGAAAAAATTGGTAAAGATTACATCTGCTGGTAACCTCTTGAGCTAGCCACAGTTTGTGTGGGGATTGATTCAAAGCCACGCCGCGACAGCGCAGCTCACTCAAGAGGCAAGCGTGGCTGGGGAAAAAGCCGCTCTTAAAGCCCAGAAACCTCAAGATTTGGGAAGACCTTGGTTTGGCTTGTGAAATTCATGTAGTCGCTTTATACTTGTTTCTAATTGGTTTTAATGATATAAGGCTTTACATTTCTTGACTAAAGAGTTATAAATTAATTGGTTATTATGTAAAAGGTATAGTGTTATTAAGAAAAGGTTAGTTTAAAACTGGTGATTCAGTGTTAGAGCTATCTTAACTAACTACACGTGGCCTAACGCCACTCATGCCTTGTTCTTGTTTATAATTGGATTTAAAGGTATATTTTGCATGACTTGACTATAGAGTATTGGCTTAAGTCACTGGACATGATTTAAAAGGTATAATGTTATTAACAAAAGTTAGGTTAAGGCTGGTAGTTTAGGGTAGTCGCCATTTTGAACACGTGGCATGATGGTTAGGCTGGTAGTTTAGGGTAGTCGCCATTTTGAACACGTGGCATGATGGTTAAGGCTGGTAGTTTAGGGTAGTCGCCATTTTGAACACCACGTGGCATGACGCAATCCAGGAAATACAGGCCTTTGGGACGCTCCTAAATTGGCATGGTGTTTCATGTGAATCTTGGCCTGGAGATTAGACTTAATGAAGATTAAGATTTAAAATATTGTCTCTTTAATAAGTTACACTGTTATACACTTGAACATAAGAACTGGCATACAAACCTTGTGCTGTAAATATGTGTTTGCCATTAATTTTAAAGAAAATAGATTGTTTAAAATTGAGATTTGCTTCCAAAATTACAATTGTGCTCTAATATTGCAAGAAAACATTGAGTTACAATAAAAATCAGTGTGTCATTGGCTACAGTTTTCAGTTTGCAGGCTCGTAATTGTTAACATTTTGTAATTAAGATAATTTTGAGAGTGATACAGCTATGGGTTTTAAAGGCCCATTGCCACTTTTCCACAAGTTTATAGGCTACAATGGTAGGAGCAAAATTTAACCCTCCAAGATTAAAAAGGATATCTCTGTAGAAATGTATTTGATATCAAGTAGGTTCCTTTGACCATGAAATTACAGGTTTCTTTTGTTTAATCCTTAAATTGTCCTTGTAGGTTTGGGTCTGGTCTTAGATAAAAGGCTCAGATTAGAAGATATTTACATTTGAGGAATCTCATACAATGTCCTTGCCAAGGACTCAAGGTGGATCCTAGGGCAGATAAAAAAATTTACATTTGAGTTAATGCAAAGCTTAGAGCTGCCTCAGGGGAAGCTAGTGAGGAAGTTTTGAGAAATTGTTTCTGCCTTACAGGCCCCACCTAGGGAGTGTTTGGCTTTAAAAAAAAAAAAAAAAAAAAGGTTTTTGACTTATCCAGGTGTGGGTTAAAATGCAGTTCAAATCTATGAAAGGTCAAGGAGGCTATAAAAGCATTAACATTTGGCCTGTCTACTCCCTATAAAATTATTGTAAATTTAAAGGGTTGGTTTTTTGCTTTACATTCTGATAATTATAAAAGCATTTGCTTCTAATTTTAAAGAGACAACAAAACAATTTCATTAGAAAGTTTTGCCTCAAGGAATGGCTAACAGCCTTATGTCTTGTGAGAAAAAGTGTTTTGTCTCTGTTTCAATACTAGAAGTTAAGATCTTAAAATTTTCAGTGTATAATGTTCATAGAATGTTTGTTACAGGCCCTTGCTCCTATAGACTTTTAGAATTTTTAGGTAAATGGCTTTCAAAAGTTGTTAGGATATATTAATTGGCTTTATCTTATATTTACCTCATTTTAAGCTTGCCACAGAAGGTCTTAAACCTCTGTTTTCAAGGTAGGAAACGTTTGTTCCTTGCTTCAAGCAACAATCAAATTTATTATTAATGGTTGATCTATTACATGGCAAGCATTTTTAGGCAAAATTAATAATTGTTATCCAAAAGATAATTTGTACTATCAGATCACATGTTTATTCCTTTAAGTTTCTCCCTGCTTCAACACAGATACCTGAATTGGGTGCTATAGCAGCTATTTTTAAGGTGTTAAAGGTCAAGCTTTTAATAATAGTAGATATACATAGCTCATGGTTTATAATTGCTTAAAATTGGTCCATTTTTAATACTGCTAATTCTTAATTTCTACAGTTTATACAAATGTTATTCAAATTTCTAAGAACAAAGGATATGTTCTCTAAATGACTGTCCTTTAGGTATTTGAAATAATTTTATATTTTGTGCACATCAAATTATAAAGATTTGTTCTTGATGTCCTCAGTTTCTACCTCTACCACGTAATGGTGTTAATCCTAGAGGACTTAGTTATTACAGATAAATGATATTCATATTTCTAATTTAGAAGATTAAAAAAATATGTACATGTGACTAATGATTCATTTTTAGGCTGTCTAGTTGCAACTGCTCTAACAGAAAAAGCAACTATATTTTATATAATTACATAGTTATTGCCTATGTTATGGTTTATACTTTGTGTTCCAACTTAAATTAATAAAACAATATCTTCTTGGAAGAAAGAAAAGAGGGGAAATTGTGTCCCTGTGCATATAATTTAAATTATGCTTGCATGTTAAAAAAAAAAAATTTAAAATTTAGATGCCAAGAAACTCCTTGCTAAATGTATATGACATCTTGTAATTAGGCATATTGATGTCTAGGTGAAATGAAGGAATTCACTTACTAACATATGCCATGATCCTGATTTAATATTGGGGGAGAAGGCATGTCCTCTGTTTTTTCCACAGAATGCTGCAGAAGATATGCTGAGTGTGCTTGCTGAATGCCCAGACCATGGTAACATAAGAGCTATATTGGGTATATGTTCTTGACTTACCTCAATTGTCAAATGTCCCAGGTTAGATAAATTGCCTAGCTTCAAGCTTTTAGACTTTGTGGGACAGAACATAGAGACTGTTAAGCTAGCTTAGGAAAAATTAATCTAAAGAAGAGTTAAAATGACTCTTCTCCTTATTGTGTTCAGCTGACTCAACCATAGACTGGTCTAGAAATAATTCCAATATTGAAGATTCCAATTTTGAAGATGGCTAACAATCTTCAGCCAGCTGTGTTAATTTAACATATAGTCTCCACTTTTCCTGAGAAGTAACAGCTTAATTCTTGATTCACAAGGCTACCTCTCCCATCTCAGAGGCCAAGCCTTGGGTCCTTAAAGTTGTTAATTTACAACTGAATTGGATACTTCTGGGACAAGTTAATCCTATTCCACCTTTAACTCTTGACCTTGTCTGTTAAGCAGACTGGCTGTCTCCACCCAGGCTCACCTGGATGGAGAGATTACATGTCTGTTAAAGACACTTGCAGACCCCCCTGGCTTCAAAACTTACACAAGTGGATCTCCAAAGAGGGAGCCACATAGAACTCAGATCTATGTGTGTTTGTTTTTGAACAAACATGGGTACCAGCGAGACGTGCGAGGCAAAGCACTGCATGGGGAGGTGAATTTCTGCTTCTGAGTCCCCAGGAAGTACACCTAATTGCATAGGGGTTAACGTCGAGAGGCTGTCCTTAAAATAATAAGGGAGCCTATTACCCCTCCTCTGAAAAAGACGTTATACAATATTTAAGAGGAATTACGGTCAATGCTTCCCCTCCTGGTTAAGGCCCGCCTTCTTATGAAGGATATTTATCCACTTGTTTTCTACCTCCTCGTGTTCAAACTAATAAAAAAAGGGAGGACATGTACAGAGCCATATTGGGGCAGTCTTGCACTTGGTCAGAGTTTGACTTTGGTCAAGGTTAACTTCTCCCAGTTAGCCAGGATCCTGCTCCACCTAGGGTGGAGCGCTCGTAGTAAAGGTTAAGTTCATTGTTCCTCCAGGTATAGGGATTCCTGAATTAAACAGGTGACCCACCCAGCTGCCGGAGCAGTCAAGACGAAGACCTCCAAGAGAAGCTAGACAACTTCCACCGGAACTCAGCCTGGAGTCTGGGGGGAAGGGTTTTCCCAAACTGTTAAAAGGTCCGGCGCCATTAAAGTTTACGGCTTTGATCAGTGAACATTGACTTGGCCGTACGTTCTTTTCGCTTCTCTTCCCTATGACCCCAAAATTCTCTCAACAGGTAACCTGGTTCACATGTGGCTGCGGGCAGCTACAGAAATCCATTAACATAATCCACTACAGAAAAAAACCCTCAAATATCAAACATGATCATCTTATTAGAGGCTGAGAAAACATTTGACAATATTCAGTATTCTTTCATCTTAAAAGTCTTAGAAAGATCAGTAACTCAAGGCCCATACCTAAACATAGTAAAAGCAATATACAGAAAACCAGTAGCCAACATCAAACTAAGTAGAGAGAAACTTGAAGCAATCCCACTAAAATCAGGGACTAGACAAGGCTGCCCACTCTCCGCACCTATTCAGTATAGTACTTGTGGTTCTAGCTAGAGCAATTAGACAAAAAAGGAGGTCAGAGGGATACAAATTGTAAAGAAAGAAGTCAAAGTAACACTATTTGTAGATGATATTATCTTATAGTTACATGACCCCAAAAAATTCCACCTGAGAACTCCTAAACCTGATAAAAAAGTTCAGTAAAGTGGCTGAATATAAAATTCTTTCTAACAAATCAGTAGCCTTCCTCTTCTTAAGGGACAAAGAAGCTGAGAAAAAAGTTAGAGAAACAATACCCTTCACAATAGTCGCAAATAATATTATATACTTAGGTGTGACTCTACCCAAGCAAGTGAAAGATTTGTATGACATTTATTTCCATATTTGGATTAATATAGCAAAATCGGCCATCTTGTCTGAAGCAATCTACAGATTCAATGCAATCCCCATCAAATTTCCAACTCAATTCTTCATAGAGTTTGAAAAAGCAATTTGCAAATTGATTTGGAATAACAAAAACACAGGATAGCAAAAAATATTCTCAACAATGAAAGAACTTCAGGCTGCATCATCCTCCATGACCTCAAGCTGTATTACAGAGCCATAATGACAAAAACTGTACGTTATTGGTACAGAGACAGGCAGGAAGATCAATGGAATAGAATTGAAGACCTAGAAATGAATCTGCCCACCTATGGTCACTTGATATTTCACAAAGGAGCTAAAATCTTCAGGAGGAAAAAGGCAGCCTTTTTAACAAATGGTCCTGTTTCAACTGGTGGTCAGCATGTAGGAAAAATTCAAATCAACCTATTCTTATCTCTTGTACAAAGCTCAAGTCCAATTGGATCAAGGACCGCCACATACAACCAGATACACTACAACTTATAGAGGAGAAAGTGGAGAAGAGCTTTAAGTACATGGACACAGGAAATTTTCCTCAACAGAACACCAATGGCTTATGCTCTAAGATCAACAATCGACAAATGGGACCTCATAAAATTGCAAAATTTCTGTAAAGCAAAGGATACTGTCAACAGAACAAAATAGCAACCAACAGATTGGGAAAAGATGTTTAACAATCCTTCATCCAATAGAGGACTGATATCCATTATATGCAATGAATTCCAGAAATTGGATTACAGAGAATCAAATAACCCTATTAAAAAATGGGGAACATAGTTAAACAAAGAATTTTCAACTGAAGAATACCAAATGGCTGAGAAGCACCTAAAGAAATGTTCAAAATCTTTAGTTATTAGGGAAATTCAAATCAAAACAACTCTGAGATTCCACCTCATACCAGTCAGAATGGCTAAAATAAAAAACTCAGGTGACAGCAGATTCTGGTGAGGATGCAGAGAAAGAGGAATTCTCCTCCATTGCTTTTGAGATTACATGCTGGTACAACTACTCCAGAAATCAGTATGGTGGTAAAAGAATAGAAAATACAGCCTAACTCCAGCCTTCTAAGGAGCCCCAAACACTTCATATTCCAGAGTCCACTCTTTGTGCTCTTTGTTAGAAACTAAGTAAAAGGTCACATTCCAGAGCCTGCCCTTTGTTCAGAGCTAGACAAAAAGGCCTTGAATAGGTGATCCTGGTCCCACAAGGTAACTGGAAATGAGCTAAGCTTATCTTGCTTCTGTAAACTGCTTATGCCATTACTTCACTCAGCTATAGACTTCAATAGAAAACTAATTGGTCCACTGAGCTTGGGCTCTGATAATTTAAACTGATTGGCCTAAAAACTATGGAGTGGTACAGACCCCACCTAGGGAGTCTTGGGCAAAACAATATTTTTAGCATATCCAGGTATGATTCAAGAGACACTAGATACTTTGTACTCAGAGAGACACTCTGGGTGGATAGTTAATTAGTTTGAGAGACCCCAACTCACTATTTTTAGACCCCTAAACAACTAGCCCAGCACAGAGTAACTTGTTTTTCTGCTTTTAGCTTGAGAAAGATAACCCACCCTGTTCTAGTTCCAATGTTTAACTATACAATGCACCAAGGACTTTGCTCCAGATAATCTCTAACCTTCCTTGAGGCATAAACTATTGCCTGACTTCCTCATTCTGTACTTCCCCATTCCATGCATAATTTGTCCTCTGCCCCTTGCTTCTTGAATTGTGTCTTCCACCCCTTGTCTTGTGACTTTCCCCCTTTAAATATCCCTGACTTCAGTTACACAGAGTCCTACAGTCCTCTAGCCCTGTGCAGTATATGGCTGTGGACCCCAGAACTCTGGAATAAAAGAAATCCTAATGTTATTGCATTGAGACCATTTATTGCAAGTGATTTGGGTGTCGCCTTCTGAGGCGTGGGGTGCTGGGGGACCCTCAGTTTGGGGGGGGGGTCTTACATCTTCTTGGTGCATGGGCCGGGAAGTACAACTTCACATGCAAAAAAGGTAAAGGGGATCCCTTCTGGAATATGTGTGTGCCAGCTGGCATCTGTGTCCTGAGTGTCTGTCCTGCTCTGTTTTCTGAATCTATATCTAAGGAGACACGCGTTTTAGGTGGGCAGCTGTTTTCTCAGTTTGTGAAGAGCCAGAGAACCATGGTAAGTAGATGTGCTCTGTAGACCACAGGCTGTGACCCTGGAAGACGTTCCCAGGTATTTTGGGGGGAACTCTAGGGACCCTGGAAGATTCCCGTCTGAGTTTCAGAGAGGACATGGTAGTTCTACTGAGTTTGCGAACTTATACATCCTCCTGGCCATCTGGTTTTCTGACCTGGCTCTGTCTGTCTCAGAGGAGGTGAATACTTGTCAGTTTTGTGTGTCTTTGTCTACAGTTTGATCACTAGGTGGGTGCCACGGTTTGTTTTCTGTCTGTCTCACTGTGTGTCAAGGTCTGAGTCTATAAGACTTTCTGAAAATTTTGGTTTTGCTTGCAAGCTTCTGGGGCTCGGAGAGCCTGTCTGGTGTGGTGTGTTTGACTGGCAGCTGCTAGAGTCGAGACCACGGAGGTCTGGAGGATGCCTTAGACCCTGGAGAGAGCTAAATAAGGCTCTCTTCCATCTGTAAACAGCAATTCAGTAATGGTGGAAGCCATGTTTTGCTGAAATCTGCTTTATCTGGTCCCTGCAATGTGTTCAGGGATGCCTGGTGTCTGAAACTGGGCCCCTCTAGGGGCAAATTGTGTGATTTTCCTTGTTTGGTGTTCTTGAATCTAGAGGCCTGACAGTGGCAGGGTCAGGCTGTCTATGTGGTGTTGCTTTATATTGTGTTTTGTGTTCTTGGACTTAGACAGACAGATATTATTTGGACTCTAGACTGACTGAAAAGCAACTCTGTCTGTGGCACCAAAATCAGGTCATGTGATTCAAGTAGGTCATGTGATTCAAGTGCACCAAAATTAGGTCACATGACTCAAGCGCACCAACTTAGAACAAAAGGAGAGACGAAATACTGGTAGGGAAAATAAGTCTTGACAAGAAGCTCAATGTGGCAGGTGCATTCTGGTACATTAAGTTGGTACAGATGGTTTATTTCTTTTATTTTAGCTTGTTTAAATCATTATGATCGATATGATGTTAAACTTTGTGGTTATATTGCTCCACTGGGAGAGAGGTCAAAATAAGGGAGACCTCCAGAAGACTAGATTCTAAAATATCAAATGAAAAATCTGTCTTTGTGATACTAAAATCTTGTTTTGAGATTTACATTACAGAAAATAGCACTACCCTTCATATCTCAACATCCATGTTCAGATTTTAAAAAAAAACGGTCTTTCTAGAGAATATAGAAATGGTCAGATTTAAAATGGGGAGAAAATAAAATTAATTATATGGACATAATTTCATGTGATAAAAATATTTATAATTATTATTAAGTTAAAGGCATGCATTTTTATTTGATACAGGTTTTAGTTTGATACAAAATCAAGGTTTTCATTGGTATAAATACTAAATTTGAAAGTACAGGATTTACACCCAGTTCTTTGTTATTATTACTGATCTGAAATGTTTAAGCCTATGAGTTTAGGGATAAATAGAAATATAAGGCTCTGAGTTTATTGTTAGGGTGTTTTCTAGGTTTTAATCAAAAATAGCTGAAGATAGTTTAACAGATAACTGTCCACATTACTTTACACAGATAATTGGTTTTCAAAAATGTCAAAAGTCCCTGGAATATGATTTTTATGTCTTAAAAGCTATGTTAAGCTTTCTATATATTTTCAGTTAATATTGGTCACTCTTAGTTTTCTGATGGGGTTGAAGACTATTAGACTCATAGACAGCCCAAGCTGTTTAATCCTGAGAAAGCTGATATAGATTTAAATAAATGACTTTCAGATGACATAAAATTTAAAGCCAGGACATAAGTCAATTCTTACAATGTTAATTCTTAAGTTGTATTGCCATATTCTTAAGCCATATTGGGTATGGTCATGCCACATGGTAGGAACTTGACATTGGCCAAGCACAATCCCTGGCTTCGGGCAGTAATCTGACATTAGGACATAATAGGGAAGTAGGCTACAGTTGAAATTTTTATCCTAGGATGGAGCACAAAGAGTATACTTGACATTGGTCAAGGTGAACTTCTCCCAGCCTTTGTTGAACACAGATTCCTTCCCCAGTCAGGATCCTGCTCCACCTAGGATGAAGAAGCTCAGAGTGAAGGTTAAGCTCATTGTTCCTCCAGGTCTACAAATTCCTGAATTAAGCAGGTGACCCACCCAACTGCCTGAGCAATAGAGTCAAGGACCATCAGACAACTTCACCAGAACTCAGCCTGGGGTCTGGGGGGAAGGGCTTGCCCAAACTTTTAAAAGGTCTGACTGACATTAATGTTCCAGCATCCCAGTTCATAGTAGCTGCAGGCAGTTATGGAATATGACATTAAGTGTTAATTCTCACAGTCTTTTAAGACAATACAGATGAAAAGTGTTCTGTTTAATTGACTGGGATCATAAACTAGGTGTTATGTCTATCTTATAGTTTATAATTTATAAAATGGTAATAATTATATTCAAATGATATTTAGAGAGGACCACAGAGTGAGGCAGGAGAGGACCTAAGACCACCTATCCTGATACCACAGTGGCTCTCTCACTAAGGGCATATTTCCCAAGAGACTAATTATTCTCTTTGAGACTGTTTTATTTGTAATAGAGGAAGCCAAAAAGATTACCCCCTCAGACAAAAGGTAAGAGGCATCTGACAGACCAACACCAGACTCCATTGGCAGGTCTCGAGGGCATGGCAGCTCACAAATTTGACCAAGGCATGTAAGATTAAACAGGGACCAGATGAGTCACCTGCAGCTTTTCTAGAGTATCCTATAGAGGCATTCTGCCATTATATACGCTATGACTCTAGGGGCATGGAAAATAAAGCTACTATGACAACAGTTCTTACAGACAGGGCTAGTTGAAATATCAGGAAAAAGCTTCAGAGACTAGAAGGATTTGGTGCAGGTTGCTAAGAAGATCTGTAGAAGGATTTAATGTAGGTTGTTAATAAAGTCTTTAGAGAGATTTAGTGCAGTTTGCTGAGACATGGAGACAGAGGAGGAGAAAAATGGAGAAAAAGAAAGAAAAATTACAGAGAAGGAAGCTACAGAGAATCCTGTTTATAATAGTTAGAAAAAGCAGAAAAGAAAGACAGAAAAGGACCGGTGTGCATACTATAAGGAGAGAGGCACTGAGCCAGAGTGTCCCTAAGAAATAGAAGCTGGGAGCAGGAATTCCCAGGTCTTGGGAAAAGTGCCCCCAAATGGCAAACTCAGGTCTTAGCCCTGGGAGAAGACAGTGACTAGGGGAAATGGGGTTTCTGACCACTCCCCCAACCCAGGAAAACTGTGGAAATGAAAGAGAAACCCACTCAGTTCTTGATGGACACAGGGGCTCAACACTCGGTCTTTCAAGTCAATGGTGCAGTTTCCAAGAAAAGATCTTGGGTCCAAGAAGCCACTGGCATCAAAATGTATTAATGGACTACCCAAAGAACAGTGGACCTAGGGATGGGATGGATATCCCATTCATTTAGGGTCACCCTAGACTGTTCCTACTCTCTGTTTGAGTAAGACATACTCTCCAAAATGGAGAGGGAGCAGATATACTTTCTGCCCAATGGGCTGCAGCTAACTGGCCCAAAAAGAGAGACTGACCCCTGCTGAAAGTTGCTACAGACAGGAGCAGTTTTCTCCATGATGGACAGAGATAAGCAGGTGCTGCTATGGTGGATGACACAAATGTCATCTGGGTAGAAGAATCTTTACCCCCTGGCATGTCAACACAGAAAATGGAGCTCGTTGCCCTCACAAAGACCTTGGAACTTGGAACCAGCAAGAAAATCAACATCCACACGGATAACAGGTATGCCTTTGCCACAGCCCACATCCACAGGGATATATGCCAAGAGGACTGCTCACATCAGAGGAAACCAACAGAAAATCTTGGACCTCTAAGATATCCTAATGAAGCCAGCCACTGTGAGAATTCACTGTCCAGGATGTCCAAAGGAAAAAGACTCAATGGGCAATAACCAGGCAGAGCAAGTAGCTCCAGGAATAGACATACAGGAGCCGATACTGGTTATGGGTCTGTAAGAGACAGCCACTGGGAAATGGAACAAAATTAAGAAATAGCCTCTCTTAAAGAAGGACTGAGATTGCTAAGCACCCTACCAACTATTACCAAGAGAGAGTGCACACAAGAAGGGAGAACTATACTCCCCAGAAAGTAAGCCAAAGACTCACTAGGCCAAATGCACAGATGGACTCATTTAGGGCATTAAAAACCTTGTCCTGGCAGTTAAGGGACCGAACGTATATATTCATGACTCAGGTTTTAGGCTAGAGAGATAATAGAACAGTGTAAGATATGCCAGCAAGTAAATGCTTATGCAGTAAAGAGTAAACAGGGCAAAAGACCTAGAAGAGAACAGCCTAGAGAACATTAAGAGATTTTATAAAAGCTAAGGCAGGAGAATATGGTTATAAAATATATTCTAGCATTTATAGATACTTTTCTTTAAGGTTAGAAGAAATTTTCCCGAGTTTCCAAGTGCCCAAGGTAATTGGATCAGACAATGGTTCTGTTTTTGTTTCTAAGGTAAGTCAGAAATTGACAGAGATATTGGGGATTAACTGGAAACATATTGGACGTTCTGTCCCCAGGGCTCAAGGCAGGCAGAGAGAATAAACAAAACCCTATGAGAGACCTTAACTAAATTGACCTTGGAGACTGGCTCAGGCTGGGTGGTACCTCTCCCTTTGTTTCTGAAGAGCCCCTACCTTTTAACCTGATCCCCCTAGAGATCCTCTTTGATACCCCAACTCCTTTGGTGTCCACTGGGCCCTCCCAGGAGGTGTCCCACAATATGAGATTTGCCTTAAATGCTCCAGGCATGCCAGAAACTCTTCACTGCTTCCAGATAGGCACTGGATCTGTATGAGAAGGCTTCAGGAACTGTTGCTGAAACCCTGATGGAAGAAACCCTCACCAAATTGACCACAGAGACTGGTGTTAATGATTAGATTCTACCCTTTGTGCTCTTCTACCCTTTGTGCTCTTCAGGCCTTCTTTCTCTTGCCTCAAAACCCTTGAGTGGATGAGGCAGCAAGTGTGGAAGGCCTACTCAGGAAAAAGAGACTTGAAAGTCGTTTCCAAGTTGGAGATTTGGTCTACGTTAGACGCCACTGTGCAGAGAACTTTGAGACTTGGTGGAAAGGCCTTTATCTTGTACTCTTGACCACCCTGCTTTCTGCTTTGATGAGACCCTTTGTAATTTTACTCCTTTTTCTTACAAGTGGAACCTGTGTGATTAACCAGAATAGTTTTTATTAGGGAAAGTATAAGTGCTGTGCATATTCTTATGCTACACCAACAATATCAGAGATTAGGGCAGGACAATCCAGAATATATAGAGTCAGAGATTTAGCTCTATAGTTCTAAGATTAGAATTATTAACAAAAGAAGGAGTGGGGAATGAGAGACCCTCCCTCCAACTCAATGTTTTTAGACCCCTAAACAACCTGCCCAGCACAGAATAACTTGTTTTTCTGCTTTCAGCTTGAGAAAGATAACCCACCCTGTTTTAGTTCCAATGTTTAACTATACAAGGCACCAAGGACTTTGCTCCAGATAATCTCTAACCTTCCTTGGGGCATAAACTATTGCCTGACTTCCTCGTTTTGTATTTCCCCATTCCGTGCATAATTTGTCCTCTGCCCCTTGCGTTGTGAATTGTGTCTTCCATCCCTTGTCTTGTGATTTTCCCCCTTTAAATACCCTTGACTTCAGTAGCATGGAGTTAGTTCCACAGTCCTCTCCTCCTGTGCAGTGTACAGCTGTGGACCCCGGAGCTCTGGAATAAAAGAAATCCTCATGTTATTGCATCAAGACCATTTCTTGCGAGTGATTTGGGTGTTGCCTTCTGAGGCGTGGGGTGCTGGGGTGCCCTCGGTTTTGGGGGTTCTTACAAGTTCACTGGGCTGGGCTTAAGGGCTGCAGCCAGTTAGCTCATTGAGCTGTGCCTAAGGACTTGCCGGTGAGTTCACTGGGCTAAGGCTAGGGACTTCAGGAGCTGATCGCTGGGTTTGGGGGTGGTGGGGGTGTGGGGGGGGTGGGGGTAGGGGGGCTACTGTGGCCCCGGGCATGGCACAGAGGAGAATGCAATGGGCTGACTAGGTGAAAGTGCTCCTGGGAGGACAACACAGGCCAGGTGGCTCTCCAAGCTCTGCAATGCCGCCATCTTCCCTGGGAACCTAGGCCTGGGAGCCATTCTTCCTCAGCTCCCGGGCTAGTGTGACAGTGAAGCCAAGATGAAGAAGCAGTTTAACTGCATGGGCCAATTAGCCAATTGGACTATGGCCAGACTATGGGTAAATACCCTGTACTGCCCGAGAAAACTGAAGCTTTCACAGATGAATGAGATGCTTAATTTGAGATGTTAACTTGACTTCACTAGAAAAATACATTCAGATTCAAAACGCCTGTGTCACCGTGTCTGTTTGTCAACTCGATGGACCTGTTTCCTCTCCTGATATCCAGAATTCCTCCTCAGATTTAGTTCCTGGCTGGAACTGGCCCATGGTAAAGTGTAGAGCAGAGACTGAAGCAAAGGCCATACAGAGACTGTCCCACCTGGGGATTCATCCCACACACAGTCACCACACCCTGACACTATCATGGATGTCATGAAATGCTTGCTGAAAGGAGCCTGATATGGCTGTCTCCTGAGAGATCCTGCCAGAACCTTACAAATAGAGAGGCAGATTCTAATACCCAACCATTGAACTGAGCATGAGGTTGCCAGTGGAGGAGTTAGAGAAAGGACTAATGGAGCTGAAGGGGTTTGCAATGTCATAGGAAGAACAATAATATCAACCAACAGGACCCCCAGAACTCCCAGGGACTAAGCCATCAACCAAAGGCTGTACATTGCTCCATTTGCACATGTGCCAGAGGATTGCCTGGTTAGGCATCAATAGGTGGAGAGGTCCTGGGTTCTATGAAGACTTTATAGATGGCTCCCCAGTGTAGCGGAATAGATGCTGGGGAGGTAAGAGGGGGTGGGTGGAGTTATACCTTCACAGAAGTAGGCAAAGGGAGGATGGGATAGGCGCTATCAGGGTGGATTGGAAACTGGGAAAGGGGATAAATTTGAAATGTAAATCCAGAATATATCCAATTTAAAAAAAGAAAAAAAGAATGATGGAGAAAGGAACTGAGCTATTTCTAGGGGTAATGTAAGACAGGCAGAATTGGAAGAAATGAAGTCAATAGAAGACAAAAGGAGATGGGTGCAAAATGTATGCTGTGTAAATCATGGTGCAACTGAATGTCTAACTCCTCATAATATTTCATTTTGAAAATATCGTTGCAGCTATGATAATAATGTTTCAGCCATCTTTTTCTAACCCATACATGAATTGAAAGATAAAGTTTAGCAGTCAGTAGGTGGAAGTCAAGCTAGGCTGTGTGAAGTCTTTGGTGGATTTAAAAAGAAGATCAGTGACAGAAGGTAGGAATGGTGACATTCTCTTAGTACAATGTATAAAAGCAGTGGACAGTCTATGACAAATTAAGAACTGTAATTTTTCAGTGAGCAATAGGAATGTGTTACAAGAGGTTGAATAAGGCAAAGGTGTTGTAATTTAGTTTCATAGAATCACTGTGGGTTTTGTGGGGGGGGGAAGAGATTGGAGGAGTTGGTATGATGAACAGACAGGTGGGAGATCATGAAAGTAAGGAAACTGATAGTTTGAAGTAAGGTAATGGCTGTAAGGATGGGGGCCACATCAACTAAAGAGACACATACAAGTGGAATTGGTTGGTTTGGGGATAGATTGGATGACTGTTTTCAGGATGTGGAGTGAGGATCAGTACTTAAGGATAACTATGAGGGGGGGGTTTCATTGTCAGCAGAAAAACAGCTCTCATTTCAAAGAGGGGGAACAGAAGGATCTGGAGCCAAGCATGTGTAACTCCGGTCATGGAATACAAAAGGAGAATGCCCTGAATTAAATATCCCAATGTGGTAACAGTTTGGTGAAATTTTTACAGGATTCAAGCCAATTTTCAAATACATTGAAGGAAGTATTACATGGATGGCCACAGTGAAATTTTGTAGGCTACAGATCTGTCTGATGGCCCTCTTAGCCTTATTCTTAGTGGAAACTTGGATATTACTAGTACATCTCAAAATGCTTCCTTCTTAGTCACAAGATTTTAGATCAGATAAGAAGGTGGGCAAGGAATGGCCATTTAGGGGACAAAGGTAAGTGTAATTACACTCTAGGACATTTGACATTTCAACCTCACACAATCACTGAAGCTTCCATATTCTGTTTACAGTCACTAAGTTCACATTACTGTCACCTTGTACCCAATACCCATGTTCCTTTTCACCAGAAAAAAAAAAAAAACAAAAAAGCAAAAGTCTGATTTAGGATCTGTAACACTAACCTGTTTAACTTCTGAAAACCTTTGAAATGTAGGAGACTGCTCTTGTTACTATATTGCCTAATGGACTTGTATTTTTGATTAGCTGCTTTGACTTTTGACTCATCTAGTCCTGCAGGAGATTTTGTAATAGATGGCTGAGATTGTGTCAAATTGATAAGAAACTAAGCAGGGCAAGAAGCAAAGCAGGAATAATAATCCCATTTGTGCATTTCCAGCTTTAATAATAAAAAAAACCCCAAACATATGAAGATGTAAGTGGAATCCTTAGAATGTATAAATAAGAATCCACATCTGTATTGGTCAGGTTCAGGCAGAGCCCCTCAGGGGACAGGTATACCAGACTCCTGTCAGCAAGTGCTTCTTGACATCAGCAATATTGTCTGGGTTTAGTGTCTGCATATGGGATAGATTCCTTGGTAGACCAGTCTCTGGATGGCCTTTTCTTCAGTCTCTGCTCCACTCTTTGTCCCTGCATTTCCTTTAGACAGTAGCAATTCTAGGTTAAAAGTTTCGAGATGGGTGGGTGGCCCCATCTCTCAACCTAGGACTGTGCCTAACCCACTGGATATGGTCTCTACAGGTTCTATCTCCCCTTTCTTGACTATTTCTGCTAATATCACTGTTGGGTCCTGGGAACTTCTGCTTTCTTTTAGCAGGGACAGTAAAAAATAGTCAGTTTATGAGAAAAGCATAGGCAATGGTATTTTGTATACAGTAACCATAGTTGCCTAAATGCAGAAGATTTCTGACTCATGTTTAGTCATCTGAGAGTCTGGGATGATGTCTTAGAGACCAATCTTTGGAACTTCCTCTCGAAGGAGCCTCAAACTTTCTACAGATTTGTTTCTTCTATAGGAGAGTGATGCGCAGCAGAAAAGTCTGTGATGACAGAAATGGTCCACATATTCACTGTTCTAAAGGAAGTGGCCAGCAGTTTGAGACTCTGAATATCTGAAATGTGGTGAGTGAAATCGAGTAGCTGATTTTAAAAGTTAATCCATCAATATTTGTACTGAAATAAATATAGCACACATATTTTCTGATACACTTGAAGATGGAGTTTCAGAAGAAATGATTATGAAATTACTGTCTAGCTTTATACCTTCACAGTCCATTTGCCTGGCGTATTAGGTAGAGGCCTGTAAAGTCATAGAGTCAATAGAATGAATATGTGTTAAAATAAAACTTATTAGGTTTTTCTCTTCAGTATGGTTTGGATAATACAATGGCTGAGTCCCACTGGAGAAGTTGAGAATCTGGTAGCTTCTCAGTCCATGGGTCTGAAAATTTCATCAGGTCCAATCTGGCAATGAAGGCCTGGAAGAATCTTGGAGAGATGTGGGTATTTCTTCCATATTGGAAAGCCAGAGGACTGGTTCTAATTCCAGGAAAGGAATGTAGCAGCAGCAGCAACCAGTAGGTCAAAAACAAACCTTTGTTTATTCATGTTCTTTCATTTGAGTTGACATGACAGGAGTCATTATGGCACAAGCTAATATACTAGCAGGTGATCATCCTGAAATAGCCTGCTTCAGATTATTATAGAATCTGTGGCAGGCAAGGCCTTATTAAGCAAGGCTATAAGGGACTCATTTTAGGAAAGATTCCTTCTATTAATATGCTTTTCTTGTTTTTATTAAACATATATAATAATAAGTAGTCGCACACCCCTTTGGAGTAGATCTCTGTAGATCCACGATGATGTATTGTCTTTTAGTGTTGCTATATAGACAAATAGATGACTTAAGTTTTAATGATGATCCAATAAGAATTCCTAAAATTATATCTGTGATTACTAAGCACTTTTATAGTGGAACTACTATTAGGTTGTTTTCTGATAGTCAAAACTGCAATGACAACTCTTCCTGTCTCCCTAGTGTTACCAGGTAATTGCTCTTAGATGATAACCAGACCTTCTCCTACTCAGAGCACATTCCAAGAGGTTGTAAAACTATTAAGCAAAGGTCATAAAAAGTGAACTAATGATTTCTTATATATGCTAGGACAGAAGGTAAAATATTGACGGGGTTTATCTATATGAAACTTCACTAATAACTTAGTTATGGGGTTTAAACCTTCAGTGAACCTGTGGAGTCGAGGCAGGTAATGGATGTTTAGCTAGATAATTTCTTGTAATGGATATGCATGTAAACATTCTCTGTTGTAATTCAAATTCAATTAATGATTTGATTTTTGTGTGTGTGTGTGAACTTGTGATGAACTTTGTAACAAGCAATCATGTATTCTGAAAGAAGTTTAAGGACTGAGGAAAAAGACAAGGGTCAGAACTGAAAAACTGAGGTGAGGGGAACTGAGGTTAAAAGAACTGAGCTGAAAGAGGAACTGAACTGAGGAGTTTTTAGTCAGAACATCTTTTAGACAGAACTGAAGTCATGAAGAACTTAGAAGTATAGGCATAGCTTTCAGAGAAAAGGCATTGAGAGTAAAAGCATCATTATGATCTCAGGGCACGAAGAGAGAACAAGATTAGAAGGAGAATGCAGAGTGGAATAACTTAGAAATTATAGGTAACATACAAAAAAGCTAGAAAACAATGAACCAAATGCAGAGGGAAAGAGGAAAAAAGATGCTGCAGAGAGCAGAAGGAACAGGCAGTCTTCTTACCATGGGACAGAACAGGTCCCATGGTAAGGACAAGACAGGCTTAATTTTATTAAAAGGAACAAAGTTTTTTTTCTTACAAACATGGATTTAATTTATTTAGAATTAAAAGAGTGGAAGCTTTTTCTTTCATTGGAGCTAATTTTTTCATCCAGAGTGAGTGCTTTCGTTCTGCACCTGTGCTTTGTCTTTTGCTCCATATTGTGAGAATGTATGATATGCGTGTGTAAGTATGTAACTGTGAGAATACATGCATACTGGCCAACTGAATTTGTATGGAAATGTACAAATGAGAACTCTGCCTACATGAAGCTGTGTATGAACTTATGTAAGATTATCCATATACACCTAGATAAAAGGTTTTCTTTCTGTAAGTGTTATTCTTTTCTCCTGGTTCAATACTAATTTATTGCTCCAAACTTCCCTCAAGAGGTATCTGGACAATAGGGAGAAGGCTATAGCAACTAATCCTTTACTTAATCTCCTGCTTTTTTAGGATGAGGTACTAAATGCCTGAGACTGGCCTTAGAGGAACACAGAAGGCAAGTCAGCCACAATAACATAGTAACTTAGACTGAGATTAGTAAACTTTTTATTATACAGCAACCCTAAATATCTTTTAAGACAAAGTCTTACTCCTGAATCTTGTAAGACAAAGTCTCACCACAGAATTTTGTAAGACAAGTCTTACTCCCCCAATGCTCTTCCCCCTCTGCTGCCTCAAGAGGAACCAACAAGAAAGAAGAACACCCCCTCTGGGGCTGACCCCCAGCATTGATACATTTGGAGCATGGCTTCTTACTTCAAGCAATCAGGTTAAAAATGGCCCTCACAGAAGTACCTAACAGCTTGACTTTTAGTTGATTTCAGATCCAGTCAAGAGGAAAATCAATATTAGTCATCCACTTATTATGACATTTTATTATTTTTCCTTTGAATTATTGTGGACTTTAGTTAGATTCTGTATGCTTAACCCTCACAGAAGAAATATAATTTGTCTCATTTCTAGAGTTTTGTTGTGTTGTAGAAAGTGAGAATAAAGGAGACTGAGCATTTTTTTTTCAGAGACAAGATTCTCAAGACCAACAACAACAACAAAAATTTCAGAGCAGGTACACTGACTTTTTCTCCATTGTATCTTCTCTGAATACTCTTGGGTCTGGTAATACCTATTATTAGTGAAATAAATAGTATCTTTGAATACTTCTTTTTTTGCCAGGTGATAGTCCAGTGTATGCCACTATAATAATTCTTTTAATCTCCTTAGCAACTCTTTACATAGTCACATTTACTATTTTATTTAATAAAGTCGACTCAAATTATTAAATAAAAACTTAAAATGTCACATCTCTTTTGTACCATGGCATCAGTAACAGTAGTCTATGTATCAAGTGGTAATTAGGCTTTTTCTCGCTTAGAGTTGGACCTTATCTAAAGGTGATCTTGGAGGATGATGCTTTTTGTGGGAATTCAGTAAGCACTTAAAATATCAAGATGGCTGGTTAATGAAGACAGCATCATGTCTCTGTGGTCAGAGTGGAACCCATCCTAATGAAGGACTTCATCATAACCAACTACTTTTCTAAACAATTGATTTTTCCATAATCTCCTGGGCTGAGAGATAGTCTTCTAGCTCTGGAAACATCTGTTATGGTTCTCATATCCATTTAAATCTGTAATTCTGTGACTGTACAATAAGGAGGCAACATTAGAAAAAACATGAGCTCAGAGTTTATAAGCCAGTAAGATTTTAAGTGTGATTGTTGGAATAGCTGGGGTCTATCTCATTGTAAAAAGGAATGTCTTGTTCCACAGGGTTGTCTTGGACATTACATGAGATTCAGGAAATAAAAGGAAGATGGGGTCCTAAGTGACTCAAAGGGGTTTAATAAGCATACCTATTATTCTTACAGATAGCATTTCTCAGTGTGTATCTGTGCTACAGATTCAGTCCGTGAGGATCTTCATGGAGAAAATGTTAACTGAAAATTAACAAGGTGGTTTTATGTAGTTCTATTTAGAAGCAAGAAAAAGACTTACATTTAGCAAGTTATCAGAAAGGATTGCACTGAAAGCAGTTGCAAACAAGGTCTGTTTATTGGAATATAACCCTGTTCCTGCCTGTTCAGCTCCGATGATAATTTCTGCTTTGTGCATGAATGAATATGTACACACAAACAAATACAGAGAATATACTTGATGAATGAATATGTACACACAAACAAATACAGAGAATATACTTGACCTGTAAACATTTTAAAATCAAGGTCCTTCCACATGAGTGCATGTGTTTCCCTGAGTAAGACATCATGACATGATAAAGTGAAGAAACTTGAGATTTCTGCATCGATGGTTCATGAGAGGATCAGATGTCCACTCCCTCCCCACCAACCAGGGCTCTATGTATGAAAGATCGCTTTCCAACTCTCTAAAATCTTTGCACAGAAGTTTGAAGTGTTGTGAGTCCTACAGAAGGTCATGTTGTGTTACCAGGATTTTTTGTATGCACTAGAAATATTCAGAATGCTTCAAATCAGTTCCCAGTGCTCAATCCACCTACAACGTCTATGCCTGTCATGTAAATACAAACAGGATGTATGGCTGCTTAAACTTGTATATTTATAGTTAGTGGGCATCAATAATATACTCATCAGAAAGATAGCAGCTATTTACAGATGCTCCCAGTCAATCAGCAGTGTTTCTATCTAGAGAGCATGGAGAAGCCCTTCAGGTTTTCAGTCTAGATCAGTCACCAGATGTGATGGCTAATCTTGGTTTCCATCTTGACTACACCTGGAATCAACTAAAACACAAACAGCTGGCAATACTTAAAAGGGATTTTTCTTGATAAGATCATTTGAAATTGGCAGTCCTACCCTACATCTAGACCATATATTCTGGTGGCAGCTGAGAGAGAAAGACATGGAAGATGGAAAGTTGCTGATTACCTGACTTTCCCTCACTTTCATTGGCAAGCTCATCTTTCCCATCCTGCTGCTGATATATTATTTTTCTAGAATTAGAACCTCCTTCATTAGGGTTTCAATATAAACAAATGACCAGCTGAGACATTCAACCCTTTGGAATGAACCTTGGTTTTCCATTAGAAGATAGCCATAGCAATTGCTATCTGGACCATAGACTATAAGTCAGTGTGTGTGTGTGTGTGTGTGTGTGTGTGTGTGTGTGTGTGTGAGTGTTCTATCAGTTATATTCCTCTATTAATGGTGAATCCAGGGGTTGGAAAAGAGCTGATATTGATGTAAGGCTATGCAGCACTTCATGCTTGTGTCAATGACTATGAATTTAGCCAATACTTCTGCATGAAGTAGCTCAATGCAGCAACTGTTGATATACTTTCTACCTGGCTACTGCAGTCCCTTTATCTTTCAAGAGCATTGTCAGCATATTTAAAAGGGTAAATCTGAATTCATTATGCAATAGTACTACTAATAATGTGTGCATTTTCAAGTAAATAATCAACATGAATAATCATTCACTGGGTAAAATCATTGCAAGTTTTTGAGGCAGGTTTTCTCTGTATAACCCTGGATGTCTCTCTGTAGCTGTAGCCCTAGGACTTTCTCTGTCGATTAGGCTGGTCTTGAACTCAGAGATTTGCCTGTGTCTGCCTCCCAAGTGCTGGGATTAAGGATGGGTACCACCATGTCCAGCAGCTAAAAACATTGCACATTTAAAAAGTATTATTCTAAACTTTATAGATTAGTCTTACATAGCATTTCTGGTGAAAAAAAAAAAAGCCCATCATACATTTCATGAAGGGATAGTCAGCATCCCAAAAAAGAAAACCATAGGCCTATGTGACCCCCCCACCACTTTTACAACTGAATGAAGTAGGATAGAGATATAAAATTATTTATTTGCTAGAATAACCTAAAGATCCTGATCTTTCAGTCAGAAATTTTCCTCTGACTTCATTCACCACTCACTTTCAAAAATCTCTGCATGGAAAGACATCAGTACTAAAGAAAAACAGAATTTAAAATAATCAAGCAAAAATATATTTTACTCCACAATAAAATATACATTTATAAAACTGTTATCAATTCATAAAGACCCATATATTGGCCCATGTTCTGCTTATTTTCTTGACTTGTGTCTGCAAGTTCTCCTTGTTGTCACAATAATAACAGCATACTGATGTTGATCTTAGAACACAGAGGCACCTGGAGGGTGAGGGACAGGATGATAACATAGATGTTTATGGGATTCTCAAGTACATATTTCATAATTAAAGCTAAACTCACCAGGCTGTATATTCTGGTTATGTATGTATTTCTATCCAATCATTCTTCAGCACATTATTTTTTTGTCTCACAGATGCTCATTGATCTTCCAAATGAACAGATAGTGTAGACACTGATGATTAACAATGCATTGTTGTCCCTGGACTTTAGGTGTGTCTCTGTGTCAGAAAGAGATTTAGGAGCCTCTTTGTTTGTGAAGAATGAAAAAAAGAAAAAAATGGAAAAAATGAAAAAATATGGACGATGTTCCATAACTGAGGCTCTGTCATTAATGATGCTGTGTGTATAATGCTTCCATCTCTCAGGTAATTTTATGAGGTTGTAAAGCATACCACATTCCTTAGCCTTTTATCCATCTATAAGGAAAAATATGTCTCAAAAAATAAAAGTTTTCTTTTCTTATTAATGTATTCTTTCATATATTACAGCATAACAAAAGTTTCCCTTCCCTCCCTTCAGACTGCAGACACTCCATCTCTCCTCTATTTCCTCCCTTTCAGTCCACTCCTTCGCTGCTTACCTTCAAAGAAGGGATATCAATCCAACATGGCATATCAAGGTAGGATATGATTAGCCACCTTCCCTCATATTACGGCTAGATGAGGCAACCAAATTGGAGGAAATGTGTCCCCAAAAGCAGGAAAAAACATTAGAAGCAGCTCCTGCTCCTTCTATTAGGAGTCCCACAAAAACAAACAAACAAACAAAAACAAACATACAAACAACTATATCATGTCTGTAAAGTTCCTACATTAGACTCATGCAGGCTCCCAGATAGTTGGTTCAGTCTCAGTGAGCCTCTTTGAGTCCAGGTTGGTTGATTCTGTGGGTTTTCTTGTGGTGTCGTGTCCTTGACCCCTCTGGATCTTCCAATCCTTGCTCTCCCTCTGCAGCAGAATTCCTCAAGCTCCACTTTATGTTTGGGTATGGGTCTCTGCATCTGCTTCTATCGGTTGGTGGATGAAGGCTCTCTGATGACATCTGGATTAGGTTATGAGTATAGCAGAATATTATTAAAAAGTCCTTTCATTGATTTTTTTCCAGTCATGCTTGGTTCTATCATAGGTACTGGGCTAACCAGCTTCTGTTTTCAGGTTCTTCCAGGAGTGGCAGGGTAAGCTTCATTTTGTGGTATGAGTCTCGTTGGTTGGTGACTCCCATAATTTCTGTACAGTCTACCCCTTCACACCATTCTGGCCAGAAAAATTGTAGGTAGAAAAATTTGTGACTGGTTGATGTTCCAACCCCTCTACTGGTAGTCTTGCCTGGCTATAAGAGATTGCGGTTTCATGTTCTGTATCTCCCATTACTAGACACTTTAGGTAGGACCACCCTCATAGATTCCTGGGAGTTTCCAAGGCACCCAGTTTTCTACCTTGTCCCAGAATTGACCCCCAATTCTAGTTGTTTCTCCCACCATTCTTTTCCTTCACCCTCTTCCCACTGGAACCGTCCTGTTCTTGTCCCCACCCTCCTTCATTCTATTTGCAATATCTTTTCTATTTTCCCTTCTTGGAGAGATTCATGCATGCTGTCATAAGCCACCACTTGTCACTTAGCCTCTTCCAGTCTGTGGATTGTCACATAATTGTTCTTTTCTTTTCAGTTAATACCCAAGTATGTGCATATCATGTTTGTTTTTCTGTGTCTAGGTTACCTCATTCAGGATGAATTTTTTTTTCTTTTTAGTTCCATCTACTTGCCTGCAAATTTTATGACATTGTTGTTTTTAAAAGCTGAGTAGTACTCCATTGTGCAAATGTACCACATTTTCTCTATTCTTGGTTGAGGGGAATCAGGTTGTTTTCAATTTATGAATATTATAAATAAAGCTGCTATGAACACAGTTGAACACGTTTCCCTGTGTAGGATGTGATATCCTTTGGGTATATGTGCAAGAGTGGTATAGCTGGGTCTTGAGGCAGATTGATTCCCAACAATCTGAGGAACAACAATATTGATTTCCGTTGTGGTTATACAGTGTGCATTCACACCAGCAATGGAAGAGTGCTTTTTTTTGCTCCATATCCTCACCAATATGAGCAATCCTTTGTGCTATTGATCATAGCCATTCTAACAGGTGTAAGGTGGAATCTCAAAGTGGTTTTGATTTCTCTGATGGCTAAGGGTGCTAAATATTTCTTAAATATTTTTCAGGCATTTGAGATTCCTATATTGAGAACTCTTTGTTTAGATCTATACTGCAATTTTAAACTGGACTATTAGGTTTGTTGATGTTCAGTTTCTTGAATTCTTCATATAGTTTGGATATTAGTCCTCTATTGGATGTGAAGTTGGTAAAAATAAAATTGTTTCCCATTCTATAGGCTTCCTGTTGGTCTGATTACACCATTCTTTTTCTTACAGAAGCTATTCAGTTTCATGAGCTCCTATTTATTAATTGTTGCATTTTGTGTCAGTGCTATCATTGGTCTGGTTGAAAAGTCTTTCTGTGACAGTGAGTTCAAGGACATTACCCACTTTCTCTCCTATTAGCTCGAGTGTATCTGGTTTTATGTGGAGGTATTTGATGCACTTCGACTTGGGTTTTGTTGAGCATTATAAATATGAATCTATTTGCATTCCTCTACATGCACAAATCCCTGCCTTCTATGAGGTTCAGTGTATCTGGTTTTATGTTCAGATTTTTGATGCACTTGGATTAGAGTTTTGAGCAGGGTCATAGATATGGATCTATTTACATTTTTTTACATGTACACCTGAAGTCAAACCATTTGTTGAAGATGTCTCATTTTTTGCCATTGTATAATTTTGGCTTCTTTATCAAAACCCGAGTGGTCATAGATGTGTGAATTTACATCTGGGGCTTCAAATCTACTTCGTTGTTCAATCTGTCTATTTTTATGCCAGTACTACTTGGATTTTAACACTGCAGCTGGGTAGTTCAGCTTGAAATCAGGGATGGTGATACCTCCTGAAGTTCTTTTATTTTATTTATCCTTGATTCGTGTGTGTGTGTGTGTGTGTGTGTGTGTGTATGTATGTGTGTGTGTGTGTGTGTGTGTGTTCATATGAAGTTGAGTACTTTCTTTTAAGGTCTTTAAAGAATTGTGTTGGAATATTGATGGGGATTTCACTGAATCTATAGATTGTCTTTTACAAAATTGCCATTTTTACTATGTTAATTCTACTGACCCATGGATGATTTTTTTCATCTTCTGATATCTTCTTTAATTTGGTTTTTACAAAGATTTGAAGTTCTTTTCATATAGGTCTTTTATTTGCTTAGTTATTGCATGATATTTTTCATTATTTATGGTTGTTGTGAATGGTGATGTTTCCCTGATTTCTTTCTCAGCACATTTTTCTTTGAAATTGGAGGGCAACTGAGTTTTGCTTGTTTAGTTAATCTTTTATCTAGTCACTTCACTGAAGGTGTTTATCAGCTTTAGAAATTCTTAGTAGAATTTTTAGGGTCACTTATATATATTATCATATGAACTGAAAATAGTTATACTTTTACTTCTTTCTTTCCAATTTGTATCCCTATGGTCTCCTTTACTTTTCTTATTGTTCTAATTAGAATTTCAGGTATTATATTGAAGAGATATGGCAAGAGTAGATAGTCTTTTCTTGCTTATGATTTTAATAGAATTGCTTTGAGTTTCTCTCCATTTAATTTGATGTTGGTTATAGACTTGATATAGATTGCTTGTATTATATTTATATATGTTCCTGTGTCCCTAATCTTTCCATGCCTTTTATTATGAATGGATATTACATTTTGAATTAGCTGCTATTTAAGCATCTAATGCTTTTTGTTCTTTCTGGTTTTTTTTTCCCTTTCACTGTGTTTATATGGTGGATTGCATTGACAGATATTTGTATGTTGAACCATCTCTGCATCTCTGGGATGATGCCTAGTTGATTTTAGTTTTTGATTTTTTGATGTGTTCTAGGATTTGGCTCACAATTTTTTTTTTGAGTTTTTTTGCACAAATGTTTATGAGAGCAATTGGTCTGCAGTTCTCTTCCATTCTTGAGTCTTTGTGTGGTCCAGTAGTCAGCAAGACTGTGGCCATATAAAATAATACTTCTGTTTCTATTTTGTGGACTAATTTGAATAACATTAGTATTATCCATTCTTTCAACTTCTGGTTGATTTCTGTGTTAAAACCATCTGCCCCTGGACTCTTTTTGGTTGGGAAACTTTTGATGACTGCTTTTATTTTCTTAGGGAGTATAGGTCTATTTATGTTTTGTTCTTTTTATCTTGATTTTATTTTGGTAAATGGTATGTATCAAGAAAATTATCCATTTCATTGATATTTTCCAGTTTTGTGTAGTATAGGTTTTTGAAGTAAGATCTAATGGCTCTTTGGATTTCCTTGGTGTCTATTGTCATCTCTCCAAACTTTGTTACATTGCATATTTTCTCTGTCTTTTTTAGTTAGTTTGAATAACAGCTTGACTATCTTGTTGATTTTCTCAAAGAACAAACGTGGTTTTATTGATTTGTTGTATTGTTCTCTTTGTTTCTATTTAGTTGATTTTAGATCCAAGTTCGATTACTTCCTGCTGTCTACTCATTTTAGTTGGATACTACTTCTTTTCATTCTAGAACTTTTATGTGTGCTATTCAGTTGCTAGTATAAGATTTTTCCATTTTCTTTGTTAGGGCTATAATTGCTATGAACTTTCCTCTTAGTGCTGCTTTCATTGTGTTGTATAAGTTTGAGTATGTTGTGCATTCATTTTAAGTGAATTCTAAGAAGTCTTTAGTTTCTTTATTTCTCTCATTGAGTAAAAAGATATTCAGTTTCCACAAGTTTGTAGGCCATTTCTTGTTTCTGTTATTGAAATCTAGCTCTATTTCTGAGACTGCTAGCTTGCAAATTTACCTGAATTTAAAAGAACCTAATCAGAGCCAACTGATGAAGTTTGGTACTGAGCTTATGCAGAATTCCCAAGAAATGTTACAGAGACTTAACCACCTAGTAGCAAGACCATGGGCAAACTGAAGGCCAGTGAAGTCTGGGTTTGTGAGCACCTTGGTAGCCTCCTGTAGATCATCACAGACCTGGAGAAGAAATGTGAAAAATCTTCCTTAGTCCTGTTCCAGAATGCAAAGTGCTATTTAAAAAGGTGAGAGTCTAAACTGCTTCAGAGCCTACAGCCAGCTCAGATCACAGACCTGAGTTTATGCCAGATAATAGGAATGAGCAATGTACTGCTGAGGCTCCAAGACATATTGCTTTGTACCCAGACACAGCTCACTCTTCCCTCGTCTTATCTGAGGACACCCACTGGAAGTGTAGGATTTAGAGATAAACCACAGACTGTGACTGACACTCCAAGGATATTTCACTTCAGTGCTTCTGTATTTGGTGGAGAGCTTCAACTCAGTGAGGCATTATTTGGAGGTGGCTGTGGACAGGCAACACAGTGGCAAGTGGGCATATGTGACTGTACAGAAAGAACAGCATTCCTGGGCCTTCCAGAGATAAAGTCTTGCTTAAGAGGTAAATGATGAGGTTCTATTGCACCCTCTGGTTCTTTCCCTCTTTAAGAAAAGTCTGCTTAAGACAGCAAATGTACAAAGTTGGAGTCTTCCTCGACTGCCGATGTGAGTATGCAGCATTTTACAATGTGACAGAGCAATCCTTCATTTATAGTTTCTCTGACCTTACCTTCTGACGAGCAGTTAAACCTATATTTTCTCTTTGTATTTCAAATGGAGACATGAGTTCAGACTCTCTCACTGTCTGTCTCCCTCAACTCATCCCTGAAATAGTGCCAATAGCTCTTCCTTTTTCTGTGTGTGGAACCCAAGATCAAAAGAGACCAGAAAATAAGATCAAAACTTTTTGAAATACATTTGTGTAATTAATTCAATAAAGCCTTGAGACTTAATTCAGCTTTCAGCATATGTCCAGTCAAAGGGGTTCTATTCAAGTTGAATGATGATGGGGTCATTTGATGGCCCAGAAGATCAAGACATTTACAGCCAAGGCTGACTGCCTGAGTTTAATTTCTGGACTTCAGAGTAGGCAGAAAGAACAAACTTCCCAAAGTTGTCCTCTAACATTCACATGAGTACTGTGGCAGGTCGTTATTTCCTCTGCTCCACTAAAACAAATAAAATGCAATAGAAAACAAAGAAATGATAAAGGTTGGTAACATTGATATATATCATATATATGATTATAATACACATACCCATTTATATAATTGGAAAATTAGATAAGAAATGAATAAAGTCTTATTTTCCGAAAATAAAAAGAGTCTAATCTGTAGTGGCCTGATAGGATGCAAGGAGTTATTTTAATTTTCTTGTATTTGTTGAGACTTGTTTTGTGTACAACAATGTGGTCTGGCAGAATCTTTTGTGAAGTGCTGAGAAGAAGGTATACTTGTTTATACTTTGGTGAAATGTTCTGTAGATATGTTAGGCCCCTTTGAGTCATAACACGTGCTAGTTTCATTATTTATCTGTTTAGTTTTCATCTCAATGACCTGTCCATTGGTGAGAATGGGTCGTTGACCTATTAAAGACTAGCTTCAACATCCAGGCTAAATTGTGAAAAGCAGTGAGGTCTGGCATCACAGATTGGGGTTGGTGTTTATGGCAGTTGCTGACCCTTGTTTTGTATTTTATCAAATGTGTTTGTTGCATCTAAGGAGATGATCACATGATTTTTTTCTTTGAGTTTGCTTATATAGTGGATTACATTAATGGATTTTCATATATTGAACCAACCTTGCATCCCTGGAATGAAGCCTACTTGATCTTGTGCCATGGTGGCCCAGTAAAACCTGTAAAGTGATATTTTACAGGCTGAGGCAAGAAAATGTCTTCTGGGAAGAATGGAACTCTCTCTTACATTCAGAAGCTGAAAATCTCAATTGGCAAGTTTGATGGCCAGGACATGGTATAACCAAGCAAATATAGATATGTAAGAATCCATCTTGTAGCCAAAAAACTCTGCTTTGCTTTGTTCTAACCATTTATGTTATTACAGTAGAAAAGGCATTCCAGAAATTCCAGTCACAAGTTCTTTTTTGGTTTTTCTAGTCATTGCCTTTCAGGGCAGGTGAATCCTGGAACTCTGGACCCAGGCTAAGGATATTTACATCTGAAAAATCTTACGAGGTCTCTGCCATACAAGTGAATGTTGGGCAAGGTGGAGGGAATTTACATTTGAGTTGGTGCCTAGTCCCATAGCTACCTTCCCCTACAAGTTAATCCAGTTCTGCCTTTAACTCTTGATTTTACTTGTTATGCAGATAGACTGTCCCTGCTTAGGCCCACATGAATAGCAAGGGAAGTTTATGAGGAACTGCCTTTTGTTGCAGGCCCCTCCCAGGGAGTCCTTGAGCAAGGCAACCTTCCTAGCTTATCCAGGTGTGATTCAGGATACAGTTTATACTTAACACTCATGAAGACTCAATTGAGACTCAGAGTGACTGTAGATAACTTTTTACTCAGAGAAGCGGTAATTTTTTTTTTTCTACTCAGAGAGACACTCACAGGAAGAATGAGTTAGTTAATTCATTTAGGGCTAGAGGCTAGAGGCTGCTACTGGAGCTAATCACTGGAGCTGATCACCCGGGGCCTACAGTGGCCCTGGGCTTGGGGCCTACGGTGGCTCCGGTCATGGAACAGAGAAAAATGCAATGGGCTGACTAGGCAGAAGGACTCTTGAAAGACAGCACGAGCCAGGCAGCTTCCCAAGCTTTACAATGCTGCCATTTTTGCCAGGAGGCAAGGCACGGGAATGATCCTTCTTCAGCTCCCAGGCTGGCACAACATTGAGACCAAGATGAAGAAGCAGATTAGCCACATGCACCCTGGACTTTGGGTAAATACCCTGTATTGCCCGTGAAAGCCTAACTAGCCATTTACAAATGTATGTGATGCTTAATTTGAGATGTTAACTTGACTGGACTTTGGGAGATACCCGAGAAATACATTCAGATTTCAAAGCACCTCTGTGGTCATGTCAATTTGTAATTCCCGCCGGACCTGTATCTTCCTGGACCAAAGAATCCTGGTTATCCTGAGGCAGACTTTGGTCTGTAACAATCTTGGTTAGCCTGTGTCTTTTTAATGAGGAATTGAATACACTGATATTGAGACATATCAATGACCAATGATTGTTAATTTCTATTATTTTGTTGTTGTTTGTGGTGGCAGCAGCACGTGTGTGTGAAATTCTATTAAGAAAAACAAAATATATTATTTATATATTTTGCAAATATATTATTTATATATTATTTATATATATATGCAAAGAATAATTCAGGAACAGAGCCCTGTAATATATTCTAATTACATAGTTACCCATAGACACACAGACATGCACACTACAGATAATGTACACAGTTGCAACTATATAAGGATACAGCATATATACATTCATACATATTCACATAAAAATGCAAACAGAGATACATAAGCACTCATACATACAATCATATACACATAAAACTTACATATACATACATTCACTTACATCAGTATGCATGTGTATGCACACATTACTAAATGCAGACAAATGCACTAGTGCTGCTCTTTTCATAAATTTCCCATTTTTTGCTCCTTTTTTATAATTCTTTATTGCACTAGCTCTCAGAGACTCTACCTTTCGGTTAATCTTCATTTAAAAGGTGTTTGCATTCAGAGGTTTGAATCTTGCATGAGACACAGTCACCCCTGTGCATTCTCATCCTCCTCTGACTCCCAGAGGCACATAGCACTTTCCTTATGATTAGCTTTGAGAAGTGTCTGTGATCTAACCACCATATTAAAAGGTCTCGTGGGAAAGACTGACCATAGAATATTCTAGTCAGTGAAACTGATATCAGTGTATAAACAACAAAGTTGAATAGTTTTCAATGTAACACCTAGGTAATAGGCCTTCCATAATTTTTTCTTAGAACATAAACTCCCCTGGTAATACAATGTCTACAAAGGAGACATAAATGGAAAAAGTGAACTCTTTAATCTGGAACTGAAAATGAATCTACACATACCTGTGTAGGCTGTCTTCTGTCTTCATTTTCTTAGTTGGCATTGATCACACTCCATAAGCTTATTGTGAAGTCACATTAATTTCCTTAAGTAATTAGGATGACCATAATGAGTTGGGTTACTGGGCAAAGAGAGAGATCCACTGCCAGTAACTTTCTTTTATTTGTATATTGACACAGACACCGTTGAAAACTACAAAGCCCTTGAGCAAAAGCTTTCTTAGTTTAAATCCATGAACTTACCAATACTGTCTTAATTGTCCCAGTTCACTGTGGGTTTCCACATTCAGGACTGCTATTAAGCTTAGTGGCAGGAACTCTTGAAAGGACTGTGGGCTTACAACAAGGTTTAACATAGCTTCTGAAATGAGAATGCCAACTACTTTCGGTTAGCAATTCTGTTTGGTTCATCAGTGTGTCTTCTGTACCTGACCATTGTCCGGTCCATAGCATATGTAATATATATGATTTCATGTCTAAATGAATACTACCAGGGAGAAGGATATTTTTGTCATTCTCTTCTGAATTGTTAAGAGGAATTAGACCCTGGCCATTTATCCTTTACTTTTTCCCATTTTTAAATTCCATCCTTCTGTGTATCTGTGTTTGCTGGTCTAATGTCAATTTGACATACAAAATAGAATTATCTGAAAGGAGAGAATGTCAATTGAGAAAATACCTCCATAAGAGCCAGCTGTACGGCATTTTCTTAATTAGTGAGTGAAGGGAGAGGGCCCAGTGCAGTATAGGTGGTTCCATCCATTCACTGGTGGTCCTAGATTATATAAGAAAACAAGCTGATCAAGCCAGAGGAAGCAGCCCAGTAAGTAGCATCCCTCTTTGGCCTCTACTTCCAAGTACCTGTTTAAATTCTTATCCTGGCTTCCTCATGCTGATGAACAGAAATGCCAAGTCTCTGAGAGCTGGTGAAATAAATAAATACTTTTAAAAGAGGGCAAAAAATGGGAATTTAACAAAAAGGGCAGTGCTAGTGCATTTGTCTGCATTCAGTAATATGTACATGTGGAAGTAAAACATGAATAAACCTTTCCTTCTCAAGAGTTTTTGGTTATGGTGTTTCACCATGACAGGAGTAACCCTACCTAAGACAACGTTAAACTATTTTCTAATATTACTTACTTTTACTACTGGAAATAATTACATGTGGAAATTATCATATGTTAATAAAAGATCTCTTTGCTTTATTGTTTTTTTTTCTTTTTCAGAAGCAAGGCAGGAATCCCCATGCTACTTCCTGTTTCTTCTACAAGATCGGGGTGAGGGGAGTTAGATACTTTTACTGAAGACTGTGGTTGACAGTACAGGTGAGAGATGACTCACTCAGGTATTTATTTTTTTCATAGTGACCTACATCCAGCCTTGTTCAACTTCTCTCCCCTTCTGACTGGCTGACCTCATCAGAATATGGGACTCATATTCAGTGTACTTGTAACTCTATTGATAGAAAACTATGTTAATCTTATAGTTTGTGCAAGCATGATCTCTTCATTAAAGATTTTGTTTTATTTGCTGTTTTGCATCACATTATTTTTCAAAGAGCTGATCTCAATTTTCTATGGGTTATAAAGCCTGTTTATTGAGCTTGAGCATGAAAAGTGAAGTAGAATAAAATAAACAGCAAAGGTCAAGGTCTATGCCATCTAGAAGATCAAAAATAGTTTATTGAATTTATTTCATTCACATGTACACACACACACACACACATATATATACATAGGTGTACAGGCATACACACAATTTAAAAATTGATTTATTTATGGGTTTTGTGGTTGTTCAGATATTTCATATCCTAAAGTCTTATGTGTTAAAGACTTCATATCCATCTCTAATCCTATAGGGCAATGGTAGATACTTTAGGGCCCACTAGAAACAAGCTAGGTCACTTTCAATATACTCTTGTAGGTCTATTGGAACCAACTATGCATCATACTCTGGCCACTATGAAGTGAATTTCTCCATTGTAGCTGCTTCTGACATGTTGAGATGCTCTTAACACAGACATAAAGACACAGGAACTCTGACTCATAAACCTGAATTGAAAAGTTTGGAACTATGGCCCAAACATTTAATTTATCTTTTCTCTAAATGTGTGTATGTTGGGACTAGAGAGTTATCTCAGAGCTATCTGATAACACTAAGAGCTTTTCCAGAGGTCCTTAATCTCCATCACCTATATGGCAGCTAACAGCAATTGTAAATCTGCTTCCAGGGAATCTGAACCTTTTTTCTTTCTTTTTTGGACAGTTCACATGTGTGCTACACAGATATACATACAAGAAAAATGTCCAAACACATAAAAATCAAAAGTATTTAATATTTGTCTATGTGTGTGTATAAAGGCCATGTACACACATGCCATTTGACTTATATCATGGTGCAGATGTAGAATTCAGACAATTCCATGGGACCATTATTTCTGTCACATTGTTGGCTGCAGGAATGGACCTCAGGACTAAGGAATGCCTACAACTGAATCTAGCTCATGAGTCATTTTATCAACTCAACTATTCTTTTAAGGTTATATTCTCAAAGTGATAGAAAATGATCAAGTAGTCAAATAATTTGAGTGCTGGTGTTTTATATCTATCTGTTGCTGTTGAAAAGAACTCATTTCCCTGATGACTAAGGATGCTGAACATTTCTTTAGGCGCTCCTCTGCAATTTGATATTCCTCAGGTGAAAATTCTTTGTTTAGCTCTGTACCCCATTTTTAAAGAGATTATTTGGCTCTCTGAAGTCTACCTTCTTGAGTTCTTTGTATATCTTGAATATAAGCCCTCTGTTGAATGTAGGGTTGGTAAAGATCTTTTCCCAATTTGTTGGTTGTCATTTTGTCCTTTTGACAATGCCCTTTGCCTGACAGAAACTCAGTAATTTTATGAGGTCCCATTTGTCAGTTCTTGATCTTAGAGCATAAGTTATTGGTGTTTTGTTCAGGAAAATTTCCTCTGTGACCATGTCCTCAAGGGTCTTCCCCATTTTCTTTTCTATTAATTTCGGTGTGTCTGGTTTTATCTGGAGGATCTTTATAGGAGATAAGAATGGATCAATTTGCATTCTTCTGTATGGTAGTCACCAGTTGAACCAGCACTATTTGTTGAAAAGGCTATCTTTTTTCCATTGGATGGTTGTAGCTCCTTTGTCAAAGATAAAGTGACCATAGGTGTGTGGGTTCATTTCTAGGTCTTCAATTCTATTCCATTGATCTACTGGCCTGTCACTGTACCAATACCATGCAGTTTTAAACACAATTGCTCTGTAGTACTGTTTGAGTGTCAGGGATAGTGATTCCTCCAGAAGTTCTTTTACTGTTGAGGAGAGTTTTAGCTATCCTGGTTTTTTTGTTATTCCAGATGAATTTGAGAATTGCTCTTTCTAACTCTATGAAGAATTGAGTTGGGATTTTGATGGGGATTGCACTTCATCTGTATACTTAGTTATCAGGGAAATGCAAATCAAAACAACCTTAATATTTTGCCACACACCAGTCAGAATGGTTAAGAAAAAAAAAACTCAGGAGACAGCAGGTGCTGATGAGGATGTAGAGAAAGAGGATCAATCCTCCACTACTGGTGAGATTGCAAGTTGTTATAACCACTCTGGAAATCTATCTGGCAGTTCCTCAGATAACTGGGCATGATACTACTGGAGGACCATGCTACACCACTCCTGGACATATACCCAAAGGATTCCCTAGCATGTAATAAGGACACATACTCCACTATGTTCATACCAGCCCTATTTAAAATAGCCAGAAGCTGGAAAGAACCCAGATGTCCCTCAACGGAGGAATAGATACAGAAAATGTAGTATATTTACACAATGGAATACTACTCAGCCATTAAAAGCAATGAATTCATGAAACTCTTAGACAAATGGATGGAGCTGGAGAATATCATCCTAAATGAGGTAACCCAATCACAAAAGAACACTCATGGTATGCACTCACTGATAAGTGGATATTAGCCTAGAAGCTTGGAATACACAAGACACAATTCATATATCAAATGGTGCCCAAGAAGAAAGAAGGATAGGCCTCTGGTCCTGGAACAGCTCAGTGAAGCAGTGTAGGGGAATCCAGGACAGGGAAGCAGGAAGGGGTGTATTGGGGAACAGGGGGAGGGAAGAGGGATTATGGGACTTTCAGTGAGGGGGGATCCAGGAAAGGGGAAATCATTTGAAATGTAAATAAAGAGTATATCAAATAAAAAATAAAATAAAATACACACACATGCACACACACATAGAAAAGAAAACAACTCATTAATAAATGTGGAATCCTTTTTCCAGTTACTGAGACTGTGTAGTTAAAACATTTTCACAGTGACATTAGCATCTGAAATATAACTGTTTCTAATGCTGGGGGAGAAGGTTTGAAAGGAAACAAAGATCTTTGACTCTTATTAGATACCTATCTCTAGACTTCCCATGCAAGTTCTCTTTCTTCTTTTCTCCTCTCTAACTGATGGAAAGATGCTATATTTTGGAATAACTTAATTAATCCACAATTCTGATTTGCTTAGTGAGCAAATAGAATGGTCAACCAGGTAATAATCAATCTTTCTAAGACTCTAAGATATATTAACTGGAATACTCACATGTAATAATTTTTTCTATAGAAATTAGATGATTTAAAATTCACATATATGAAATGTTTTAATGGTTTCAGTCTGATTTAAGGCTTTTTTTTTTTTTTTAAATTTGATGTACTAAGGTGTGTTGAGGTATCCAGTACTTGCTGTTGTGGGACAATTGGGTTTGGATGGTGCCATATTGCCCTGATTTCTGTTAGAAATGTTCCCACATTTGCCTTTTGCCATCTGGTTATCTTTGGTATTAGTTGGGCTTGCTCTCACTGACTGTGAGTGTGCATGCAGGCCTATCTCAGCATCCCTGGGTGAGCTGCTTTCTCCTGCACAAATTGCTGTGGTGCTCCCAAGTTCCTGGGCACAGGTGGAGTCCTGGTGTGGTGCGTCCCAAGTGATCCACTACTCTGGTGAAACCTGCCAACCAATCTGTTGCTCAGTCACAGAGCAAAGATGGTGGCTGAGTCCCAGTCTCTTGTAGATGTATTTGGGTATGTACCTCGCTCCCCAGCAGGCTGTGCTGTCTGTCTCCTCGATGGCTGCTGGGTGTATAGCTGGCTTCCTGTACTGCTTAGAGATGGTGAGCTGTGACAGAGGGTGTTCCACAACCAGAGGCAGAAACCGGAATGCTCTTGCCAGAGGCCTCCAGACTGCAAGGCTGGTCTCAGTTGTGCAGACTACATCTTCCTGGCTGGTTGCTGACAGAATATTGATCTTAAATATTCTGATCTTTTTGCCTTTTGAGCATTAAGTGTAGTATATAAAAGAGCTTCACGATATTTTTGCATAAGGTTATGTAGCTTTTCATGAAGAGATGTGAAATTGTTATGGAAAATAGTTTAAAACAAGCATTTAAACTTAGAATTTAATTTAATCTGTTCTTTAAATTTATTTATATGTGACCCCACATTATATATCCTCTAACTCTATTACTAATACAGCAGAAAAATAATTTGGATAGTGGCAGACTCCTTAGACTGTGTACATATAAAAATACAAGCTTACTCACATAACATATACACTATCATTCCAAAATGACATAGTGATGGAATCCTGGACAAGAGCAAGACCAAAAACCAACTGGACAAACTCCAATTTTACGTTTCTATGGTTGCACGCCTTTAAGCCCAGCACTTGGGAGGCAGAGGCAGGTGGGTTTCTGAGTTCCAGGCCAGCCTGGTTTACAGAGTGAGTTCAAGGACAACCAGGGCTATACAGAGAAACCTTGTCTCTAAAAAAAAATGATCTTCATATATCCTTTCTGATTTGTTAACTGCAACACACTTCTTTCTCTTGGACTCCTTGTTAGCAGATTTCCTTAGCAGAAGTCCCATGTCCCTGGTACCTCTAACGGCTTTGGGTATCCAAGGCAACTTCAATATTACAGCTTTGTGTTCCAATGTCTGGGATTCGCACATGATCTTCTGGGCTCCTCCAAAGGGCTTGAGTCATAGCTCTAGCTCTGCTTTCTGTAGCACTCCAGGCACTAGTTGACCCTATTCCACTGCTGCTACTCTTCCTGGTGGTCATCCCATGGTACTGGCATCTCGAATATGCTGTCTTTTGTCATTACAACTAGGCTTCACCAATAGCCTCTCATAGGCTGCCTTTATGGTGCCAAGCCTCAACTTCTTTGCATGATCCCCTCAGTCCAGGACTGTTAACTGAAACCATGGCTGTGCTTTCACCAATGGCCTCTCACAGTGCTAAGCTTCAAAATCTGTACCACCTGGGTGATTCTTAGACATTACTAAGTTCAGCTACAGTACACGGTACAACCTTGATTATCTCTGGCACACAGCTTCTTTGTGCTCTCAGAAAACACTTCCCAGAAAAAATTCACCTCAGTGATGTTGATCTCTTAACCATGGTTAATTTCTTAGCTCCAACTAATCTGTGTCATTGATTGTCCCAGTAGTCTCCTTCTACTCTTGATTCTAAAGCCATAGCCAGGCGGCTAAAGCTGCTGAGATCTGGAACATGGCACCCTAGTTTTATTAAAGTATCACCAGTGTTCTCTTTTCCAACTACGTCACTGCTTAAGCTTGGTTGTTGTAGAATTTGCTCTGTTGATTAGGGATTTCTTGGACTCAGACGTCTGTTTGACTCTCTCTCCTGGGATCACAGCGTGTACACTACTTAAGTTTGGTTGTTGTGGAATCTTCTCTGTTGATTAGGGATCTCTTGAACTCAGAGATCTATTTGACTCTCTCTCCTGGGATCACAGGCCTGTACAGCATGTCTGGGCCTAAGCTTTTCATGGCTCCTGTTCCTCAAGCTCCCAATCAAAAGCCTGCATTTTATAGCCTCAGGATCTGGAGCACAGTTTTGCTATTTCTGGATTGTAGTTCATTTCAGATTAAATGTCCCAATGAAAATAATAACCAAGTCCTTTGTTGACTGCAAAATCATAAACTTTACCTTTCATCAAACTCCTTTTCATCAAAATGTTCTTCATAAGGATGAATTTTAGTAACCATGTACTAGAAATTACACCAGGCGGTTTTGAAACTTCAAAGCAATTAATTTAAATGTCTTCACCTTAACTCCAGGCAGACTCTTCGAACAATGGCCAAAAGCAGTCATATTCTTCACCAAAATGTCACACACACAAACAATTCTCTAGGTTGCATACTGTTATTCTTGTCCAGTGACAATTCTTGGGCCAAGTCTGCATAGTTCAAATCATCCTCAGCACCAGTTTCTTCCATATTACTACAAGGATAGTCTACTAAGTCCCACTTAAAGCATTCCACTGCTTCCCAAATACGAAGCCCCAAATCCACATTCCTCCAAACAAAAACATGATTAAACCTATCACAGCAATATTCTAGTCTCTGGTATGAAGTTTTCTCTAAGGGATTTATTACTGTTAAGATACACAATGACCACAGCAACTCTTATAAAGAACAATATTTAGTTGGGGCTTGCTTGCAGTTTCAGTGATTTAGTCAATTATCATTATGGCAGCAGGCATGGCAGCATCCATGTAGGTATATTGCTGGAGGAGCTGAGAGTTTTATCTTTTGTTCCAAAGGCAGTTAGGAGACTGAGTTTCAGCAAGCTAGCAGGAAGGTCTTAAAGCCCACCCTCATGTGATGAGGCCACACCTCATAATAGTACCACTCCCTTGGCCAAGCATATTCAAACCACTACAAACCCCCAAATAGACTTTGCAGCTTTAAAAATTGTATTAATTTATTTATGTTTATATATATATGTGCTTGTGTGTGCACATAACTATGAGCAGAGGTCAGAACACAAATTTCTGTGGTGTCCTATTGTCTTCTGCCTCATGGGGTCCAAGAACTTAACTCAGAACTCAAACTCAGGCCCTCAGTCTTCATGGAAATGCCTTTGCCCACTGAGCCATCTCCCTGCCCTTGCATCATTTTGAAACCTTTTTTGTTTGTTTTGTTTAGATTTGAGACAAGAGATACTATTAAATACCCTTCTGCTTGGGAATTAAATATTTTGTTAGTAAATATAAAACCACAATACTAAATTATGAAAAAATTTTCTGAATGGATAACAATGATAAATTTAGTTAATTTGTATTCAAAATTCTCTCATTATCATTAAACTATTGTATTTGTTTTTCTGGGAAAAGAAAAATGGCTTAGTTTTACTACTAGGCTGTATTTTGTGTCATAAAAAAGTAATTATTTATTCTATGTTGGAGTTTTTATAATGCAATGTCAAGATTTCCTTATGTTTATAATGATATTGAAAAAGATGATTTTATAGTAAACCAAACAAAAATTCCTGAACTTCAGGGTCTTTCAAAGCAAAGCTTATTTTCATTCAACTCATGTGGCAATAACATTGATCACTCAGCTTCACTTGTTAATGTAAGATCTCTTGACCCTACTTGGACTAAGTTTAATGGAAGCAATTTGAAGGGGGGCATGTCAAGGAAGACTGTATTGGCTGGTTTTGTGTGTCCACTTGACACAGGCTGGAGTTATCACAGAGAAAGTAGCTTCAGTTGGGGAAGTGTCTCCATGAGATCTAGCTGTGGGTATTTTCTCAATTAGGGATCAAGGAGGGGGAGGACCCCTTGTGGGTGGTACCATATCTGGGCTGATAGTCTTGGGTTCTATAAGAGAGCAGGTTGAGCAAGCCAAGGAAAACAAGCCAGTAAGAAACATCCTTCCATGGCCCCTGTATCAGCTCCTGTTTCCTGACCTGCTTGAGTTCCTGTCCTGACTTCTTTTGGTGATCAACAGCAATGTTTCTACAGTGTAATCTGAACTGACCCTTTCCTCCCCAATTTGTTTCTTGGTCAGGAGTAGAACCTCAGATTAAGTCAAAGACCATCCAATTTTCATGTTTATGTATGAACACATCAGTAGAAATGAGAAAGCTTGAGAAATCCAGCTCTCAGTGTGCACCTCTGATTACAGCTCAGTGCTTGGGGAATCTATTTCTAGCCAAAAGCTGAAAGTGTTCCATCAGCCCTGTGGAATCACACTTGACATCTGGACACTTGGGAAAACAAGTGGTGCAGAGGTAGCCCTAGAAAAGGTTTTTGCACGGTGGGCACTAGGTTGGCAGCAACAGTCAAAATTGGAGTTTCAATAGAATTGTAAATTTTCTGCAAAACTCCTCTGAGAAAGGGCTAGACATGTGATTTAGTGTCTCCAGGTTATTCTGAAGTCATTGGAACTTGAAAATCTGTCCTAGGCTTTCTATGAGGACACGTTTATGGACATATTAATGATTGGCCACAGTTTCCATTCATCCTTTCAGAGGTTTTGTTTTGTTTTGTTTTGTATTGTGTTTTCAATATTTTATTTTAGTTTATTTTAACAAATTATTTAATGTTATTTAATGTAGTCCCTGGTCCCACCTCCCAGAATGCTTCATCTCATTACCCTCCTCTTTGCCTCTAAGATGGTACTACCCCTTCCCAGGCATCTTGCTTCCCTAAGGCATTGAATCTATGCAAGATTAGGCACACCTTCTCCCACTGAGGCCTGACAAGGTAGTCCTCTACTACATATGTGTTGGGGGCCCTGGACCAGTCCATGTATGCTCTTTGGTTGGTGGCTTAGTCAATGAGAACTTCCAGGGTTCTGATTTAATCAATACTCTTGGTCTTCCTATGGGGTTGCCATCTCCTTCAGCTCCTTCAGTCCTTTCTTTAACTCCTCCATATGGGTCCCTGAACTCAGTCCAATATTAGCTTTATATATCTGTATCTATCTCAGTCAGTTGCTGGTAGGGCCTCTCAGACAACAGCCATGCTAGGCTCTTGTCTCAAGCATGGTACTGCATCAGTAATGGTGTCAGAGATTGGAGTCCACCCACAAGTTGGATCCTAAGTTGGACTGGTCACTGTATGGTCTTACCTTCAGTTTTTGCTCCATTTTTGTCTTTGCAGTTCTTTTATACAGGAACAATTCTGCGTAAAAACTCTTGAGGGTATGTTGGTGACACCAGCCCTCTACTGGGCTCTGTCTTTCTACTGGAGGTGGTCTCTTCAGCTTCCTGTGGGACAGTAAAAGGTAGTGTGGTCCCCAGTTGAGCTAAGGCTAAAAGCTCCAGAGATGCTGATGGGACAGTAGGAGCTTTGCCTGTTCCTGGGCATCGTCCCTGGTCACTAGCTGAAGCCTCCCGTAGATTTGAGGCCATTAGTCACTTAAGGGCAATGCCTGAATCCCTCCATGTATAGAAGATGTGACCTGTGGTCATGTAAACTCAAGACAGATCTCCATTTTAGTGATGTACCTAAAGGCCTGGAGGGCTTAGCCAATAATCTTTCCTTCCCAGACATTCCTCCCTACAAACGGTATTTAATCTGAGACCCACCCTGAGAAGTAGAGTACACATCTATGTGTACACACCATGACAATAATTGCCTTAAACCATTGACTGCCTCTTTTACTTTGGGATCCACTGTGGGGAGACATGGAGAAGACCTTTACTTATAGAGCTGTTGTCTAGTCTCCTGTTGAGGGCCTCTCTGTGCTTCCTGTCATGACCACAAGCCAAGCCCAAGCTCAAACTGTTGTCGGTCAAGTCAAGGACTCATCCCTATAGGATGAGCCTGCGGGACCAGTCCTTTCTCAGTTCTTCCTCAGCTCCCACCACTGCCTGGGTGTCTGAGAGCCAGTAAATCAGATGGCATCCTTACAGGCTGGAGACCCTTAAGCCAGCTCCAGCTGCCCTGCACCTCGGACTGACTTTCTCACTCCTAAGTGGTGTCTCTTGGGGCTTCCCTATGTCCCAACATCCACCTGTCAACTGCATGGGATAAGTGCAGTCAAACATCCTGTGTCCTGACTCCCCGAGCAGCCATGGCCTGTGGCAGAGCTGACATGGGACCCAGCCCTACATCTCCCCACTGTTGAGCATTTCAGCTGAGCTTATTACCATTGAGTCCTCAGAGCCTTTCACATCTCAGGGATCTGGGACTTTCTAGAGGTTCCCTCAATTACTGACCCTCAGAAACTTCATATTTACATTCAGTCTCCTGGGCCTCAGCGCTTCTCTCCTGTCTCCCTCCATACATAATCCTGAGCCCCTCCACCACTCAGATTTCTTCCTTCCTCTGCTTTCTGTTATTATTTTGTTGTCCCTTCTAAATGGGATTGAAGCATCCTAACTTGGCCCTTTCCTTTTCGTTAAACTTTGCAGGGTCTGTAGTTTGTATCAAGGGTATACTGTACATTTTTTATAATATCCACTTTACAGTACATATATACAATGCATATCCTTTTGGGTCAAAGGCAGTTTCTGAATACCTGCGGCATAGAGTACACAAGGACAGTCACTGACAAGACTGTGCTTACTTACAAGCTGTTTCTACTTCTCAGTGGGCACAATTTCATTTTATGGTCTTTCTCACAGAGAAGATGCCTGTCTTCTTGTTTGCCTGGCTTGATATTATAAGAAATGATGATCCTCACTTCATAATAAGAACACTCTCACTTCATAAGACCAAATAGTGTGGATAGTTGTCTGCTGAGTTGCTTTCATAGAACAAATGAGATAACCAGAAGGTCTGCTTTAGCCAAATCTAGGTGCTACATTGATGGTCCTCACTTGCATGTGACCATGTGACCTTGACTTTGCTGTTGTTGTTGTCTATTTTACAAGCTGTCTCCTTCTGATAGCCAATGTAAGTGCTGGAAAATTATACTGTTGTTTATCTTGGCTGATAAGCTTTACTGTTAGCTCCTAGAGTTTCTAGCAGAGTTAGATTAGAGACTGACATTCTGTGTGATAATGGACACTTCATTGCCTCTTCACCCTTATTCCTGTTCTTAACACTTTCCCATTGCTGTTTCCTGGACTTTTTCAAAATATCTGTCTTCCAGATCTTGTCATAGAATTTTCTCCCATGGATATTTAAGATAGGAAATTAAGTACCTTTTGTTTTGTGCTGTTTAATCATCAGGGGCTTGTGATTTGAATCCACAACATAGCAGAGCCAGTAATTCAGTTCTAGTTGCATTTGTGTGAGGTATTAAAGGAATAATCATTATTAAACAATTCAATCATCATGTTAATTTACATTTCTTTGTAATTGAGCAGGGTGGCATTTATTTTATTGTTTTAAACACATGATATCTGTGAAACACATACAATTAATCTAGGCATCAGACAGATTGAAGAAAATCTTTTGATTTAGAGGTCAGGAATCTTGCTTTTTTCCATGTAAATCCAAGGGATTATAGGATTTCTTTGTTTTTGTTTTTGTGTATTTGTGTGTGTGTGTGTGTGTGTGAGAGAGAGAGAGAGAGAGAGAGAGAGAGAGAGAGAGAGTGCTATTGAAGGCCAGAAGAGGGTGTCAGGTTCCCTGGATTTTGGGTATAGGCAGCTCTGTATTGTCTGACTCTGTAGGACTCAGCTAGTCTTAATTTACTGGAGACCCCCTGAGTGGACCACACAGAGACAGAAATTTATCCCGACCCGTGGTACCTAGTTATTTGGGGGGGGGGGGGGGATAGATGGTGTCCAAGACTGAAAGAGAAACGGACAGGAAAGAAAAGCGAGATACAAGCAAAAAGGGTGTCTTGTCAAGGCCTCTTTAATGAAAGCCTGAATGCCTGGTTATGAACACACCATGAGAGAAAGTAGGGAGGGGCTGAGGGGGGATGCTAAAGGCACAGAAAGAGGAACGATCATCTGGTGCGGTTGCTGACTGCGGCTCGAAACATCTAGCACTTTTTCTGGACTGCTGGTTCTGTCTAGACAACATCAGGTGTTCGGCCAATACAAGGATCAGTTGATTCTCGATCGGCCTTGTGTGAAAGAGAGGGTGATTCAGCTGTAAACCAAAAGGTCAGTGGATTCTCAAGGTGAGAGCTGTTGACAGTCTGGTTTCCCACAGTTTGGTCTCCCAAAGAAATTGAAGCAAAACCCAAGAGGAATTTTTATTAAAACCAGCATGCTGGGTGCACTCTGCACATGAAGTGAGAACCATCCCAGAACCTGTGCAGCAGGGCCTTTCTTTTATACAGTTCTCAGGGTGGCTGCCATTAGGTACAATGTGATTGGCAGAACACTGTTATCTTTAAACTGATTGATTGTTAGGGGATGAGGTAGGTGGTCAATGGTCTTTCTGGGCCTCCCTAGCCTCAAGGACCTCCCCCTGGTTTGAGGAATATAATCTGGCCTCTCCCTTCTGGGAAGGGCAAGTGTTCTTTGACCTTTCTAAAGTTCCTGAGTTAACCCTTTTATCTCCTCTGGAAGAGTATCATGTGTACTGAGCAGTCTTTGTAGTCTGGGGATTATGGGATTTCTTTGCAGGCATGATTGAATAAGCTGGCTTTAGTTGTGGAAGGTGATGGGGTGGGGTAGTAAGATGCTTAGAAGAGATGAAAAGATAGGAATGGTGTAAAATCATGATCAAACTGTTTAAAATGTCAGTTGGACCATATGTCTAAAGTACTTGCCATAATCAGTTCTCAGCACAATTTTGGGCAGTTAAAAATAGTCTGTAATCTCATCTTCAAGGGATCCAGTACTCTCACAGGCACACACACAGACTTTGAAAAATAAGTCTAAATTAAAAGAAATCTTTTTTTAAAAAAAAAGCTTTAAATTCTATCTTGTTTTCATATGTAACCAGAGATGAAAGCAAGTGGCAATCAAATGGATGCCATGTCTAGTTCCTTTCTGCTGTCTTGACAACAATGCTGAGAGTCTGCTGGTGCTTGTGGTGATTGTGCTCACAACACAGACAAGGATTTGTCCTCACTCAGCATGCAAGCATCTGCCATTTTCTAAAGGAGACAGTGAAATAGTGTATAGCAGAGTGAGCAGGAAATACACCTCTGACTTCTTTGTTTTGCTAAATTTATCTTCTCTGTGAAGACCAAAGTGGCTCTGAGTGCTAATGAGATGTAGTGCACTTCCTCTTATATTGCTGTCTGAGAGTAGATCTGTTTCATCATGCCCTAAATCACCTCCTTGATTGATTATATTAATTGAAGAGTTTATCTGTTTCTCTAGATGCATTGAGCCAAAGGATAAATTATTCATCTGTCATCAGGTTCTAAGGAAAAAAAAGTTTCTAGTTCATGTAGAATGCTACAATGACACATTTTCACCTCTTTCTCCCCTTTTAACTCTCACTAGTTTCTTGGATATCACTAACCTGACCTAAGTCCCAATATGAGTCCCTCACAGAAATGCAGGTTCTATTCCACTCAAAGACAGGAACATTAAATTTTTACATTTAAAAAACATTTTATGTGTGTGTGTACCTGTCCTTGTATGTGTAATGCATGTGTGGAGGTCAGATTGTGAGGAGTCAGTTCTTTTCTTCCCCCAATGGTCTCCTGAGTATTAAACTCAAGTTTGCAGCCTTAGCAGCTCCTTTATCCAGGGAGCCATGTTTTCAGACTGATGTCTGGGCATTTTGAGACTATTACAAAGGAGGTGAGGGCTTTGACTTGGGAGAGAAAGAAGCCTGGTGTCTTTCTCTTTGATCTGTTCCTGCTTTACTTGGAATGTCATCCTCTGAGTTACTTAGTCTGTCCTCTCTCTCAAGCTTTACCTTTGTTTACAGATTCATGTTAGGAGATCAAAAATCTACATGCTGCAAGACTTAATAATTGTAATTTAATATATTTTCTTAGCATTAAAGAGCTTTTGTAAATACACACTTTAGATGTTACCTCCTCAGATAAAAATAGATATTATTTTTAAAACATACAAGAGAATTAGATACATGTTTTAAAAGTAGATTGTTTCATGATGTTATGCTCCAGTACTGTAGCTTGCCTCACTTTTCTTTCCATTATGCACAGAATGGGAGCAGGGAGATAATCCTTTGGCACTATTTCCGGGATGGAGATGGGGAAAGTACAGAGGGCTTACTGAAACTGACCACTGAAAGGGACATATAGTCTGCCAAATTGCAGTCTCCTCTGTCATGTTCTAAGAGTTTTGCCCAAGCCCAAAGCTTGGCCAAATAGCAATGTGCCAATTCTCAGGTGGAATTAATCCTATAAAAGTCACTGACTGGTATCCCAGGCCTGGCCCAGATTCTTCTGTAGGGATACAAATGGTGTGGCACCACTGAAGGAGTGAAGCCAAATACATTACTGACACCAAACCACAGTGGATTTTAGGTATAGATATTCTTAGGCCCAATAGCTGTGGCTCCATCAGGATTTCCTATTCCTACCCTCAGTTGCAAGTTGTTATGACTGGTGGGCAACTGCAGAGGCAGTGGCAGGGTTGGCCAACAGCTGCAGAAATGGCAGAGAGACCACACCAGGCCAACATGGGGTTTATTGAGAGGAAGGGCAAAGGTGGCAGTGGAAAGAGAAGAGGGGAAGAGAGAAAGGGGGGAGGGAGGTGCTACTCCCATATATACAGATGATGGCATGGTCACAGGTAAAGCTGAGCACAATGGACTCCGGGTACATGGTGGCTGCTGCCTTGGCAATAGGCGTATAGGTCATGCTGTCACCATGTGATGTCACAGGTGTTGGAAGTTCTGGTACCAATATTCCTCCTTTTTTATTATTATAAAGAGAAGGAAAAAAAGGAGGGGGAAGCTGATGGTGAAAGGGTATGAGGGTGCCATGTCTCTTAAACTGCTTCTGGCGGTCTAGGGGCGTCATCAATTTTGTGGTGCAGGCGACTTTCATCATCAGGATCCACTTAGTAAACATTCACATCAGGTACCTCTGTGGATAGTGGCTCTTCTGTGGGCAGCGACTGGTAATCCTGTAACAGGAGCTGATTAATAGTTTGGTTAGAATTGTTTTTTTGTATTTGCCATTGGAAGAATGTAGAAACAAGATTAATGAGGAAGGGACCAAACAATAACACCAGGAAGATGATGAGAAAGGACGTTACAAAAGGGAATATCTACTTCCATATAGAGTTTTTGAAAATGCCAGAATTGGAGGTCTCACAATCCCTGAAATTCTTTATGTTATTTCTCACTATCCTGGATTGGCTGACGGAGAAACAGCATTCTTCTTGAAGGAATAGTCAAAGACTACCTTCTTTAGCTGTCAGGACATCTAGGCCCCATCGGTTCTGAATACCACAGCTGCCAAAGAATCAACCTGTTTCTGGATAGTAAGCACAGTGTCAGTCATTCTTTGAAGATTGCTTTTAAACTGGGAAGTAAATGTATCATATTGGGACATAAAGTCATTATCCCTGCAACTCCTATGGCTATTCCCATAGTGACCAAGAGTGGCACCACCTGAACTGCCCTATTATGTGGGCAGCTATCATATCTACAACTGGGATTGGCAGGGGTTCATTTCCCTGGATTACTCCCTGTTCAGGGCAAAGGAGTACCAATGTGCAAACTCCTGACCAGTTGACAGGCAGGTGATGATATTCCTTTCTGCCACAAAGAATTGACGTGTTCTGAATTGCAGGGCATTGTGGCAGAGATGATATATCAAGGCTTATAGTTCTATTGCAATCTAGGGAGCTTAGTGTTCCTACAAAACATGACCCAGAGGTCTTAAAACAGTTTGCCATGCAGAAAGAGGGACAGAGGTAAAGTCATGGCAACATCAGAGTCAGGACAGCTGACAAAAGGTGAGGTAAGATTACTTGGCAGTATTATTGGAGAGGCTGTACGTGACAATTTTGAGTCAGTTCTAGGGGACATGCATAACCAGCCATCTTTAAAGTGACCAGGCGTGGTGACATTAAGGAGCTGGTATGCCGAGGTCAAGGTCTGAAGTAAACAGTGAAATGACAAGTTACTGCCGTTTGTGAGGGGTGCTGTCAAAAAGGTAAGGACCTTGGAGGAGTATTTGATTATCTCCCCTACATTTCTGATATCAAGGGGTTGGGCAATTGAGAATTATTTTCTCTGAATATGGATAGTACTTACTGGAGAACTAGGCTGATTTTTATGGTAGAGCTTACCAACAACTGTCTCCCACCTGGAATCCCACCAGTCTTGTATGTAGACGAAAAGTGTCTGTGGTGTTGATAGAAGAAATGATTGATCAGTGATCCTAGCATATGTATGTGACAAGATCAATATGGGCAGCCCCCATATTCATCTGACAATTTTCTACAATAATCTTTTGTCTGGTCAGAAAGAAATCAAGTACAGAGATCATAATATTTAGATGGGATATCAGATACAGGGATGATAGCAATTTGTATCAGTTCCTGGCATCCAGCTATGGCGCAGTTTCCTGACCCTATTTGGAAAGACTGTTTGTTATCTGTGGAGGTATCTTGAACCTCCAATCTCCAGATGTAAGGACTTTCCTGGATGTAAATGAAGAACAGCAGGGAGATGACAGGAAATCCATGTCTAATCCAGTGAGGTTGAGCTCGGCTGCCAGAGTGGAGTCTTATTTTCTGGGATTGGGGACAAGGTGGATTAACAGAGCACAGTCCTGTTAAGGTCGACTTTTAGGAAGAAGAATTATTTTTAGGTGGAGGGATGAAAGGTTTAAGGTGAGACAAATGAGAGACAATGAGAGAATCCTTCCAGTTTAGCAGCTGTAGTAGTCACAAGAATCACCTTGAAAGGGCTCCACTATTTGGGAGAGAGAGGTGAGGACCAATGATCTGGAAGGGATAAGGGGACTTGGTTTCCAATGTTAACAGGAAGTGGACAGGTGACAGTCTGTGACCATTGTAGATGGTGGTCAGCAAAGTTCCATAGGAGAGAACAGAGGTGGATGATCTGGGAGGAGAGAGCTCTTAGGTGAAAGACCAGGAGTTAAGACTGGACATGAGTTCAAAGGATGAGATAAGAAGAGATCACTAGGGGAGAGCTTGTAGCCTGAAAAGAACCAGAGGTAGAAGTTTTACCCAGTCAAGGTGAAGTTCTTGTAACAGCTTAGCAAGAGTGTCTTTAAAGAGTGATTTGTTCTTTCTACCTTACCTGAAAATTGAGGGTGGTAGGGAATGCGAAAATGCCAGGGGATGTCTAGGGCCTTAGATAGAATCTGAGAAATATGTGAAGTAAATTTTAGGTCCATTGTCTGACTGAAGGGAAGCTGGGACACCAAATGCGGGGGGGGGGGGGGGGGGGGGGAGAGGAGGGGGGAGGGGGGGAAGGGGGGATGATCTCTTGGAGGAGATCAGAGATTGTCTGAGCCCTTTTGTTACTTGTGGGAAATGCTTCCACCTACCACTAGAAGGTATCCATCAAGACCATGAGGACTTGACACATTTGACAGTGGGCATGTGAGTAAAGTCAAGTTTCCAGTTGGTTCCAGGTAGGGAACCTCTAGCCTGATTGGTAGGAAAAGGGGTGCTACAATATCTTGAGTTGGAGTCTGACATCTGACAGATTTTACAATAAATGATGATAGATTTTAAGAAACTTAAGTCCTCAGCAGTAGACTGTAGGTAGGTCTTAACAAAAGAAGACAATGCTTGGCTGTTAGGATGAAAGAGTTGGTGACGATAGGGCAGAGCTTGGTGAGTGTCAGTGGTGAAGGTAAAGATGTGGGTTGCAGTACAATGATGTCCTGGGGAAGGTGAGATGACTTTAGGCCCCTAAGGGCCACAGTTCTAGATGCCTCATCAGTTCAGTTGTTTCCCTTGGAGACAATAGAGTCTTCTGCATGGTGGGATCTTCAGTGAACAATCCCAGTAGCTATGGGGAGATGGGAGGCCTTTAACATGGCCAAAATGTGGCTTGCATTAGTTACTGATACTCCTTTTGTGGTAAGTAAACTGTGCTCCTTCCAGATAGCAGTGTGGGACAGAAGGATATGGAAAACATATTTGGAATTTGTGTAGACGATGTTGGATTGCCCCTGTGCCAGTTGAAAGGCACCTGTGAGGGCTATTATCTCAGCCTGTTGATTAGTAGTGTGTACAGGAAGGGCCTGTGCCTCCACCACCTCGGTGTCTGACACTGGTATAGCCAGCTTTTTTAGCCCCTTCATATAGAAAGGAGCTACCATCTGTGTACCACGTATAAATGGCTTGAGGCAATGTGCCCTTTTGTATGTGTAAAGGATGAGGTAGTAGTTGCTCTAAAGTCTCAGTGCAGGAACAAGACAGGGTTAGTATTAGGTCAGGGAAGAAGATTGGAAATATTAAGGAGGCATGATTGGAATGTGAGCATGGAGTCTTCTATTAGTGCTACCTGAAGAGAAAGGTGGGAGGTAGAGTCTGTAAACCTTTGTATGTTAGGAGCTGTGACAGGTTATGAGAAGAGAGCACAGTTATGGGTAACCCCAAATTTAGTTTCTTATTTGACTCTCAAATAAGGAGTTCAGGACCTGCTAAGGTACGAACACCATGTGCCCCTCCCTGGATGGGTAAGTCTAGTCTTTTTGACAAATATGCTACAGGTCCAAAAGAAGGTTCCAGTTGGTGACCTAAGACTCCATGGGCAATTCCTTCTTTTTCAGTTACATAGAGGAAAAAAGGACAAGCTAGGTCAGGGAGATGTAAGGTTGGGGCCTTAAGGAGAGCCTGTTGCAGCCTCTGAAAGGGCTTGGTAACAGGTTTGAGAAGAGGTTCATGGGTGAGACCTAACACTGCTTCATAGAAGGGCCAAGAAAGGAGGGAAAAGGAAGGAATCTAGGGACATAAAAACTAGCCATTGCTAGTAATGATGAGATCTCTTTCTTCATAGAAGGAACAGTTAAAGAGGGAATCAGGTTCAAGGTAATAGCCTTGTGGGGTGGGGCAATTGTTATTCCCAAATAGGGAACCTGAGGAGTGGACAGTTGGACTTTAGGAGGTGAGACCCTGTAGCCTCGACTAAAAAGGAAATTTAGAAGAGCATAGGTTTCAGCTTGGCAAATCTCTAGAGACGGGCTACAGAGGAGGACATCATCTACATAAAGAAGAATTTTAGATTTAGGGAGAGACAAAATGAGTAAGTCAGAAGCCAGGGCCTGGCCAAATAGGTGTGGGCTCTCCTGGAATCCCTGAGGCAGAATAGTCCAGGTAAGTTGGGTAGAAAAGTGGGTGTCAGGATCTGTCCAGGTAAAGACGAATATGTTCTGTGATTGGGTGTCGAGAGGGATAGAGAAAAATGTATCCTTGAGGTCTGGGACTGAGAAATGAGAAGTTCCTGAGAGGATAGTAGAAAGAAGTGTGTAGGGGTTAGCTACAACAGGAGAGAGGGGGGCCACTGCAGAATTAATGCACCTGCAGTCTTGAACCAGGAGATCGGTACCATTAAGTTTCTTAACTTCTAGTAAAGGGGTGTTGAAGGGGGAAGAAGTGGGGAAAAGAAGTTTTTCCTTAAGAGGTCATAAATGACAGGCTAAAGTCCCCTGAGGCTCTGGAGAGAGAGAGGGTATTGAGTTTGGGTGATGTATCTAGTAGAGTCCAGTAACTGGATAACAACAGGAGAATGATGTTCAGCAACAGAGGAGTTCTGGACATCCCAAACTCTGGGGCTCACCTGAGACGCTGGTAAAGGAAACAACATATTAGTGTTAGTAGGTTGACTGGCTAGAAGAAGTAAGGAACTGCTGAGGAGATTGGGTTCAGGCGAGTGGGGGACTCGCAAAAGAAATGGATGCCCCCAACTCAGTTAAAAGATCCCTTCCTATAAGGGACAAGCTGGCACTACTGAAAAGGAATGGGCGAGGGGTATGCCCATAAAAGTGCGACTAAGTGGTGGGATCTGATGAGGAAGATAAGGCTGTCCTACCCTGACAGTAGGAAAACGTGAGGGTGAAGTGGGTCCCCAAAACTCCATCAGGACCGAGTAAGTGGCCCCAGTGTCCAAGAGAAAGGAGATGCGCCACCCACATGCCTTTATAGCTACCCAGGACTCCCTGCTGGTGATGGGCGTGGTCAGATCTAGGCCACTCTGTCCCCTTCAGTCATCCATAGACAAGCCTAGGAGGTAGTGTGGAGGAGTACCTGGATGGGCTGTCCCTCTGTTCTGCACGACACAAGGGTAGTCGACAGTCCAATGTCCCTCACAATGACACTTAGGGCATGATCCTCTTGGCTTGTGGGGGTTAGGGCAAGCCCTTGCCCAGTGACATTAATCACCACATCTATAGCACAGAGCTGGTGGTTCCTGAGCCTTAGAAGGCCAGGGCCCCAGGGTAGTGGCTGGAGCTTGTCAGACAGCCTTTGCCAGCACGTGGTACTTTTGTCTTGGGATTTTTTCATCTTCCTCATGGTACATCTTGAAGGCCAGTGCCAAGACTTTCACCTGTGGAGCTAGAGCCTGCATCTCCAAGCACCTAAGTTTAGCTTTTATGTCAGGGTTGATCTGGGGAAAAAATGTAGGTCATAAGAAGTTGCTTACCTTCTGGATTTTTAGGATCTAGATTAGTGTTTTGTAACAAAGCCTTTGTGAGGCATTCTAAAAACTGAGATGGATTCTCCTGCTTGTCCTGGACAACCTCTTAGAGTTTTTCAAAATTTACTGGCTTTAAGACTGTTTTTCTAAGACTGGTCAGAAGGTATGTAATAAACCTGTCTCTGGCTAAAATATCATCTGTGGAATTGTCATTCCACTGAGGATCCTGGTCAGGCACTGTCTCGGATCTGATTGGATATGTCCTGTGTGTTTGGGAAAATTCGTCTGCATGCATTCTTGCCTCTTCCAAAACTCATCTGCATTCATCATGAAGTAAATTATTAGTAAGAATCAGATGAGCATCATGGAAAGTCAAGCTATAAGACTGAGTGATGTCCTGGAACTCCTTAATAAAGTTGGAAGAGTTAGAAGTATAGGAACCCAGTCTACTTTCTATTTGAGAAAGTTCACTCAATGAGAAAGGAACATGGACTCTGACCAGACCATCAACTCCAGCCACTTCCCTTAAAGGAAGGACTGCTGCTGGTTCCAGTGTTCTTGGAGGAGGAGAAGGACTTGGGGGTCTGCTGTAGCCTTGGAACACGTGATAGGAGGGGTAAAAGTTGGCACCAGTTCAGTGCATTTGGAGTGACCTGTAGCTGGCACAGAGGGAGAGGAGGGGTCTGGAGAGATAGAGTTAGTAGGCTCTGGGACTTAGTGAAAAAGAAAAACTGAGGTGGCAGTTTGGTGGCAGTGGGTTTGCAGCAGATGGGTGGGTGTTGACTCATTGGCAGGAACAAGCATAGCTAGCGTCATCTAATGGGAAGTAGGTCAGTTTCATGGCTAAGAGAAGCTTGGCTGGGGGACACAAAGAGCAGAGGGAGGGTTTAGAGTGGAGATAGATGAAAGCTTGAACATATAAAACCTCATTCCATTTACTGGACTGCTGATAATATGTGTGGATATCCCTTAAAACCATCGGCGCTAGAGTGGCATTAGGTGGCCATTTGGAATTATCTAATGGGTATTGAATCCAGACCTTATTGGAGAGGTTTAACAGTATTGAGTGCCTCAAATTGGGTTTTAGGTTTAGAGATTTGAGATTTCCCAGGAGACATGCCAGTGGGGTGCCTGTAGGTACGCTCGAAGACAAGTTAGTGCCCATCGGGTGAAAGGGGTAGCTGTTAACTAAACCAGCATCCTGGAGGACTATTAGCAATGCGGTTATGGCCAAGTTAGAAATTTAGGTCATCATGAGAATGTCTATAGGCCTTGTGACATTTCCAGGCAATGTCAGGAAAGAGATCTAACCTGCTCCAGGATTTTTGGCAGCTGCAAGAGCTCAGGGGAATCTTAGATTGCTTTCTAGAGAGGGAGTCACCCAAAAGCCTAATGTCCTAGGATGAATGTCAGCCAGGATGACAGTCATATGGACTGGGCATTGAAAGCCATCCCTTAGCCCAAAAGAGGCTGGCCAGGCCTTATCTGGGCCTAAGGTTCCCTCTAACCAATAGGAGAAACACTCCTTACCAATTATTACAGTGGGTGTGTGTTTGCGGGAATTTGCAATCCAGTAGGAAATGCGGAACCCTTTGGTCAGTTGGCCAGGAGGCAATTCCACATGGTAGGCTGCAGCACACAGCTCAGGTGATAGAAGCCTGTGAGTCTTGCCATGGTGGCAGCAGAGATGATCTGTGCAGTGATGGAAATCCACGTGTTGGATGACAGCAGATGCTAGCAGATGGAGTCCACATGGTATAGTAGTGGCTGAAGATGGTGATGGTGGTGGTGTTAGTTCTAGTGGTGACTGCTGGTCACCTGGGTCTGCAGCCCCCCTGTGTAATGAGTCCCGGGTTTTGGCACCAATGTTATGACTGGAGGGTGACTGCAGCAGCAGCAGCAACAGGGTCGACAGGGTCAACAAACAGCTCCAGTGGCAGCAGAGAGACCACACCTGGCCAAACAGTTCCATGTGGAGTTTATTGAGGGAAAGAGCAAAGGTGGCAGTGGAAAGAGGAGAGGGGGGAGGGAGGGATGGAGAGAGGGAGGGACGGAGGGAGGTGCTACTCCTATTTATACAGATGGTGATGTGGCCGCAGGTAAAGGTGAACCCAATGGACTCTGCATGGTGGCTGTGGCCTTGGCAATAGGCTTATAGGCCGTGCTGTCACCTATGTGATGCCACTGGTGTCGGAGGTCCCCATACCAACACAGCGCTGATGCCAGAAGGCTGTTCTCAACCATCAACTGTTGGGATAACAACTGAAAAGAGTTACCCATTAAGTTCATGTCCTGATTTCAGAGAATTGTTATATATTTTAAAACATTTATTTCTTTATTATTTTTTGTCCATGTGGACTAATTTTGCACAGGATGAGGTTATTTTGTCCCCATGTGCGTATTATCTTCTCTCAGTCACACTATCTTGCAGGAAGTCAGTGCCATCCCCATCACAAGTCAAATATCTTTGCACTGCATAAAATATCATTTTAAGGTTGTGAGATTTTCCTTTATTGGCCTATGATGTCTATCTTCCTTCAGAATCATTCTGCCTTAGTCATTATAGCTCTTGATGATCCCTGTGATGGGGTATACAACGGTGGATCATCTGTTCTGCCCCTTTTTTGCCAATCTCTTCACTCTTCTGAATGTTTGCACGTCCAAATAAAATTTAGAGTAAGCTTGTAGAATTCCATTAAAATCCTATTGGGATTTAACAAGGATTAATTTCAATCCTGAAATATAGCTAAAGGAATTGACAACTTTACAATGTGTTCTTCCTTCTTATTCATGTAATATGTCTCCCTGGTCATCTAGGTTTTTTGTAGACTCTTTGAATTGGCTCTGTAATTTTCTCTGTATAGATCATACACATTTGTTAGATTTATTATTATACTCCTTATACTTTACAATGCTATTAATTCTATTTATATTGTATTCTTTTAGTTTATTATGGTTGATTAGAGATAGTAACAATTGATTTCCTGTTTATTTGCTTGGATGAGCTTAATATTAATTGTCATAATTTTAAATCCTCTTGGAATACTTTTAATGGACATGAATATTTGTATAGAGGTGAATGCAGCCAGGTTTGCTTCGCAATCCCTATGTCATTTTATCCTGTGTAAAACAAAATTCTTTCACAGCATTCACGGTTAGTACAGTCAGTGTACACCTTGTTCTGTTCCTACATTTATGGTAGCTCCTGTCTATTAAATACACATTCAAATGATACTTTGAATTGATTATTTGTTTTTTCTTTCATTGATTAATAAATTATATTAGTAGATTTACCAGATGTTTCCATTTAGTTTAGCTTTTATTTCCATTTCCATTTTGAAACCACTTCTTAAAAATTCCTTGAATATTCACCAAAATTTGATTCAGAAAAAAGAGCGTTGCTGGCATTTTAGAAGTACTAGTGTGTTAAGAGTTAATTATAAGGAGAAATTTTAGTTTCATGTGTTTGTATAGGACTTATAGTAACACTTAGCTGTCACCACACACTTTACCTATAGTGTGTATCAAGCTAATAATGGTGAGGACTCACTTTCCTGTAGGGCAGGCAGGCTATTCTTTCATACAATACAAGTTCACCCTTTTTGTGGACATCCTTACCCCAAACAGGGAAAAACCCAACCAGTATTCTTTAATGACTCTCTCAAGAGGGTTTGGTTCAGCTTGGGAAACCAACTTATATTATTTCCAACTTGCCTGCTCAGCTTTCTGTTACTTTAATTCTGTGTGAAACCTATCTCTATCCATAATTTAGGCATAAAACAACACATTAATGAGTAAATTGGGATGGTGATTTTATTTTATTTTTTATCTTTCAATAGACTCATTCAACACTTCTTTTAGAAAGTCCCTTAAACACAATTATAGATACCTGGTCTGAGAACTCATCTAAAAACCTGGAAAAAAATGTTTATGGGCTTTGATAAACTTGTGGGTTGAATTTCCTTAGTGATTTTAATATGATTCAGGTTACAATTGCATTTTATTTCCATCTGAGACATTTAAATACAAAGGCATCTCTTTATGGTAAGAATCATAACAGCAGAGCAATGATTTATATTACCACTTATTAAGTCACATCAAGAAATAAAAATATGAAATGATGACAGTATAATATACATTCCATGCCTTATCCAAAGTATGTGGTAGTCTTCACAACTTCTCATCAATATTCAGCAGCCTAATGAAAATAAAAATCAAGTTACGTTTCAAAATAGAAACCCATGCTCTCAGCTTTAAACTCCAAGAGATACCAAAGTAATACAGCCTGTGAAGCATGCATTTGGACTTTCTATCATGATGGAGAGACATCAATTCAGAGTCTAAGCAGAGTTCACAGAACCTCAATTATCAGCAACAGTATCCAGTTACAAATGATGGAAGCTCACCAGTGCATGCACTGTGAACACGAATACTGCATGAGACTCTTTCATGATGTGAAGTGTTTCTTCATGATGAAACATCTTTCCTCACAAAGGATATTAAGTAAAATTAGTTATGCAGTGTGGTCTAATTGTTGTCTCTGTAAAAGTCAATGGATTACAAGTAATTGCATATGCACAAATGCAAACAACAGTGAAGGAATTAAGGTACAGGCAGCAGAGACACTGGCTTGAAAGGTAAACTGCCCCTGCTTCACAGACCATGTGCATTGTATATCTTAGTTACGGTTCCTATTGCCATGAACAGACACCATGGACAAGGCATGTCTTATAAAGGAAAACATTTCATTGGGGCTGACTTACAGTTTCAGAGGTTTAGTCCATTATTTTCATGGCTGAACATGGCAGTGAACAGGCAGAGTGCTGGAGAAGGATCTAAGCATTACATATCTGAATCACAGTCAGCAAAAAGAGATTGTGTCCTATGCTGGGTTCAATTTTAGGTTGAGCATAGGAGACCTCAAATTCCTCCCCCAAAATGCTATGCTTCCTCCAATAAGGCCACACCTCCTGATAGTGCCACTCCTTATGGGCCAAGCATTCAAACACATGACTCTATGAGGTACATACCTATTTAAACCAACACATTATTCTAGATCTACATTCAGAGAACGGGCTTGTGAAAAATCTGCTGTGTATAACACTAAGCCATAAATAAAGGGATTATCTTGTAAACAAGTAGAAATTATAATAAAAGAAAAACAGTTTCTAATCAGTGATGGTGTTATTAATATTTGGTCCTAAATATTTGATGGAAAAGAAGTTAAGATCAGAAGCTCTCTTCAGTGAGTGTTATGTTTTCAGTCTACCCCAGCATCTTGATCAGAGATGTTTACTTCATGGTAAGGAGGTAGCATAGCTATGCAGAATAGAATGGGCCCAGGGGAAGCCATGGTCTTCAAGGATGTGCTTCACTTACTTCCTGCCACCAGATGCCACCAGCCACAACTTCAGCAGCTTGAGTAATTCTTTCAAATCTTGGAGTTTTCAATGTACTCAATCTCTCTCTTTTTTAAAAAAATTAGGGATATTCTTTACTTACATTTCAAATGTTGTCCCCTTTCCTGGTTCCCCCCTCCCCTGATAATTGTATAAGCCATCTCCCCTTCCCCAATTAACCCTCCCCTGATTCCCTGTCTTGTATTCGACTACACTACAGCAACAAGTCTTTCCAGAACCAAGGTCCTCTCCTCCCTTTGTTTTCTAACAATACTGCCCTCTGATGCTGATGTGTCTGGAGCCATGGGTAACTCCATGTGTACTCTTTAGTTGATGGTTTTGTCCCTGGGTGCTCTGGGAGTACTGGGTGACTCATATGGTTGTTCCTCCTGTGAGATTGCAAGCCCCTTCAGTTCTTTGGGTCCTTTCTCTAGTTTCCCCATTGGGGAGCCTGTGCTCAGTTCAATGGCTGGCTGAGAGTGTCCTCCTCTGTATTTTTCATGCACTAGCAGAGCATCCCAGGTGACAGCTATATCCAGTTCTGATCAGCACTTGTGGGCATCCACAGTAGTGTCTGGGTTTTGTAAGTATATAAGGGGTAGTCTCTAGACTGTCTTTCCCTCAGACTCTGCTCAAGCTTTTGTCTTTGTATCTCTTTCTGTGGGTATTTTTCCCCCTTTCTACAAAGGACCCAAGGATCCATACTTTGGTCTTCCTTCTTCTTGGGCATCATTGTATATGTGAATTGTGTCTTGGGTATTCCAAGCTTGTAGACTAATATCCACATATCAGTAAGTGCATACAGTGAGTGTTCTTTTGTGATTGGGTTATGTCACTCAGAATGATATTCTCTAGTTCTATCCATTTGTCTAAGAATTTCATGAATTCAATCTCTTATTAGTTCAAGATCCTAAACAAATATACATTAAAATGGTAGTCAATCTAGAAGAATTCTAGAAGACTTATGATAAATTTCCCTCCATATGACACCTATCAAAATTAAATCACAGATATCTGAAGCACTTATATAGATCTTTAATAAGCAATGAGATTAGAGCAGTAATTATGAATTCCCCAAATAAAATTCCTGGTCAAATTTACTACTAAAATCAACCAATTAAAAATACTGTGTAAATTCGATTGCTTTGCATAACTATATCTGTAGGATACGAAAAAAGCATTTAATTTAATTTTTATGTAGGCACATATAAATAAATACACTGAACATGCACTATAAGGTAGAAATTGCTATGAAAACATATCCAGTAGTGATTTATTCCCATATAGTCTCTCTAGGGCTTGTAAGCATGACAGGACTCTGGAAGACCCAACAAGAAACTGAAGGAGTCAGATGCAGATATCAATGGACAGGAGCAGCTGACCCCTGTTGTTGAATTAGGGAAGGCTAAATGAAACTGAGGACAATCCTGTAGGAGGACCAGCAGTCTCAATTAATCTGGATTCCTGGGATATCTCAAATACTGGACCACCAAACAGACAGCATACAGCAGCTGATATGAGGCCCCTAGCACACATACAATTGAGGACTGTCGGGTCTGTGTTCCTTCAAAGATAATGCACCTAAGCCACAAGAGACTGGAGGCCCCAGGGAGTTTAAAGTTCAGGTAGTGTGTGGGGTAGGGACATCCACGTGAAGACAGAGGAATGGGGAGTTATGGGATGTGGAACAGTCAGAGGGTGGATGGGTTGGTGGGGTGGGGAATAAAATATGGAGTGTATAAAAATTATTAACAAAAAAGGAAAAAAAGGAAAGAAATATAGAAAGATAAAAAATATAAGAAGGATTTTCTTAGATAAAAATAGTGTTCAGAAGAAAGTATATTTCAGGAAGAGGAAGGGGGCCTGCCTCCAGACTTCTGAAAGCTGTGTACTCCACACGGCCTCAGTTTCCTCTAGGAATAAAAAAGACAGACAGGGAGGTCCTCATATGACCTCTTACTGTCTCTAGACAACCATTAATTTACCTCTGGGTGTATTCTTAGGAATTCATAATCCAGTGGTATATTTTTTAATGTATAAATTTTAGAGACAACTAACAATAGACCGTTTTAGTCTGAGAATTTTTTTCTAATTTAAGAACAACTTATGAGTCATCCTGCTTATAGATTTAGAACCATATTCTGTGAGTGGTTTCTACTTTCCTAAAGAGAGATAGGATTGTTGTAGACCTATTTCTTAGCAAAGTTTCAATGTAACAATATTGTTTTCCTGTTTTTGTAATAGATAAGATAGGTAAAAATTTCACAGATTTTTTTTTCTCCCCACCCCGACTTATTGGAAGTCTTCCATTATAAAATAGAGTATGATGGCTTTGGGAAATCTGAAACCATGAAATAAGTATAATTACTTTGTTCTTTTTCATTTTTAAGCCATTTGTGTTAAAATGTTAGAAATTAAATTACTCTAAATTTAAAGGCATGCTTTGACAATTTGTACAATGACTAGATTCTTACAAGGAATAAGTTCTTACCAAGTGCAAGGTCTGGATTAAGACACCTCTTCCTCCTCTGTTATTCTTCCCACTGTAATTTTCTTAGCATCTCATCACACATCAAAGATGTGGGCAGCTGAAGAATACCCATCTGATGGTATCAGGCTACCTGTTCAGTGGTCAGAACAGGGTTTCTTACACAAAACTATATATACAAATATACATATATGTATGTATATATATACATGTATATATAATTATAACTATATATCTATATAATTTATATATATAAATTGATATATTTTCTACATTAAATGCATTACCTTAGTGAAGATACAATTGAATAAATGATCCCTTTTTTATGTATATGTGGGTATTTTAGCTGCATGTATGGCTGTGTACCATATACATGAAGTTCCTATGGATGCCAGAAGAAACCACAGTTCTAAACAACAAAAGAGATCACATCAAACAATAGCACTTGGCTGAAGGAGTCATGAATTTGAGTTTTTATTACAAAGTTTCATTATGGCATGATATGACATAAGTCATCAGCTTTCTAGTCTAAGGATCACCTGCCAAGCAAAACTTAAAATGTGTAAGTACAAAGAATTCAGATAACAAAAATAAACAATCAAAAGAACCATGTAAGTAGGGTGTTGTTTATATTCTAAGTGCTTTTGCATGGAGTGTACAGGGTGACATAAAAGAAGGTAAAAAAGGAATTTAGGTGTTTTAAAGAGTTGGAGTTCACTTTTCTCAAAAAAATAGAGACATATGATAGGACTTTATTAATTTTGGAGGACAGGGCAGACAATTTCTATGCAGAATGAAAGATGCATGCAAAGTCTCCTGCAAAAGGCAACATGGCATATATGGAGCATACAGAAGACTTATTTGACTTGTGTGGGATGGAAAATGGAGAAACAACATAAGAAGGCATTTAGAAGGGAGGCATGAACTAGAGCCTTATTCACCTGTTTTGCCTTGGTTTTTATCCTCTTTATATTGCTCTGAAGCAATTTTTAATATCCCCATAATCACTATCACTACACACACACACACGCACGCACGCACACGCACACGCACACGCGCGCACACGCACATGCGGACACACACACACACACACACACACAGAGAGAGAGAGAGAGAGAGAGAGAGAGAGAGAGATCGAACAAGAACAAAAACAAGGATCAAAAGAATTTCCGTTAAAAATGGCTTGGGATTGACTGTGCATTCATACATTTTAGAGACATTTTACTGTAAGGTATTTAGTCTCTGAGAACAATTGAGAATGTTGTTTGTTTGTTCTGAATTAGTGGAGTGTCACCTTTACATCTGTATTTCATAATGGAAATGCTCAATAATTCAGATAGAATGTAATTGATTGCCAGTTGGCATAGTAGTTGATATCATTCTAAGAGAGATACATATGATGACAGGTTGGAGGAGGAAAGATCATTAGTGGAAATGGAAAGAATGACTGAAGCAAAGCCATGTTCAGAAAGTCAGTATAGTTGCTCATAGCACTTGTCAGCAGTGGCTGGAGGAGAAGTAGGTACTGGAGTTTGCTCCTGGGTTTCTGGACACCTTTTCCAGGAATGAAACCAGGGTGAAAAAAGACCCAATGTGAATGTTTGATGAGTTAATCTGAGTTTAGGTGACTTTAACACATTAACAGAGTGGCAAAATCTGACATAAATGTTGAATTGCAGTTCAAGGTAGATATGTGAACATGTTGTCAGTGCCATTGAGCAAGGGATTTTTCTGGTTATTGTCTAAGGACACAGCCTCTCTGCCTGAGGGCTGCTGACAGGAGAACTGTCCAATCTCTTGCAAGTCCTAGATGTTAGAAACATCATTTTCAGTTGTGGTAAGCAAAGGTACCTCTAAATTTTGACAAGTCATCCTGATGGAGATGGAATTAGTTGTAAAACTAGAGTGAAAGAGGAATAAGAGTTGAATGTTGATGTTTATTACTGTTATTTTATAATGTTGGTGAGTAGAAGAAAAGGAAGAAAATTCAGAAAATATGTGGCCAGGGATTGAAGAATATGTTAGGTTCTATCACAGCACAATGCAGTGTAATAGTCCATTTGGGATTGAATCATGTCTTCCAACTTCCTGTGTTTAAGCTCTGAGTCCCAGTGTCTCAGAATATGACTGAGAAACTGGATCTCTCATCATCCAGATCCTGACCTTATGAGACAATCAGTTGCTTAACTTGATAGTTGTTTTCTGTTACTTTTAACCTATTATATGTGAGAACTGTCACTCTGAGAAACTCAGATTCATAGTCCCTATGCTGTGGTTCTGCCAAAGATCTACATGCAGAGTAGAGTTGGGTATTGTAGAAAAGCCATTGAACCTTTCACATGCAGCAAAGTCAAAAAGGGTACAAGTTTTAAGAAAGAGCTTAAGAGCATTGTTGAACAATGCTGACAGGTAATGGGTCATGAGAGACGACTACAGATGCCCAGTGGATATGGCAGAAAGAGGGTAGTAACATAATTTTAGTGTGGACATTTGGGAGTATTGGAAATGATATAGGTTGAAGACCAAGCTAAAACCAGCACTGAGTTCTTAAATCAGACTCAGACATATTAGAGTTCATTCTTAAGGCTGCTTGCATTATGAATGCTAATTATCTTACCCACAAACTGTTTTTAAGAGAAGATCCACATGTAGCTTCTGGGAAACTGCCCCCAGTTGGTTTTGGTTAGTAACTAAAGATGCCAGCAGCCAGTAACTGGGGAGGACAGACAGAGGCTGGATTTTATCATTCCTGGGCTTCAGACTGGAAGGAAGAAGAAGAGATCAGCCATGCTTTAAGAGATATGAAGAAAGCAGAGACAGAGGTTACCTTGGGGGTGAAGAAGCAAGGAAAGTGCCCTAGGCTCTGGGACAGGACAGCCCAGACCAAAGGGTTGCACAAATGACCAAAGAAGCCAAGATGGAACATAAAAGTTAGTAAGTAGTAATTCAATATTATCAGTGGGAGGTAGCTTCTAGTACCATAGAGGCTAGATAGTTGCCCAACTATTGTGTTGCTTAAGGAATACTAAAATATAAAGACTATGTGTGTGTGTCTTTCATTCAGGAACAGAAACTGTTGGGGTGGGTAGCAGTCCCATGCTGGGTTTTGTTGATTGATCATTAATTCAATACATCTTGGTCTAGGAGCTGCCTCTTCTTTCTTCATTGTCCATGTACTTTCCAGTTCAGAGTAGTAACAAGGCTTTAGTAGTAATGAGGCTTTCAAGTAGAGGAAATTATTACCTCATACAACACCAAGTGATAATGCTGAAAAATCTTAACATGCTGATGGTTACACAGGTTACCTGATATGCCCAGAAAGCCATTTTTACAGGCACACGGATTTAAGGATTATTTACTTGAAATCTTCTATAATAGGATGCTTCTACTAAGGCTATTGTATACATAAAGAGTATTAAGGAACATCATTAGTCTGTCTATTCAAAATTGCTGTTGGCAGATATTTAGAAAAGCTTACTTACCTTCTTTTCCTTCATTGGAAGCTTCTATATGTTGTGAAGTGTATAATGATTGTGAGTAGCAGGGAAAGTAGCAATCTGACAGAATCACTCTTAAGCCTTCTTCCCCATGGGTATCAAAGATATGCTAGCACTGAGCAGAGGCTTTACAAATATCTGTCAAATGTGTTAAAGCATGAATGCAGGAATTCATGCATGAGTGGATGAGAATGAGTGAATTTATGTGTGCATAGGTGAACAATATACAGTGTTGGCATTTTTCACACTGAGGGATGTTAGCTGTGCTTCGACTCAGTCCTGAAGCCCATGTAGTACACAGAGTAAATAAATTGCTTTTAGTAGGTATGGAAGAAGCCATGTTCCCAGGACAGCATGGATAAGTCAGAAAAGGTGCTGAAGCACATGCTGGCATTCTGAAGAGTAACAGGAAATCTCAGAGGTGACAGGAAGCCAGAGATGGTATGCTGGAGAAGGAACTCCTAGGCCAGAGAAATGCTTAGGACTTAAAGTCTGAGTGTGGAAAGACTTCCTGGATAAATTTCATGTTCTCTTGTGGAGTCATTATGGTTATGTTCTCTTGAGTTTGTAATCCTGAGCTTTTAAAAACCTAAATCAAAAGAAATAAAGCATAACCATTAGAAAAATGAATTTGTATTTTGATAAAATCCTCTTGCTTAAAGCAAATGATGCTCTTGAATTTAACTAAGTATGTTTTCTATGATGTATGAAATAAAACTTCAAAGTGCTTTGCTTAGCTTAATTTAAAAAATCCTTCCTCACACCCATCATATACCTGTACCAAGTTTTATGTATTAAAAGTACTGCTCTTCTTTCTGGGTAGGTTTGTGTGTTAGGAGATGATTTAATCTTTCAAAAACTCTGCTTCCTTGACATGTTTTCCATGAAAACATGTCTGTCTGTCACACTGGACTGATGAAATCTGGAGAAGGAATATAATACAATCGCATGCAGTAAGTAATTGGCACAGGGGATAAAGTTGAACTCTTGCATTCTTAGGCAGATTTGGTTATTTATCCACTGCATCTGAAGGCTTCTTATTCCTTTTGTTTTGGAGCCATCAGTATGGTGATGGAGCTGAAATATCCAGTATCTCTAAGTAGTATAAAAGTAACTTTTATTTATCTGATTTAATTGTTTTCTCCAAGGCTTACTGCTTCCAACTGCTAACTTGGGCCTAGTTCTGGAAACTGCTACCCTCCATAATCTAGGCCTATAATGTTTCCAACCTCTGAGACTTACTACTGAGTAAACTCACCTTTTCTAGCTCTTTCTGACCTCTGGATGGCTGGTCAACTCAGTTATTCTGGCTCAACTTCTCTCCAAGCTGTCTGATTTAATCTGGCTGATGTCTCAGTCTCTCCTGAATTGCTCAGCTTGGCCTCATACTAATTCTGGTGATCTCTTCTAATCTTCTGACTCCTTCTCAGTCTCTGTTGTACTCTGTCTTTACCATGTCTAGCTTGTTCTCTCTCTGCAACCTGTCTTTGTAAAACTCTCCTAGTAAAATGGCCTCCTTTTTGTCTTTTTCTTTTTCTCTCTGCTCTGTCATAAATACTTTCCCTTTCCTCTCTCTTCTCATAAGAATTAGGCATATCCTATTCTGTCAAATCTTTCTCTGATTTGTCACTTTGTCTGCCACTCAACTAGATATAACTTTCAAACATGAGTGCTTCCTTCTACAAACTTTACCATCATTGTTTGTGATTGAAGGTGTGTACTAAGGGTGTGTTTGTAGTCCAGCTAGAAAGATTAAAGGTATGTGCTAAGGGCTGAACCATATCACACAAACCACCTTTTTTTTTTTCAGTAACTAACACAATTTCAAGATTCAAAATAGTGATCAAATGTCCTACAACAAAGTGGTTTACTCTAAAATTTGGTTTTGAGGAGTCATTAGAGGAATGAGAGAAACCACAAGCAGTGCAGGCATATGTTCATAGTGTAGTGCTCTCTCCTATGCGGGTTTTAACAGACATGATACTCTACCATGCTGGTTCCAAAAAAGAACAAAGAGCCCACTATTCTGTTCTATGACCTATAAAAATGTGTACATATTTAGTAGGCACCAGTAATGGCATTTTTTGTGGTCTTAGTGAAAGGACACTTATTTTTTTCCTATAAGTACTCTTATTTTCGCTCCATGGCTCTTTAAGGGTTCATCATTGAAATTTGACATTTGGAGACTCTGAAAGGGAGAAAAGCTGTAGGTCAATGCACTGTTGCTTCACAGGTTGCATTGACTCTGAGCCTGTTTTGGGGATAATAATCTTTCATTAGCTTCAAGTTTCCTACTGTTACTTAAGAAGCATTTGGATTATAGAATAATTGGTTGCTACTTTTAGCAAAAAATTAGATTACAGTTAATTTCATTAAAGTAGGTGGTAGTTTCAGACAATCCTCTCTCTTTGCAGCTAATGCAGTACCAGGAGGCTCTAAAACTGATTACATCCCTAAGTGGCACATAGTATTCATAGCATGAATGGCTGTGGTTATTCCTCAGCTATGAATTTCACCAGTGCTAAGTACCACAAAAGCATCCCATTCTATTTATAACTCTATATGAGTGACACCTATTTCTCAGACAAAGCTTTGGAATATCATAGATTCAGGAAGCTTCAAGGTAATGGATCCTCAGTATGTTATGTGAAGCTCCTGTTCTCTTTGAACTGAAGCTAAACAGGTTTTAGCCTCATCCCTTTTTTTCTAGTAGTTTTCTTTCTAAGACCCCAAAGTCTGACATATTCAGAAGGCCAAGGCTCAATTTCTGATTCTTTTGTTGTTGTTGTTGTTTTGTTGTTGTTGTTTTTTGTTTTTTGAAACAGGGTTTCTCTGTATAGCCCTAGCTGTCCTGGAACTCACTCTGTACACCAGGCTAACCTGGAACTCAGAAATTACCCTGCCTCTGCCTCCCAAGTGCTGGGATTAAAGTACTATGCCACCACTGCCTGGCTCAATTTTTAATTCTTATAGTCGATTTGATTGACAACTTCCTTGAAACATGTTTGGAGTGTCTGAGTCTTCTGGCCACCAACACTTCCTTAGTTTCCATTTATCCTGTCTCTTGCTGGTCTTCTTTTGTACCTTCTTCCTTTTTGCCTTCATGTTCTTAATATACCACATACTTACATTAGATGTAATAGGTTCAAACTGATTTCCTTTCTTCTGTTTAATTTTTCCACTTTAATGTTTACTATAATAGTGACTATATTTTAAATAGTTATGCTTACACTTAGAGTCATATTCTGTTTTATTTGAAATATATCTTACTGTACTTGGAAAAAATAGTGAGAATTCTTGCACCACCCCAGACACACTCCAATTCTTTATCCTCACCCTCCCTAGCTTCCTAACTGTTCTCGGCTTCTATACTTACTCACATTAAATCGACATTCTACTTCTTAGCTGGGGTGATTCTATTCATATATGTCAGTACATGGTAACCACTGACTGAAAACTTTGAAGGAGTTTTCATCCAACTTAGAGCAATATCTATACCAAATGCCCGACATTGTTGTCTATGACTGGGTCCTACACACTGTTTATTGCTCTTGCTCAGAGAGTTACTGGTTCTTCCTGTGTAGTTGCTTATCTTTGTAAGTCCTATGCCTTTACCCCTTACCTCCCAAGTCTGTGTGTAAAGGTATATTACTACAGAGCTGCCCACGAAGAACTCAAACCTTGCCTCTATTGTCCCCTTTCCCTTGTTACATACTATCCTCGGTTTTCTACACTTCTAAAACTTATGAAGTTTTCATACTTCATCTGTTAAATTGAGGCAGGAATCAGCTCCTTACAGGCAATAAGGGAAAACCTACCATCACATATACATAAAAAACAGAGAGAATACTATTTTACAGCTAGTAACACCAGTATACATAAGTGTCTAAAAATATGAGTTCTGGTTTAAAATCAGCAGATGAAACAAAGTTAGCAAAATTTATGTATGGACACAGAGGGAACTCAACATGAGAGCACTATCCTAAGTAGTACATGATTATATCCTTAGTTGGACCAGAAGGGCTGGGCAGAGTGTGTATGTGTTTATCATTGGCCTAATACACCATATATCCAGAAAACTAACCTTTCAATAAAACTGCAGGATTTTTTGTTCAACTTCTGCAATAACTCTCATAAGAAACCTCTAAACAAAATTCCCATAGTACCTCCTGCTTCAATAGCCTTTAGCTTTCCTATTTTGCTCTTAATAAATTTGGTTTGCTTATTCATTCCTCCTTTATGCGTGTCTTTAATCATCATCATGAGACAACAAACGTACTGTCTCAGTCTGAATTTAGTAACCACTGATTATCTGGCATCTTATTCCTAGGTTCAAACCATCTAGGTTAATATATGGCCTGTTATCTCAAATATCTGCATCAATTCCAAATGCTCACTTCATTGCTTAGTATCTATATCTTCTTAGAATAAAACTTGTGGTTTTAGGAAACATTTTCTTGCGTGCACATTGCTCTATAATTCTGCTTAGTGTAGTGTTCCCTCTTGAGACAGAAACTAACTGATATTTATGAAGTTAATAGTAGGGTGAGATAGTCTGACCACTGCTCAGCCAGCCTTCCTCAGGCTTGCTGAACAAGGAGCAACTAGGTTGGATCCATTACTTTCCATTCTCCTGCTTGAACCCCAGGGAATTCCCATCTCCCCTGAGCCAGTTGTGGGCTCTCCCAAGAGCTCCATTGTCTGGACACAGCTCTGTTGACCTGTATCAGGCCTGCTGAACAAGAATTATCCAATCTTGCCTAACAAGGACAGATAAGGATTCCCCCAAAAGGACCTTCCAGGCTGGATACACTAAGAACAACTACAAGACTGCACAAATGAAGACAGCAGCACAGGGAATGTCCAGATTAGTCCTGCTTTGCTGATACCTGCTACACCAGGAACATGTTGGAACAACCAGATGGTGAAAGACCCATGTAAGAACATAAACAGCAAAACCTAGGGCAATATGACATCTTCAGAGCAAAACTGTCCCACTACAGCAAGCCCTGAATATCCTAACACAACTAAAGAACAAGAAGACCTTAAATCCAATATTATAAAGATGACAGATGCTTTTAAAAAGCAAATTAGTAAATCCCTTAAAGAAAATACAATTAAACAGGTAGAAACTAATAAATGCCATAAAGAAACATAGGGAAATATAATTAAATGGGTAAAAGAAATGAATAAAACTGTTCAAGACCTGAGAATGGAAACAAAAGTAACAGAGAAACCACTATCTGAGGGAATACTGGAGATGGAAAACTTAGGGAAGAGAATAGGAATAACAGATACGGAATCACCAACAGTATACAAGAAATGGAAGAGGGAATATAAGGAGTAGAAGCTACAACAGAAAAAAAAACCTGATATATCAGTAATCTAATCTTTTAAAAGTTGTTTTATTTATTTTCTAAATGTTGCCCTCATTCTCTGTTCTTCCTCCAAAAGTTCTTCATCCCATCTACCCTTCCCATTACCTTTGAGAGTGTTCACCCATATCACCTTACCCACTCCCATCTCCCATCCTCCTTCCCTTTGGCACCAGGTCTCTACAAGATTAGGTGGATTATCTACTTCTTAGACCAGACAAGGTTGTCCTCTGCTACTGGGGGCTGTGAACCAGCTCTCATATTCTCTTCAGTTAGTAGCTTAGTATATGGAAGCTTTCAGGGGTCCAGGTTAATGCATACTCTTGGTCTTTCTATGGGGTTGCCATCCCCTTCAGCTCCTTCCCCTAATTCTTCCATAGGGGTCCCTACCTCAGTCTAATTGTTGGTTGAAAGCACCATCATATGTCTCAGTCAGCTGCTGGTGGAGCATCTCAGACAACAGCCATGCTAGGCTCCTGTCTGTCAGTTCAACATAGCATCAGTAATAGTGTCAAGGTTTGGTGCCTGCCTATGGGATAGATCCTAAGTTGGGCTGATGACTGGACAGTCTTTCCTTCAGTCTCTGTTCCATTTTGTCCCTGCATTTATTTTAGACAGGAATAATTCTGGCTCAAAAATTTTGAAGGTGGGTTGGTGACACATTCTTCTGCTGGAGATGCTGTCTATTTATAGGAAGTACTGTCTTCAGGTTATATTTTCCCACTGTTGAGGATTTTGAATGAAGTCATCCCTATTGAGTCCTGAAAGCCTCTCACATTCCAGATCTCTTGGATATTCTAGAGGATCCACTAGGCCTATCTCCCCCCTGCAGCTGCATATTTCCATGTTAAATCTAAAAATTCCTGACAAAAACATCCAGAAAATCTGTAATAGTATGAAAAATCCTGACCTACGAATAATAGGAATAGAAGTAGGTAAAGAATCTCAGCTTCAAGGACCAGAAAATACTTTTAACAAAATCATAGAAGAAAACTTTCCAAACCTAAAGAAAGTGATACCTAAAAACATACAAGAAGGTTATAGAACACCTATTACATTGGCCCACAAAAATAATTCTCTAGTGCACATAACAATCAAACCACTCAATCTACAGAATGAAGTAAGAATATTAAAAACTAGAAGGAAAAAGGCCAAGTAACATACAAAGGGAGATGTATTCAAATTACACCACTTGTGTTCGCATGCATGAGCACATACACACATGCATACACACACACACACACACACACACACACTCACTCACTCACTATCACTGAACAATAAGAGGAATTAACAATAATTGGTCATTAATATAACTCAACATCAATGGATTCAATTCCCCAACAAAAAGACACAGGCTAACAGAATGAATATGAAAACAGGATCTCATCATTCTGTTGCACATAAGAAATACAGCCATTACCTTAGAGAATGGGCTGGAAAACAGTTTTTGAAGCAAATGGACTCAAGCACATTGGAGTAGCAATTCTAATATCAAGCAAAATAGACTTTGCTCCAAAATTAATCAGAAGAGATGAAAAGGAAATTCATATTCATCAAAGGAAAAATCCATCATGATGACATCTCATGTTTAAGCATATATGCCCCATGCAGAGCTACCCATGTTTGTAAAAGAAGCATTGCTAAAGCTCAAACCACACATTGAACACCACACATTACTAGTGGGAGACTTCAAATACCTACTTTCACTGATGGGCAGGTCATTGAGATAGAAACTGAACATAGAAATAATGAAACTAATAAACGTCCAATAGATCCAAAAGATATCTATAGAACATTTCACTGAAAACAACAACAACAAAAAAACCAAAAGTATATACCTTCTTTTCAGCACTTCATGGACTCTTCGCCAAAACTGACCCTATAGTTAGTCACAAAGAAAGCTGCAACACATTCCAGAAAATTGAAATAAATCTGTGTGTCTTATAAGACTACCATAGATTAAAGATTGCAAGAATAATCAATAAAATACTTGCAATCTGAATCCAAGAACATACCAAAGACATGATCCACCACGATCTAGTAGCCTTCATTTCAGGGATGATCCCAGTTCAATATATGAAAATCCATTAATGTAATCTCCCATGTAAGCAAACTGAAAGAAAAAAATACACATGATCATCTTACTAAAGATGATCTAATGTAAAGGCCTTTGACAAAATTCAACAGCCCTTCATGTTAAAAGTTTCAGAGAAATCAGGGATACACGGTGTATACCTAAACCTAATAAAACCAATATACAGCCAATAGCCAACATTAAATTAAATGGAGAGAAATTTAAAGCAATCTCATTAAAATCAGGGCCAAAAAAAAATGCTGGCCACTATCTCCCTATCTATTCAAAATAGTACATTAAGTTCTAGCTAGAGCAACAGGACAACTAAAGGAGATCAAGGGGACACAAATTGGAAAGGAAGAAGTCAATGTATTTGCAGATGATATGATACTATACATAAGCAACCCAAAAAATTCTATCAGAGAATTCCTACAACTGATAAACACCTTTACCAAAGTAGCTGGATAGAAAAATCAACCCAGAAAAGTCAGTATCCCTTCTTTATATATCTTTATATATTGGCTGAGAAAGAAATTAGGAAAAGAATTACCATAGCCACAAATAATATAAAATATCTTGGTGTAACTCTAACCAAACAAGTGAAAAATATATATGACAAGAATTTTAATTCTCTGAAGATATCAGAAGATAGAAAGATCTCCCATGGATCAGTAGGTTAACATAGTAAAAATGACCATCTTAACAAAAGCAATCTACAGATTCAATGCAATTCCCATCAAAATTCGAACACAATTATTTACAGACCTTAAAATAGCATTATTCAATATCATATGGGAAAAAAACCAGGATAACTAAGACAAATGCAAATTACAATGCTTCTGAAATTGTTATGCATATCAGAATGGCTAAGATCAAAATCTCAAGTGACAGCACATGCTGGTGAGGATATGGATCAAGGGGAACACTCCTCCATTGCTCGTGGCATGGAAAATTTGTATAACCACTTTGGAAATCAGTTTAGTGGTTTCTTAGTAAATTGGGAATAATTCTACCCCATGATATACCTATATTACTCCTTGGCTCATACTCAAAAGATCTCCCAGTATACCACAAAGACTAGCTCTACAGATGTTCATGACAGATTTATTCATAATAGTCAGAAACTGGAAACAACCTAGATGTTCCTTAATCAAAGAATAGATAAAGAAAATGTGGTTAATTCACACAACGGAATACTATTCAGCTTTATTTTTAATAAAATGAAGACATCATAAAATTTGCAGGCAAATGGATAGAACTTGAGAATACCATTCTGAGTGAAGTAATGCAGTCCCAGAAATACAATATGGTGCATACCCACTTATAATCAGATATTAGCCATAAAGTACAGGATAGCCACTGTCCAATCCACAGACCTAAAGAAACTGGAGATAAAGAGTGCCCAAGGGAGGATTTGTGAGAGGTTGATGAAGAAAGCAAACGTGGTAGGAGAGGAGGTGGAGAAGGGTATGGGAATGGCAATAATGCATGGGAGGAGTGTGGGAGAGGGCTATGAGAATGGAAATCAGTGGGGCAGCATTTCTGAGACCTGCTGGAGACCTGAGCTAGGGAGGACACAGGAAGTCTATGAGGGATGGTAAGCATAGCTGAAATTCCTACAAGTGGGGGATATAATGTCCTGTACCCAGGAGTGGCATCCAGTGGAAGGAGGGGGGCATCAACCTAACCACAACATATTCAACCACAAATTTTTCTGGTCTAAAAGATGCACAGTAATAAAGATCAAACAGAGATTGAGGAAATGGCTAATCGATGACTTTTCCTAACTTGAACACATCCCATGGGATTAACTCTTTCCTGTTCCCATGGAGGCTAACAAAGACTGAACCACCAATTAAAGATCACGCAGGTACTGGATCTAGGCTCCACACACATTTATAGCAGATGATATGTGTGATCTTCATATGGATCCCCTAACATTTGTAGCAGGGACTGTCTCTGACTCTGTTGCTTGCCATTGGATCCCCTTCACTGCCTGGTTGGGACTCAATGGGTGAGGAGGTGGTTAGTCTTGCTGAGAATAGATGTCCCAGGGTGGATTGGTAAGCAAGGTGGGGGCTGGGCGCTGCTCCTTCTCTAAAGAGAAGATGAAAGGGTAATAGGGTTAGAAATTTGCAAGGGCTGGACTGGGAGAAGAGGAAGGGAGTTGTGATTGGTATGTAATGTGACTAAAAATAAATAAATTATGGGACAAAGTAGAGTGTGAATAAGCTTTTTAAAAATGTACATGATAGTTAATGAAATTCTTAGGCAAATGGATGGAGCTAGAGAACATCATACTAAGTGAGGTAACCCAGACTCAAAAGGTGAATCATGGTATGCACTCACTAATAAGTGGATATTAACCTAGAAAACTGGAATACCCAAAACATAATCCACACATCAAATGAGGTACAAGAAGAAAGGAGGAGTGGCCCCTGGTTCTGGAAAGACTCAGTGAAGCAGTATTCGGCAAAACCAGAACGCGGAAGTGGGAAGGGGTATGTGGGAGGACAGGGGAAGAGAAGGGGACTTACGGGACTTTCGGGGAGTGGGGGGCTAGAAAAGGGGAAATCATTTGAAATGTAAATAAATTATATCGAATAAAAACAACAACAACAAAAAAAACATTTCTTTCTCTCTTTCTTAAGTTTTTTCCTGGCTTGGTAAAATGAGCAGCATTATTACTAGGCTGTGGGGCTTAGGCAAAGTGGATGTGATTTTTTTCTTTCAATTGTTTTGTGAAGGGGAAGGCTGAATTGTCCCAGAGCCTCAAGAGTTCAAATGAACTAAACAAATAAAGGGATACCTGTTAGGAAGAGGCCAAGGGATGTGGCTTGTCTCTGAACTGCAGGAGTAAGGAAACAGGGGCACCTCTGATTGTCAGAAGGGCACAACAGAAAAAGGAAAGAAAAATAAAGCAGCTAGTCTGCATCAGGAAGACTCTGAAAAAGGTAGACCTAGCTGCAGAGCATGCTGGCAGAAACACAGGCGTAAAGAAATGCAGGAGAGGCATAGAAATCAGAGATGTGAATTACACAAAGTGGGAAATCACTGAAGTGTCAGGTTACAGGATAGGGAATTTGGCATAAAAAAGGCCACAAGGAAGTAGGATTTGTGGGCAAGAAATAGAAGGGACACCTACTGTACTTGTCAGTTGTGCTGGTGGACTACCAGTTTTGGTGTCATCTGTGGTGTTTATTTCAAATGCTTCCCTCTATGAGCCAAATGAGCAGGGTGAAAACCTGGCCTGCTCCACTTCATAAGATACTTACTTCAATAAGAATCATAGATTTTTGATAATAAAGGGGATAAAGAAGGATGGAACAATAGAAGAAACTGGATATTGAAAGACTGTAATGAGAAAATTTGGAGTGTGATATATGCTATATGCTATATGCTATATGAAGAGAGTTTGAATGACTTATTACTGCCAGATAAGAACCACATTTTGTTTTACTGACTGAGATATCCTTTGTATGTACCCCTTTTCTGGCTATAGTAAAGGTTGAATTATATACATTTTTATGTATACATGTGTTCATATGCATGTAAACATCCTTCATACTAAAGTTCTTTCAAATGACATCTATCTCAGAAATTTAGAAATTATAAATTTATTAATTACTTCAAAACTTGAAATGGTTTAATTAAACATTAAATTTCTGGCTGTTGATACAACTGAATTTTTGGCAAAACAACTTTCCTGCTTTGACAGGACATCTAGGATGGTTGCGGCCTGCTTTGTTTACTACTTTCCTTCGGTTTGCCATAATTTTCACTGCCTTCCTTTACCTCACTCCTGCAAATGAACCACTTATCACTGAAGATACTTCCCCAGGCTATCCATGTAATGAAAATAATCTAATTCAGCAAATTGATTAATGTTGTTTTTTTTTCAAATAAATTGATTCCAAAACTCAGTATGGATGATTAAGTAGACTGATGGAGACATATTATCTGACCCATGTTTTTGACAGCCTGTTTAGCTGAACTTTCCATCAATTATTCTGGTTTTGACATTTAAACAAATTACATCAAAATTCTTGGAAAAATGTATTGGCAACATGAGTTGATTGATTCATCAAACCCTGTCTAGAAAAAAAGAAAGAAAGAAAGAAAGAAATGACTAAGATGAACCTAGTGCATGGGCAGATAACTATTTTTCTGATATGACATAATTTTTTATAGACATGTCATCCAATGCTATGCAGCTAGAATACCTAGAATCTAATACTAAATAGTCACTTTCTTTATGTCATTATGAATTCTCTAAATCTGTTCATGACGAACATTAGTGAATCATAATAGTTTTAAAGTCTCACAAATTCTGAAGGGTTAAAAGAATACACATAGCATAGCCTGTAACCTTGAAGCCATTTTTATATATTTATTTAAATAGACTGACATGCACAGGAAGGCCTTGTTCGAAGATCTAGTAAAGGTAGTTATTTTATGTGAGATGATGCCATCAACCTAAGCTAAATGTATCCATAAGAACCTTGTGAAACAATGGAAAGAAACTGGGGTACATGAGCCAAGACAATGGAAGAAACTGCTCAATTCTGTTTCCTTAGGGTGAATTTACAGGTTATCATGCCTGGTCATGAGAAGGTCACGTATACAATTCTTCGTGAACAGTAGCTGATTTTAAAACTCTAATAATGTGTTAAATTTTAAGGGTAAACAAACAAACAAACAACAAAAAGACAACAACAATTGGAAATGGTAGGGGCAAGATCCAGTATTAGCTTTGGTAAACAATGTGGAATATGAAGGAAGGAATGACAAAATAATTTAGAGAACGTAAAGGAATTTGTAGATTTATATTGCCCTTATGGCATAGGCCTATAAGCTAATGTGGGGCAATTGCATGTTCAAAGCCTACCTTAAATACAGTGAATTCAAGCTCAGTCTGTGCAACTTAGGATGCCTCTGACAGAAAAAAAAAGAAAGAAAGAAAGAAAGAAAAGAAAAAGAAAAAGAAAGAAAAAGGAAGATAAAAAGATGCCTGATATATAGCCACAAATGCATGATCCTTGGGTTCAGTTCCAATATCATTAAAGGGAAGTCATATGGCCAAAACAGACAGGGAGATATGATGATGTCTTAGTCAGAAAAGTCATAGAAAATGAGTACATTTCATAACTCACATAATACAGGTGTTAGTTAGTTCAAGTAAATGTGAGGTGCTTTACTAGTCTATCAATTCACCTTTGAGATGTCCTCAGCCTTTCCTATTTAGAAAGTTTTACCCAATTCACATCTTGCTCAACCAATTGACTTTTTTTATCAAAAGAAAAAACTTACTCTGTTCAGAATGAAATTAATGAATTAGCCATTTATATAGAAAATACCCAATGATAAAAGCATAATCCAAAGGATTCTTAATAGTCCATCAGTTTAAAAGTTCATCTGCTGAGACTTGAGACTTTTTGTTGGATTTTCCCTTTGTTGAATATGAAGTGTGCCCTCCCCTGATCCCCAGCCTTTAAGAAGAAATTTCAGATCTCTATGCTAGCCGCTACTTCCCACCTAGCTTGGAACTCTTGGATCAAGGTGAAGTCCATTGTTCTTCAAGTACCTGCAGTTTCCTGAGAGGGACCAGCTATCTGCTGAGCAACCAAACTGGTTTTGTGGATGAGTTCCCAGCCTTTGGGGGAAGGTTTTTCCCCAAGCTTTAAATTTGGAGCTCCCCATTAAACATCGAGACTTGATTCCTTATTTCTCTTGCCTGCCTGTCCTTTTATTTCATCCCCAGCTTTCCTTCCAGGTGACCTTGGTTCACTTTGTCACAGGCAGTTAGTTACAGATTGGCTTGGAAATGGAGAGACCAACTGAGGGACACTGACTTAGTTGAAGCTCCACATGAACTAAAAAAGCTTTGTATCTGAAGCAGTAATCAACATATAGCATTAATGTTAGTGCTATAAATGTCATCTTTTGAAGGATGTTGTTGCAGGGGTGCAAAAGGGATACAGGCTAGACTGAATCAGTGTAGTCCTGACCCTGAGATCAGCTAGGTTGTGACAGTAAATTGGGATGGCAAAGTTTATTAGGCAAATTGTTGGCAGTCTAGAACTGCATCAGGCAAGAGGAATAGGGCATAAAATAAAATAAAATAAGAAAAACAACAACAACAACAAAACAGATTTTAGAAATATGAGAGAGAAAGAGAAAGAGAAGGAAAATAAAGAGCATATCTCTCCCAGAGTTAAGGGGTTCAGAGCTCTCCTAGGGTTAAGGGGAAATACGGTGATGTCCTGTTTCCTCTATGGACCCTACTGGAGATATTCTTAGTACTGGTTACAACAAGCACTCTTCCTTCTTTATGTATTATTTGTCTTTGGTGCACCAATTTGTCCATGTGTCAGTTTGTGTCCATCTTTGTTTCATTGTTTGAATGACTGTTGTTCTGTTTCATATTGAAATGAAAAAATGGTAAAAACTTTATCTGCTGGCAGTCTATCTCTTGATCCAGTCTCAGTTTACACAGAGGCTATTTAAGCTATGCTGAATTCTTAGCTAGGAGTCAAGCACAGCTGGAGAAAAAGCTGCTTTTAAAAGGGCCAGCATCTTCTCAAGTTCTAGGACAAATAGGGTGATGGTCATTTCTCCTAGAAAAATCTCTACAATAGTGATTATTGGGGCCAAAGTGCCTTTTCTCTTGATAATTACAACTATAAAAAGAAAGGCCGAGAAACAATTAAAAGAAAAAAATTCTGTTTGGTTTAAATTTATAAGATTCGTGTAGTCGCTTCATTTTTGTTTCTGATTGATCTTAAAGGTATAAATATGTTTTGCATGTCTTGACTATAAAGTACTGATGTATAAGTTATTGGGCATGATTAAAACTTGTAACGTTGATAATAATAAAGTCCCTCAATTTTTATCTGTTGAGAGACCCCCCAAATCAATGTTTTTAGACCTCTAAGCAACTAGCCTATCACAGAGTAACTTGTTTTTCTGCTTTCAGCTTGAGGAAGATAGCCCACCCTGTAGTAGTTCCAATGTTTAACTATACAATGCCCCAAGGATATTTGCTCCAGATAATCTCTAACCTTCCTTACTTCCTCATTCTGTACTTCCCCATTCCATGCATGTTTTGTCCTCCACCCCTTGCCTTGTGAATTGTGGCCTCCAACCCTTGTCTTGTGATTTTTTCCCCTTTAAATACCCCTGACTTCAGTTGCACGGGGTCCACAGTCCTCTAGCCCTGCATGGTGTACAGCTGTGGAACCCAGAATTCTGGAATAGAGAAACCCTAATGTTATTGCATTGAGACCATTTCTCGCGAGTGATTTGGGTGTCGCCTTCTGGGGGATGGGGTGCTGGGACACCCTCAGTTTTTGGGGGTCTTACACTGTAACACATAATGGTGTTAATTCTAGAGAACTTAATCAATTATTATAAATAAATGATACTAAAATTTCTGATTTTAGAAAATTAAAATATGTACATGTGACTACTGATACCTCTTCAGGCTTCCTAATTGCAACTGTTCTAACAGGAGAAGCAACTAAAAATGCTACGTATATTTTCTATGCTTGCATAGTCATTGCCTACATTATTGTCTATATTGGAGTTCCAACTCAGATTAAAACAGATAATGGAACTGGCTATTTATTACAGTCAAATTTTGAGATGTTTTGACAATTCAATAACAATTTAATTCTTTATAATTCTCAAGGACAAGGTATTGTGGAACTTTAAAACAATATCTTCTTAAAAAACAAAAAGTTTGTAGTTATATCCCGATGTACATTATTTCAATCATCCTTTTATATTTATAAGAAAATTTTATAATTTGGATGGCAAGGAACTCCTTGCTGAGTGTCTGTAGCATCCTACAACTAGGCATTCTCATGCCTAGGTAAGATGGAAGGATCCACTTATTGGCTTATGGCATGATCATGATCAGGTATGGAGAAGAGGGCATGTTTGTGTTTTACCTGCAAAAACATGCTAGCTGCCAGAGTGATTGGGGTGGAATGCCGAAGATAATGCTGACCTGTGAGCTTGCTGACTGCCCTGACAATTGTGACAGAAAAGCTGTATTGGGTGTATGTTCTTGACCCACTTTTACTTGCCTATATCCCAGATTAGATAAACTGCCTTGCTTCAAGGTTTTAGACCTTGGGACAGGGAACATAGAGACTGTTAAAACTGACTTAGAAAAATTAACCTATAGGAGGAGTTACGATGTCTCCTCTCTTTCCTTTAATGTGATCAGTTATTCTGACTCAGTCATGGACTGGTCTAGAAATAAACCTAATATTGGAGATTACAATTATGAAGACTGCTAAAAATCTTTATCAGCCAGCTGAGTGAATTTGGAATATAGTCTCTACTCTTTCTGAGAAATAACAGCTTCTCTGTTGATTCTGAAATCTACACTGAAATCCTTCCATACCCAGGAGGACAGGCTTTGTGTCTGATAGTTGCTAATTTGCAACTGAATTGGATACCTTGGGACATCTGTAGACAAATTAATCCTATTTTACTCCTAATTTCTGACCTTGTATTCCAAGCAGACTGGGTTGTTTCCACCCAGGCTCACCTGGCTTAGCGACTCACCATGACAATTCTTCATCACTATGAAGAAATGCACTGTGTGCATAGTTTTAGATCCTTGTGTCTTGGTCTGATATTGGGGAAAAGGTGTGCTATGAAGGCCTGTAGCCAAAGACGAACAACTGAAATTCTATGATCTTTCCAACCTAAGACAGAAACTTGTGCCTATAGGCTGAGTTTATTTATAATAAATGCTAAAGGCCATGTTTGTGCAAATAAACAAACAATCTGCACATGCATTTCCAAAGACAGGAAAGAAAAAGAGTCTAGAATTCTGAACTAAGTCAGGCAGGGCTGCCAGCCACCATAATGCCCAGACAGGCATAAGTAAATATTTTGCCCCATTCCAGTCAATTTTAATAAATCAAAAGTGAGGAAATGTTCCCTCCCCCACCCAGCCTTTGAGAGGGATTTCAGACTACTACTTTCCACCTAGGGTGGAGCTCTTGGACCAAGGTGAAATCAGTCCATTTTTTTTCAAGGACCTGCAGTTTTCTCAAAGGAGCCAACCACCTGCTGAGCAACCAAACCAGTTTTGTGGATGAGTTCCCAGCCATTGGGGGAAGAGTTTTCCCCCCACCTTTAAATTTGGAGCTCCCCATTAAATATGGGGCCTTTATCAGAAAAACCTTATCTTGGCCCCTTATTTCCCTTGCAGGCCTGTCCTTTTATTTCATCCCCAGCTTTCCTTCCAGGTGACCTTGGTACCTGTAGCTGCAGGCTGTTACAATGAAGCATCCTTCCCCATTTTGCTTGGTAACTTTTGGAAGAAAGTCTTTTACCGGATATGAGAATGGTAATCCTCTGTGGTTTCTTGGAACCATTTGCATAGAAGACATTTTTCCAGCCTTTTACTCTGAGGCAATATTATTTTTGTCATTGAGATATGTTTCTTTTATGCAGCAAATTGCTGGATCCTGCTTCCCTATCAAGTCTGTTAGCTTATGTCTTTTTATTGGAGAATTTAATCTGTTGCTATTGAGAGATATTAAAGACAGATGGTTGTTAGTTCCTGTTATGTTTGTTGTTGTAGGTGGCATTAGAGTATACAATTTTCTCCTTTTGGTTTTGTTCTGAGATGATTAGTACCTTGTTTTGTTTTTTGTTTTTTCCATTGGTGTAGGCATCCATTTTTATGTTGTAGCTTTCCTACTAGAATCCTCTGTAGTGCTGGATTGACAGATATTGTTTAAATTTGGTTTTGACCTGGAGTATTTTGGTTTCTCCTCCTATGATGATTGAGAGTTTTGCAGGGTATAGTAGCCTGGGTTGACATGTGTGTTCTCTGTGGATCTGTATCTTTTCTGACCAGGCTCTTCTGGATTTTAAGGTTTCTCTTGAGAAGTCTGGTATAATTCTGAGAGATCTGTTTTTATATCACTTGGCCTTTTTCCTTTACAACTTTTAATATTCTTTCTTTGTTTTGTGCATTTAGTGTTTTGATTATTGCATGACAAGAGGATTTCCTGTTCTGGTCCAATCTATTTGGTGTTCTATGGGCTTCTTGTACATGTATGGCCATTTCTTTCTTTAGGTTGGGGAAGTTTCCTTCCATGGTTTTGTTTAAGGCATTTTTGGGTCCTTTGAGCTGGAATCTTTGCTCTCTTCTATTCTTATTATTCTTAGATTTGGTTTTTCATTGTATCCTGGATTTCCTGCATGTTTTGAATTAGTTTTTTCTGTTTTGAATTTTCTTTGACTATTGTGTCAATATCTTCAAAAATATCTTCTATGCCTGAGATTTTCTCTTTTATCTCTTGTATTCTGTTGTTGATGCTTGAATCTTTAGTTCTGGACCTAAGCTTTCCTTTTCCAGAGTTGCCTCCAATTGTGTTCTTTTTATTGTTTCTACTTCCATTTTTAGGTTTTGGACTGCTTTGTTCAATTCCTTCACCTGTTTGACTATGGTTGCTTTTATTTGTAAAAGAGATTTATTTGTTTCTTCTTTAAGGGCTTCTACCTGTTTACCCGTGTTTTCCTGTATTTCTTTCAGTGAGTTACTTATATACTCCTTAAGGACTCTGATATCTTCATGAGACAGTATTTTAGGTCAGCATCCTGGTTTTCAGATGTATTGGTATATCCAGGACTTGATGTGGTTGGAGAACTGGGTTCTGATGATTCCAAATTATATTGACTACTGTAGCTTATTTTCTTGCCATTACCTCCTGCCATCTGGTTATCTCTGGTGTTAGCTGGCCTGGGTGTCTCTGTCCGGAGTTTGCTTCCTGTGTCCTTCAGTTGCTGCAGGTCTCCTGAAAGACCTGTGACTCTGGCTATATCACATCTCTTGGGAAGCCTTCAGACTGTGGGATCTTCTGAGGAGTAGACAAGCTCATGATATGCTTCAGGGAAGGCTCAAGCTGGAACAGGGTGGAGCTCAATCAGTGAAGTGGTTAGGTATGAGTCCCAAGTCCACTGGCCTCCTTGAGTTTCCCAGCTGCTATGTTTAATTGTGAGAGTCCCTTACTTGTTGACCTGTGTGCAGGTGATCTCCTGGTAGACCTTCAGACTGGGTCTGAAGAGGAGCAGACTAGCTGATGATCTGCCTTATGGAAGGCACAGGTCTGAAAGATTGATCCGCTATCTTTACTATTTTACTTTCAATCTTTCTTCTTAGGGAATATACTTTCCCTATTACTCAGAGCTAGTCATACCATACTAAATGAAACAAGAATGAGGAATGGAGATGGTTATGAGGCTGTGGAAGACAAGAAACAGGCTCCTCTGCTTCACCTTCAGGGCCATGGGAAAGGATTTAGACAATGTAACCACAGAGGCCATAAAAACCTACATGTCCTTTGTAGGAATTGTTCATTTTCATACTTGGCCTTGAATTTGTAATTATGTAATATGTACCTTCCAATGTCTGCTGAATTAATTAGCCAGGGTGAACTTCGGGACATCAAGGATAGAGAGTTAAAATGGTCTAAAAAAATAAAGGTATGGAGAACAAAATAAGAATTTATATGTGATTTAGGAATAAATATTATTAGACGGAGAGTACATGAGGCTATGGAATTGCTAGGATGAAGTAACAAAAGATTAGAGAATTAAAAATTTATATAGAAGCATATAAAAAAGTTAGTACTTTATTTTCCTAGCTATTTGAAGAATTGCAGATGATAATGCCTGTAAAGATATTAGAGACACCTAACTGATTTATTTACATAATTTTCAAAACTTTGTAAGAAATACTATAATTGTAGAAGCCTGTCATCTTTCTGTTCTTACATGAAAATAGTTAGTGAGCACTGCTGACTGTTGTACCAGAAAATTGCAAGAGCTGTATTCAGCTACCCATGAAGAACAGGGTCTGTAATCCTATAAATAAATGTGCTTTTGCCTTGTGTTTAGTTTCTGCTCTAAGGAAATGGGGGCTGAAAGTATTGATCCAGAAATAATAGAATTTATGTAAGTTTAAGAATTTTGTGAAGATTAATAACAATGACCAAAGCCTTGATGATATAACTTTAGTTAATGAAAGAACTGGGCTTACGCTCTCTGGTCAGAAAGAAGAAGAATACAAAATGATGAGGATCTTCAGGGAACAGAGGGAGTACCTAAACTGACAGCTTGCATCTGCTACTGACTCACTCCGAGTCATTACTGAATCAGTGCTATTTCCATTACTGCTTTCTCAGGACTCTCCTAATTTTGAGGCTAGACCTCAGTGTACAGTATTAGACCACTATCTCTTCCCACACCATGAAGCACCTTGGTCACCCTCAGAATCACAGAAAACCATGAAACTCCAGAACCTTTTATCACACATGATCCTTTGATCCCCTTCAGAATGGAACATTCTGGACTCAGTCCCTCAGAACAAAGGGAAGCAAGGAACAGTTTCATACAAAAAGTAATTAGGGCTGTCACTTGCAATCTCCACAACACACCTGATACAGGAGTACAGGATGGCTGTGTTGTCTTAAACAACAAATTTTATACCCTATTTGCTGGACTTATATTGTTGTCTCAAGGTAACTGATTTGTTACAAATTCCTTTTAATAGAAAATTTAGTTTCATTTTTCTGCTAAGTGTCAAGGTCAAAGGAAGCCTCACAGATACAGACGTACTTCCTGCCTCTAGGTGGTTTTCTTGTGAGTACTAAGCAGACAAGTTTCAATGTCAATTTGCATTCTAGTTTCCTTTCTGTTATTATGACAAAACACTCAAGTAAAGCAACATAGGAGAGGAAAGGGTTTTTCGTACATTTACAGTTCATAGTCTTAGGGAATTAACATGAGGAGCTGAATCAGAAACTTGTATCAGAAAACTTGATCCTTAATTCCTAGCTTAATCACACACTAGCTCATGGTTTGCTAGCTTTCCTGCGGAGACCAGGACAGAAATTTAGGGCCAGCATAGAAATCAGGACAGACCTCACAGTGGTCTGAACCTTCTTGTACCAGGACATAATCCAGACAATACCGGTAGACATGACCATAGACCAGTCTGACCCAGGCAAGTGGTCAGTGGAGGTTTTCCTCTCTAGTGATGCTACAATATGTCATATTGACAACTGCAACTAATTAGAACAGTATCTTTTCCACTGAACCTCCTACCTTAAGCTATTGTTACTATTCATGAGAATTTTTTTTGAATTAAAGTTTGTTTTTGTCTTAATTATAGTTTAAATGGCAATCTGTGAAAAAAAGCCAATGAGATAATTCAAAATCATTTGCCAAACAAAATTTTAAAATGGTAGATTTTAAAATCATAATTATGGCAAGATTTGTCTCCTAAATAATTGACAAATCATGCCTTTTTTCTTATGCCCACTAATTGTACTTTTCTGTAAATTTATTATCCAATAAAGCATTTCCTTTCAAGTTAAATTTTAAGTGTTGTCATTTCTGACTTAATTAGTCTCTCCAGGTATCTCATCATAGATTTTTTTTTTTGTCTCAAAATCCCAGGAAATAGTCTATACATTAAAAAAAATAGCTGAGGGAAGTGGATTGCAGATAAGATTTGAAGGTGCTGAACGATAATATTTTCCATATTAAGAAGATGACCTATCTTACATCCTGTGGACTGTTAGTACATTGAAATGCAGAAGGAGCAGAAGGAGGGTATGTGAATGCAGCATGAGAAAGTTGAGGCTTAATTGTAATTTGGATCAAGGAATTTAGTCCATCTCCACTAGTCTGTGTCTAATGAGGTGTTTGGGAGTAATAAGCCATGTAATCCACGAGGCAATGGCTGCATATATTATGTATCAGCCAGGTTTACTCAGCATGTACACTCCTCATAAGGAGGTTTCTACTGAAAGCGACTTATATGGCCCTTTCCTTCTGCCTGGGACTATGACAGCCTACTGTCTGCAAGATTCAAGCCTAGAGATCATGTAATTTTCTTTAGAAATTCTCTTCCATTCCTAATCCTGTAGGAGATATAAGCTCTCCTCTTTCTATGTCAAACAACGTTCTGTGTTAGATAACTCCCCAATCCATATTCACTAGCTCTTATCACAGTTAAAACTGGGGTTTCAAAGAAACATAGATTGTGCTGACACAGGTCCCTTGCTGCAGCTTATCCTGTACAGCAGATACTGAATGATTGCTTGTGGAATCAGTTTTAACATGCTAAGTGATATGTATGAGATGCAAACAATGTGACTTCACTCCAAAAATCTCAAATATATATGAAGAATCAGTGCATGTTTATGGGTAAGTGGAGAAGGCATTACACAGACAAATGGTAGGCAGAAGTTGATACTGTTATCAACTTGACAGTAGTTAGAATCTCCCAGGAAGTAGTCTTCTAGAAAAGTTTGTGAGAGATTGTCTGGACTATGTTTAGACATTGAGAATGCCTCTGACAGATTATTTTTTTTATTTTAATATTTGTCATTTTTTAAATTTTTATTTTATTGGATATTTTATTTATGTACATTTCAAATGTTATCCCGTTTCCTGATTTCCCCTCCTGAAACCCTTTATCCCATCCTTCTTCCACCTCCTTCTATGACAATGCACACCCACCAACACACTTGCGCCTTCCTGTCCTGGTCTTCTTCTACACTGGGGTATCTAGCCTTCCCAGGACCAAGGGCCAGTTCTCCCACTGATGATCAACAAGGCCATCCTCTGCTACATATGTGGCTGGATCCATGGGTCTCTCCATGTTTATTCTTTGTTTGGTGGTTTAGTTCCTGGGAACTCTGGGGGTCTGGTTGGTTGATAATGTTGTTCTTCCTATGGGTTGCAAATCCCTTCACCTCATTCAGTTCTTTCTCTAACTCCTCCATTGGGGACCCCATGCTTAGACCAGTAGTTGGCTGTGAGCATCTGTCTCTGTATTTGCCAGGCTCTGGTATAACCTCCCAGGAGACAGATATATCAGGCTCCTGTCAGCAAACACTTCTTGGCATCCACAATTGTGTCTAGGTTTGGTAACTGTATATGGGATGGATTCCCAGGTTGGGCAGTCTCTGGATGGCCTTTCCTTCAGTCTTTGCTCCATACTTTATCTCTGTATCTCCTCCCATGAGTATTTTATTCCCCCTTCTAAGAAGGACTGAAGCATCCACACTTGGTCTTCTTGGGCTTCATGTGGTCTGTGAATGCAGAACTTTTAATCTCATATCCAATTATCAGTGAGTGCATACCATGTGTGTTCCTTTGTGACTGGGTTGTGTCACTAAAATTGGTATTTTCTAATTAGTCCATTTGCCTAAGAATTTCATGAATTCATTGTTTTTAATAGCTGAGTAGTACTCCATTGTGTAAATGTACCACATTTTCTGTATCCATTCCTCTGTTGAAGAACATCTGGGTTCTTTTCAGCTTCTGTCTATTATCAATAAGGCTGCTATGAACAGAGTGGAACATGTGTCCTTGTTAAATGTAGCATCTTTTGGGTATACATCCAGGAGTGGTACAGCTGTGTTCTCAGGTAGTATTATGTCCAAATTTCTGAGGAACTGCTAGACTGATTTCCAGAGTGGTTGTCCAGCTTGCAATCTCAAAAGCAATGGAGGAGTGTTCTTCTTTCTTCACATCCTTGTCAGCATCTGCAATCACTTTGGGTTTTTGATCTTTGCCATCTGACTGGTTTGAAGTGGAATCTCAGTGTTGTTTTGATTTGCATTTCCCTGATGACTAAGGATGTTGAAATTTTTTTTAGGTGTGTCTCAGTTATTCAATATTCCTCAGTTGATTATTCTTTATTTAGGTCTGTACCCCATGTTTAATATGGTTATTTGGTTCTCCGGAGTCTAACTTCTTTGTATATAGTGAATATTAGCCCTCTATCAGATGTGGGGTTGTTAAGATCTTTTCCCAATCTGTTGGTTGCCATTTTACTCTATTGACGATGTCCTTTGCCTCACAGGAGCTTTGCAATTTTATGAGGTCCCATTTGTCTATTGTTGATGGCTTAGAGCATAAGCCATAGGTGTTCTGTTCAGGAAATTTCCTCCTGTGCCCATGTATTCAAGACTCTTCCCTACTTTCTCTTCCATTAGCTTCAGTGCATCTGGTTTTATGTGGAAGTCCTTGATCCACTTGGTCTTGTGCTTTGTACCAAGAAATTAGAATGGATCAATGTGCATTCTATAAGCTAACTGCCAGTTGAACTTGTACCATTTGTTGAAAATGCTGTTTTAGTTCCTTTGTCAAAGATCAAGTGACCATAGGTGTGTGGGTTCATTTCTGGTTATCCAAATTTGTTTCATTGGTTTACCTGCCTGTCTCTGTGCCCATACTATGCAGTTTTTATCCCTCTTATTCTATAATATAGCTTAAGGTCAGAGATGGTGATTCTCCCAGAAGACCCGCCTTAGTCCTGGGTGATCTGATAGGATGCATGGAATTATTTCAATCTTCTTGTGCCTGTTTTGAGACTGATAATATGGTCAATTTTGGAGAAGGTACCATGTGAGGCTGAGAAGAAGTTATATTCTTTGGTATTTTAATGAAATGGTCCATATCTACTAAATCCATTTAGTCCATAACTTCTGTTAGTTTCACTGTGTCCTTGTTTAGTTTCTGCTTTCTTGATCTGTCCATTGATTAGAGTGGGTTGTTGAAGTCTCCCACTATTATTGTGTAAGATGCAATGTGTTCTTTAAACTTTAGTAAAGTTTCTTTTTGAATGTGGGTACCCTTGTATTTGGGGCATAGATGTTCAGAATTGAGAGCTCTTTTTGTTAGATTTTTTCTTTGTTGAGTATGATGTCCTTCCATATCTTTTTTGATAACTTTAGGTTGAAAGTCAATTTTATTTAATATTAGAATGGCTACTCCGGATGGTTTCTTGGGACCATTTGCTTGGAAATTTGTTTTCCAGCCTTTTACTCTGAGGTAGTGTCTGCCATTGTCACTGAGGTATGTTTTCTGTATGCAGAAAAATGCTGGGCCCTCTTTATGAACCCAGTCTGTTAATCTATGAATTTTTATAGGGGAAATGAGTCCTTTGATGTTAAGAGATATTAAGGAAAGTGATTGTTGCTTCCTGTTATTTTCATTTTTAGAGGTAGAATCATATTTGTATGGCTATCTTCTTTTGGGTTTGTTGAAAGATTACTTTTTTTTTTGCTTTTTCTAAGGTATAGTTTTCCTCCTTGTTTGGAGTTTTCCATTTATTAACCTTTGTAGGGCTGGATTTGTGGAAAGATGCTGTTTAAATTTGTTTTTGTCATGGAATGTCTTCATTTTTCCATCTATGGTAACTGAGAGTTTTGCTGAGTATATTAGCCTGGGCTGGCATTTGTCTTCTCTTAGGGTTTGTGTGACATCTGTCCCAGATATTCCAGCTTTTACATTCTCTGTTGAGAAGGTTGGTATAATTTTGATTAGTCTCGCTTTATATGTTACTTCACATTTTTCCCTTACTGCTTTTAACATTCTTTCTTTGTTTCATGCATTTGTTTTTTTTTTTCTTTGTTTTGTTTTGTTTTGTTTTTTATTATTATGTGACAGGTTGCATTTCTTTTCTGGTCAAATCTATATGGATTTCTGAAGGCTTCTTCTGTGTTCATGGGCTTCTTTAGATTAGGGAAGTTTTCTTCTATAATTTTGTTGAAGGTATTTATTGTCCCATTGAGTTGGGAATCTTTACTCTGTTTTATATCTGTTATCTTTAGGTTTGGTCTTCTCATTATGTCCTGGATTTCCTGGATGTTTTGGGTTAGGAGCTTTTTGTATTTTTCATTTTCTTTGACTGTTGTGTCAATGTTTTCTTGGAATCTTGAACACCTGAGATTCTTTCCTCTATCTCTTGTATTCTGTTGATGATATTTGCATCTATGACTCTTGATTTCTTTTCTAGGTTTTCTTTCTCCAAGGTTGTCTCCCTTTTGAATGATTTTTTATTGTTTCTTTTTCCATTTTTATATCCTTGATTATTTTGTTCAATTCTTTCACCTGTTTATAATTTTTTAAGGGATTTTGTGTTTCCTCTTTAAGGCTTTCTACCTGTTTACCTGTGTTCTCCTTTATTTCTTTAAGGGAGTTATTTACATCCTTCTTAAAGTCCTCTATCATCATCATTATGAAATGATGATACATCAGAATCTTGCTTGACCAGTGTGTTGGGGTATCTAGGTCTTGCCGTGTTAGGAGAACTGGATTCTGATGATGTCAATTAGCTTTGGTTTCTCTTACTTGTGTTCTTGTACTTGCCTTTTGCCATCTGGTTATCTCTGGGTTTAATTAACCTTGCTGTCTCTGTATTTTTTTCCCTCCTGTGGGCCTGTGGGCCTGTGAGCCTGTAAGCCTGTGAGCCTGTGAGCCTGTGAGCCTGTGATCATATGTGTATCAGTACTCCCAGAGAGACTGACTCTCTCCTGGGCTGGGGGATATGGATTTGGAGGGATGTGGGACAGCCTTAGCTTCAGGTCGCAGATGGAGACCACAAAGATCTTGTCCCCAGCTGCTTCTGTGTTCCTGTATGCTCCTGGAGGGTCCCTCTTTGGACAGTTTTTGAAGTGAAAGTGGTGATCTCATCTCTGAGCTTAGGAGTGAGAGGACTCCTAGGAGACCAGCTCTTTCCTGGTGGGATTTGTATGCAGAGGACTGTGAGACATCGGTTAACTCTGAAGTTTGGTTGGAGACTAGAAGGCCTGACAGATTATCTTAATTGTGCTAATTCATCTGTGACAAATCATCTTAACTTCAGATGGAACTATGTCCTTGGAAGATAATCATGGGCTATGTGAAGAAAGTAACATGCTTTCTGTTTTCTGACTGTGGGTATGATGTATCCAGCCACTTCAGAATCTCACTGCCAAGACTTTCCTGCCATGGAAAACTGCACCCTTGAACTTTGATATGATTTTTCATCCCTTAAGTTGACTTTTCATGCATTTTATCACAGCAACAGACTCTTGAGCATGCTCATAAATCAAGAAAGGAAGTCATCCATAGGGCCTGAGTGAAATCTTCCAGAACAGCTTGAAACATCATTGTTTAAAACCATGCACTCAAAGAAAGCTTTCTTTATGTTACAGTGAGACTAGTCTTGCTATCACAACTGTGGACTGGAGAAGATTCATGAAAGAGATAAGGGTGAAATTTTTGTTTCTGGTCGATAGTTGGCTGTGGGTCTGTTGAGCAGTGGTTCTCAAGCTATGCATGGTGACCCCTTTGGCAAACCCCTAACTCCAAAACTATTTATAATACAGTTACGTAGTAGCAAAAATATAGTATGAATTAGAAGCAAGAATAATTTTATGGTGAGGGCTCACCACAACATGAGGAACTGTTTTAGAAGGTGAGGCACTAGTGAGGTTGAGTGCTCTGGAATCTGTGGTTCTGACCCAAGACATATCTCATCACAAGCCCTGGATATTCTCTCTGCTTACCACTCTGTCATTTTAAGCAACTTTTCTAGGAAGCTCTGTGAGTCACCAGAGCTCCCTGCTCTCCTAGATGCCATTATATTGCTTTGAGGAGAACTATCTTCATTGTGGAAAGTACTAGAGGCAAATTTTCACTCCAGCTTATTCAGCTTTGTTATTCATTACTTTTAGCAAGAGAAATGGATAAACAAATTTGCTGGTATAGCTTTAGAGTTATTACAAAATTTGACCTTCCAAAGATGTTAACAAGTCATTTTAATTTAATAACTTTTTTGTTTTTGTTTTTGTTTTTGTTTTGTTTTTTGGTCTATAGTTACACCAGAAATCCATGCATTTTGTTTGCAAATATAAAAAGAAATAAGATACCAGTTTTATGCACAGTTTCCATGTACACGTAAATAATTGCTATAATCTATTTGGCCATCACTATACACCTGATAGGATGCTGCAGTTCATAGCATCATAGCACAAATACGCACACCAAACTAACCACCTTCTCCTAAGGGAAAGAATCATGCTGCTAGCAATAGCACAGAGCAGAATGTTAGAATACCTCTAGTAAAGTGAGCTAAGTTTTCAAAACAGAGGAGATTTCTTAACCAAAACTTTGTGCTTCAGAAACATCATACTTGCTAATTACAAATTAGCAGTCTGTGCCTATGTATAGTGTATTTTCCTTTTCATTGCATTAAGAGAATTATCATTTAGAACAACCCACTCCTGATTTCACTAACTTAGTGTATTACAAATATGTTCTATCATTTAATAAAGTAGTAATGCTTAAATGTATATTTGCAAAATCCACATTATACATCAGTATAGTAGGAGAATACCTAAAAGCAAAATCACACTTTGAGCAACTGTTAGAGGTCAGAATTTCTCAGCTTCAGTGCAAAGGCTACTCAGAGGCGGTAGATTCTGGGGGCTATAACTCAGCTGTAGATGCTTGCGTATGAAACAAAAAGCCTAGGGCCAGATCCCCAGAAGCTGAGTAATCCAGGCATGATGACATATTTAATAGACTAATAATAGCATTGAGGAGGAGGACGATCAGGATTTCTGTGTATTCTTGATTACATAAAGAGCTTGATAACAGCCTGGGCCACATGCAACTCTATCTCAAAGAGATTGCAGATTGTGACTCAGTATGTCTGAGATGATACCCACAGTCTATGTGACCAGTGAGTCCCCAGGAACTACTAGAGATGCTGGCTGAGAGATCACACTTAGGATGGTCTGCTTTGTTGATTGTTACCACCAGATATGCCAGAAAGCAGAATCTCCTTATGAATTCAATGATCAGATATTTCGAGTAAAAACTACTATGACCAGAAATAGTTTTTTGTTTTTTTAATGAAAGAAGAAGATAGATTGTCTTTTTAACTATGTTATAAACTGCTCTAGGCTATTAATGGTGGAGCTGAGTAAATTCTGAGCTTCATCCTATGATTCTCTAGATTTATTTGTATCTTTTTAATTAATTTCTTTTTTCCACAATCCTGGGAATTGAAAAGTGTGCCTTATAACATGGAAGCCTGGATCTGTACTATCACCCTATATCCATAGCACATTTTCCTTATATTCTGAGATACTTAATTGTCCAAATTGGCATTAAACTCACTCTGCAGCTCATGCTGGCCTTGAATTTGTCATTCTTCTGTATCATCCTCCAGAGTGGTGTCACTATTGCAGCTAATCTTTGTATTTCTGCTATTTACACATTATAGTCTATTCTAATTTTTGCTTTGTTGACTGTTGGATCTGTGGTTCCTGTTGCTCCATTCCCAAGATTTTTATTTATTACTCTGCATTTCATAAGCTCACATATATTGGATACATCTGGTGTGGCTGGTCCACAATTAAATTGGACACAGATCTACAGTAGTCAAGAAATCATAGGTCATACCTTCTGAAGCTTTTGAAATTTAGTAGAAGAAATAGGAGATGAACTTGAGTACATTTAAAAAGGAAAACAGGTCTTACTTTGAAACCTGGGTTTCAAAATAAAAACTAAACATATAGGCTAGGCTGGCTACAAAACTATCTTGCCTCAGATTTTTGAAGCACGTACTTCTATATTGGACTTGAACTTGAAGACTTTAGGGAAGGATATTAGAGCAACAGAAATCTTAATTGCTTAAGCAGACACAATTGTCATGTATGCTCATCTAAAATTTATTTGCCTGCCCCATGACATGCAAAATAAAACTACCAGCATCATTCCTGAAGAAGTTACAATGTATTACTTATTGTGCTTTAATCCTAAAATTTCTTAAATTGATTTAGCTTATTTTTAGTACAAGAAAACAATTGATTTGTGACAGAGTAATTATACCCCATGTTGGGATTGCATTCAATATCTCAATATCTATGCTCATTTGAATTATAACCATTATTATGGTTGAGTCTATGTTTAAAAGAGTATAAGAGAATTATGTAAGATTATTTCTATCATAGCTCAGAGAATGCAAAATAAGCAAATTAATTTATATAAGACATTTTAACTTACAACTTTACTTTCACAGAGAACCTTGAAAAAAAGCTCTCATTTCTAAAGAAACTATACCATAAAACAGAATAGGGAGTAATTTATCAGTCCTACAACTAAGAAAACAAAAAAGCTTTTATTCTGTATTATGTACTTAAATCTGCATAACTATAGTTCTGTGAATATTGAATTGTGCATTTTTGTGCATGAAGCAATGCATTTTATGGAAGAAAATACATTCACAATTTTTATTGCTGAAAAGCAAGAGTCATCTCAGCAATATGGTGATATATTTTGACAATGGTTATTTATGTTTTACCTGCATATTGAAATAAAATGAAAGGTCTATATTTTTAGGACCAATGCTCATGCTTCTTTCTAAAACTAATCATCTTTAGAGTTCTCTAAATTGTTGACATATAATAATGTTTTATTTTGACAGTGCCAATATTGAGACTGTTTAGCAGCCTCATGAGATGCAAGCTGTCAAGAAGTGCAAAAGTCTGAAGACTGATTCCATCAGCCACATGGCTAAACCACAATATTGAAGGCCAGCATCAAAAATTGGCTTTGTGGCTTTGGAATTTGTTCAGTCCATGATCTAGCAAAGAATATTTGAAGAAGATTATCTATGCTGAATACACTGGTCCTATCATGTCTACAAGACACTGTTCTGCTTCAGTATTCCACAATCTCTGGCTCTTACAATGTTTCTGCATTCTCTTCTGTGTAGCATCTTCAGCAACAAGTTCTTTCCATGATATTTTTTGTGGACAAACAAGAACAACAGCAGCAAGTTGTGTTTCTAGGGGGAGTTCCAGAAGCACCTCTGATCAATTACTCCAGTGGGGGTGTGTGAAATGGAAACTTCTCATTCTTTGGAAAGTTAGTTATGTCAAATAGTATTTTGCTGGGTTATATAGGTGAAAGGATATGTCTTGCTAGAGAAAATATGTGAAAGATTGTTTTCCTGAAGCAGGCACAAGATGTTTGGGATATAGCAAGCATGTGAAAGGATGTGAAAGGATGCTTGATGAAGGAGTATAAATAGGACCCAAGAGACAGTGGGAGACAAGCACTGAGGTTTGGTTTGGTTTGCTCCACCTCATTTTTCTTCACTAATGGCACACATATATTGGTTCACCTCATTTAGCATTGTTGAGTTCAATTTGTGATAATACTTGCCCAAGAACTGCTCTCAAGGTTCGTTCTGGAACTTGCTCTTCTACAGCATTACCTCAGGCTTCTCTGTGTGCCTGGCTGTTTCTTCAGTACTGAACCACAAGTCTTGGGTTTGTGCCTAGTGTCTGCTTGCAGAAAGGACTGACTACAGCTGCTGGTTTATGCATGGTATCTTCCTTTCTAGAGGACTGGTCTGCAGCAGCTGAATTGTATTTGATGTTTGCTACAAGATCGAGCTCACGTCAAAGAACTATTGATGAACAGGTCCAATTCCCTCATATCTTATAACTTTTCTCTTCCACTACCTCTGATGAGTGGTGGGCTAGAGTAAACGTTGAACCCTTATTAAGGGTTCAACATAAGTTGAAAAAATATGCCTATAGGTGCCCTAAACCTGGCACTGGGCTTATTATTTGGCAACCATCAGAGACGCAAATAACCTCTAGTATATTTCGCTAACACATACCTATTGAATAGGTATGATCCCCATAGACTCTTCTGTTTGTATGTTTGCTCCATAGACACTATTAGAAGGTATGGCATTGATGGAATAGAAGTGGCTTTATTGGAGGAAATATGACATTGTGGGGGATGGGTTATGTTTGAGGTCTCTTATGTTGAAGCTACATGAAGTGTGGCATACGGTTGCTTTTTGCTGCCTGCAGATGAAAATATAGAACTCTCAGCTCCAACCCCAGAACCATTGCAGTCTGTATGCTGCCATGATTCCTGCCATGACAATAATGGATTTAGCCTCTGAAATGATAAGCCGACCCCAATTAAATGTTGTTCTTTATTAGAATTGCCATGGTCATCATATTTCTTCACAGAAATAAAACCCTAAGGCACATACATATTTGTGAATGCATATATGTATATATAAACCTAATATATTTTTATATTAATATATTACCTAATATATATTACAAAATGGTAGGTTTAAGACTTTTCTAAATACCTTTAATATTACTGGGAATTGGATCTAGCAAAGAGAAGGATTTATAGCTGAACTATAGAGTCCCAGCCAAACAACCACCTTTTTTCAAAGAACATAACTGTTTTGGATGATTATCACCATAAACCAACATGAGTAGCAAGTGTAATGTCTGTAGGCACTGCCTTGCAGAATCTGTAACAAAGAACAGAAAAATATAATACAAGTCTCTTAATGACTCCTATGATTATGACATCAGAACTGCCACCTCCATATGCCACTATACAAAAGCCTCTCAGCAGTCACTTAGAAAAGTATTATGGTAAATTGTTACTTTTAGAAGCCCTGCACATCCATCCCCAGTAAAGATGAACACAAAATATTTTGAGCACAAATTCTTGCACCACAGCATCATTTTCTTAGCATAAAGTAAAAACCGTCTCTGTATAAAACTGCTGGAACCAAAGAAAGTGCTCTAATTCTATGTTTTCAAGTTGATTTCCAAATTGCACATAAAAATTTGAAGGAAATTGTTGTTGTATGTGAGATCAGGAAAATGGCATTGAAAATGATGGTTAATGGATATAATATTAGTTACGCATATGGTACTGAAGAAATAACTATTATCTAATGGAATAATTTGAATATTGGCATGCTTTATTTACTTTTCAGTAGCAGGCACATCAGACAGCTGTTGATACATTGAATGAATGCCATCGTTAGTTAGAAACACCCTTAACCCCAATAAGAAACAGTATTCCTCCAAGCTCAGGATATTATTTTATATAGTCATGTATTGCATTACCCTGATTGTGCTGAGATTGAAGAATGGCTCTATGAATGACTAAAAATAAAAATAGCTTTGTGCTGACTAAGACCTACATATGGACCAATCACTAATAATTCTACATTGCTTTGTATATTTTTATGTGTGTGAGGTGTGAACAGCCTTGCCTTGTTCCTGATTTTAGTGGAATTGCTTTGAGTTTTTGTCCACTCAAGTTGACATTGACTATAGACTTGCTGTAACTGCCTTATGTCCATTATGTGTGTATGTATGTATGTGTTTGTGTGTATTTGTGTCCATGCATGTGAGTGAAGGTCCCATGGAGGTCAGAAGAATGTATCAAGTCCTCTCCAGCAATTGTTAGATAGCTGTGAGGTACCAGAAGGGATGATGGGAACTGAATTTGCATTATCTGTAAGAGCCTAACATGTTTTTAACTTCTGTACCACCCCTACATCTCTCTATATATTTCTTTTCACAATGTTGCTTTTAAAATATTAGGGGTTTGCTTAATTAGAGTTACTTAAATATATTTTATATCATTTGAAACTATTGTAAAAGGTGTTGTTTCCATGAATATTCCCTCAGTCCTTGTGTCCTTTGTATATAGGAAGGCAAGTGACTTTTTATCCAGCTACATTGCTGAACTTGTTTATCAGCTATAACAATTTCCAGATAGAATTTAAAGGGTTATTTATGCATGCTATCATGTCATTGTTAAATAAAAATATTTTGACTTCTTTCATTCCAGGTTATATCCCTTCAATCTCCTTTAGCTGTCCTACTGCTGTAGCTAAGATATATTCCTCTAGCTAAGTATAGGTATAGGTATAGGTATAGGTATAGGTATAGGTATAGGTATAGGTATAGGTATAGGTATAGGTATAGGTATCTATTGAGGGTTGTTTAGTTACCAATTAAATGGTTGAGTTTGGAGAAGGCATCATGAGGTGCTAGGAAGAAGGTGTATTTTTTTTATTTTAGGATGAAGTGTTTTGTAGATATCTGCTAAATACACTTGGTTCATAACCTCTTTTAATTTCACTGTGTCTCTGTTCATTTTCTATTTAATGACCTGTCCATTAATGAGAGTAGGGTATTATCGTGAGGGATTCAGTGTGTGTTGTGAGGTTTAGTAAAGTTTCTTTTATGAATTTGTATGCCCTTGCATTTGAGGCATAGATGTTCAGAATTGAGACTTCTATTGGTGGATTTTTCCCTTTGAAAGATATGAACTGTCCTTCTTCATCATACTTGGTAACTTTTGGTTGAAATTCTATTTTATTGGTTATGAGAATGGAAACTCCAGCTTGTTTCTTGGAGCCATTTGCTTGGAAGACCTTTCTACATCCTTTTACTCTAAAATAATGTTTGTCTTTGCTATTGAGGTATGTTTCTTGTTTGTACCAAAATGCTAGATCCTGTTTGTGTATCCAGTCTGTTAGCTTATGTCTTTTTATGGGTTACTTGAGTCCATTAATATTGGGGACTTTTCCAGCTTTTTCACTGGCCCTTTGGTGGCAACTAGCCTCTACTCTCTGCCCCTCCCCAGCCCTGCAGTGAGAGCTCTCATAGAATTGCCCTTAAGACAGCAATCTCTGCCCTAGACCTTTGGCTTTCTCAGTCTACCCACCAGCCATTCCTTGAGGTCCCTGTGGGCTAGAGATACCCAGTTCACCCAGTCACACTGGCCAGCAAGCTGCCACCATTTTGACTAGAAATCTTTTCATCTCCTACTTTCCAAGAAAAAAAAAAAACCAAATGGGTGTGTGTGACAGGCAATCTGTGTTCTAACAGCACCCTGCAACCTCCTGGCTGCAGGCCTCTCCCCCATCCACCTAAGGCCACGAAAGCTGCACCTGAATGCTTTACAACCACAAATTTCTTGCTTTAAGTGCTTAGCATTCATGATGTATGTCCAAAATTTTCATCTTGTTTAAGATTTCTTCTAAGGTCCAAAAGTTATCTAATATGCTTCCTCAGATCGAATTAACTATGCTGATTATACCATTCTTCACCAACAACCAGTTTCCTTTTACAGACAATCTGTGACTAGATGCAAAATTAACCTGACATTTTTTTTCCTCAGCCATCCAAAGCAGACTTGAAAGATGCCCTCCAGGACTCAATCCCTCAAACACTCTTGTTTTTCTAGGATTCTAACCATAGTCTATGATGTGCTCCCAAGCAAACTATTTCAGGCTTAACATTCCCCATCCATCCTTGCTGACATCCCCTTGCTGGGGTTCTACTCCTCTGTTGTCATTACTCTGCAGGTTTATCACCACACGGTGCCTGCTGCCACAGATCCAGCAGACACAGTGTGATCTCCTGGGATCCTGCAGGAGACAACAGAGCTGCCTTCTAGACACCTTACCTGACTTAATACTCCCAAGACAGAAGCTGACATCCAGAGGCGTGTGCTGAATCCTACAGAGGACAGACTTGGGAACTTCCAGCAACAGAGGTACTCTCTTGCCAAAGCCAAGTGGCTGCTGAACTTGGGGAAAGTTACTTGATAGTAAAGATAACATAATGTCTATCTAGATTAATTAATTACTGTTTAAAACTGATTTTATTACCCTCAAAATGTACTACTCATGGAACAATTAATTGATTCAATCATCCCTTGCCTTCTCAGCCCCCATCCTCAACCCTCCTTACCACTCAGGCTTAGTCGTGTTACTCCTCTGGCCTATGTCTTCTTCTGATACTTCCACCCCACTCAAAATTTGTCTACAAATGACACAGTTAAACCAGTGACCCCTATCTTTTTAGCAAAAGTAAAGGGAGGAGATGTCTGACCTTGAAAGGCAGTCTGTGTTCTGGTTGAGCAAGGCTTAACTTCTGGCAATCCCGCAGATTAATCTACAAGGGACAGACCCTGTTAGCTATGCTCCCAGACTCTTAGGCTCCTGGCACAAAGACCTCAACTCCATAATCCTGTAGCCATCAGTCACATAGGGCAATGTCCCAAGCCCCTGGTACTATGGTTGGACTCCCCTACCCCTAACAGTTACCTGGCTACAGCCAGGTTTGCCCTACCCCACAGTTACCTGGCAACAGCCAAGTAGGTTGGCTCACTATAAAAGGGGATCCTTGGCTTCTTCTCTCTCTCTTATTCTCTCATCTTCTTAATCTCCCTTCTCCTCTCTCTTGTACCTTGTCCCCTGGGGAACTGTCCTCATTACCTCCCCCCTCTAGCCACAGGGCCATGGTTGGCTTCTATTTCCCTACCTTCTCTCCCTCACTCTATTTCTCTACAATAAAGTTTTAAAACCATGGATTGTATCCTAGTGTTTCCAGCCACCAGACAGACCAAGGACTTGCCCAAGAGTGCAGAAACCTGCCCAGTACCCAACTGCCTGCCTGATTTCCCCTGATTGAGCTGCCCCCAGGGCTGTTCTCAGCTCTTCCACAGTGTTCAGTGGTATCCTTCCATGCCCAAGAGCTAGAACTTGTTGGTCCTGGCCTATGTGAGACCTGAGGCTCTCAAGACTGCATGCTTTTCTGACCCACTGGGGCGGGGTCTGGCAACCTTACATGGCATCTCCCCTGCCAGAGCTGGTGAGCTCTGGTGTTTTTTTTTCTCCTATCCCCTTTCCACATGCTGTATCACCTTATAGTGTGTGTGTGTTTGTGTGTGTATGTGTGTGCATGCGTGTGTGTGTGTGTGTGTGTGTGTGTGTGTGCATGTGTACTTATGTGTAGAAGTGCTCTGTGAGTGCAGGCATCTGTTCTTGATATAAGTAACATTTAATGGCTGAATGTACTTAAATGTGGGTTTGTGACGGTGGGTACAGACTATGGAACAATATAGGAGACCATGAGATGGGGCTCAAAAGGAGGTCATAAAGGAGAGAAGACAGTTATTCAACAGGAAGACAAAAAGTAAGCTACAGGTGGTGGGAGGATACCAGGGAGATGAGGGGGGTGAAGAAGAAAATACAGAGCAAAACAAATTTTGTTTGAAAAATGCCCCCCAAAATGTAATTCTTTGTGTTCTAATAAAAAATGAATACATAAAAACACATAAATTTTTAACAGTATAAAATGGAACAAACAAGGTCTAAATCTGGGAGGATATCATAAAGCAGGCTATAGAGGGACATGGGGACTGTCCTTATGCCTTGCTACCGTGGTGTTTAAGAACAATTGGAGCACCTTTGCTTTGATCATTAGATGGTTAATCTCCTACTGGGAAATCAACTGGAGGAAAGTGACATAATAGTGGACAAGAGGTATATGCTGACTGGAACTACTTTTCCCTTTTCTTAATGACTTTCCATTATAGTTAATTATTTATAAAACCAACATCTAAACTTTAATCATCAGAACTGTTGTATATCTTGCAGAATAATTGATCAATAAATGAGGTGGCACTAAACTATACAGACTTGTAAATATGCTGTTTTACCACAATGAGAAGTAGCTGATACTGGGGCTATGCTCAGAAATAGCGAAGCTCAGCACTTTCTATATCTTGTTTTAGATCATTCTATTTACACAAACACGAGATTATAATGTTTTCCTTATATATATCATATCCCAAACTCTAGTCTTCTCTCTTAAAAAGCCTTTTCTACTCAGCAAGGCTTCTAAATCTAGTTTAATAATTCATCTACCTTCATTTAAATCCAGGGAAGCAGACTGTTTCTTGATCTCTGCAGAAGATAGGGTCCCCATCTCACAGAGGAACATGAAACTATGTATCTAAAGAATTTAGGACAGGACCATCTCTAAATCAGGTGCTCCATTAGTGTTAACTCAGTATCATCAGGGAGTTCTCTAGTCTGTTTCCACTTGCAGGAATGAACAGAAACAACCAGATATTTTCAAAATTATATATTCAAAACTGAATATTATTATTAGGGATTAGAAGCAATCATGATACAGAAGGTTATTTCATTGCCTGCCCATTAACACACACTAATAACACACTCCCACCACCAAAAGACACCCCCAGGCCCACAACACACATCATATGCACTACATATTCCTGCTGGGGACACCATACAATGACAGACACTGCCTGTAGTAGGCCAGGATGGAAACATCTCAGAAGCCCACAGCGGCTCTTTGTAGAAAAGTATGGTGTATAGGACCCTGAGAAGCAGAAGACAAATCTCTCCAGGGGACCTACCATCTGAAATAAGGGACTGTCTGTAATATGCCTGGATGAAGACATCTCAGTAGCCTGTGGCAGCCCTTTGTAACAATAGTTGCTCCCATTTCTCCTAACCTTACTCTTGGAAAACAGTTGTACAGATTTTATTTGTGCATGACTGCTTTTCAATTGACCTTAGAGTACATAATTATTTTATTATATCTGAATTTTTTCCTTATTTCTCCTTATTTTCTGGCAAATTCTGTGAAACTAGATGTTCCCTGATGTAATGATTCTTCACAATTAGAAAGTGAGGTATGGGACACAGCATAGTCCTAATGGACCAGGTACATGCTGTGTGTTCTAATCTTAGAAACAATGTAATAACTGCAAAATGGTAGTTCCAGATTAATGTTTGACTTGGAAAGAAAGTTTGACAAAATTATTAGAAAATGAATTAGAGCCAACAATGGGACCCCCAAGAAAGAAAAAAAACACTATTAAAGTTATGAAATAAGTTTTGCAGAACATTTGAGAGTGGTTCCTGGATAAGCAAGTATAGCATATGTAGGATCTTATATTACTAAAACTTAGTAAAAACATTGGGACTCTTAGAAGAGTCATTATGTCCAATGTGCAGAAGCAGAAAATTAGTGAAACGACTGAGCTAAGGCTAAACTTGACTCTTTCTGGTCACTGCCTGGCAGCTTTGCCCATTTCATTTATTATTATAGTGTCACAAGATAATACAAACAGCTGGTCTAGGAGCTCTGAGATCTGAAATATAATAAGTTACAGTTAAAGTTTAAATAATGATAAGTTTGTAATTATTATTAATTTTGCTATAGGCCTGGGAATAAGGAAGCTTAAAACTTTGGGGAACAATTATAATTCTTGTTTTATTTTTTTTTGTGTGGGACATGGTTATTGTTTTAAATTTAATTTGGCAATGATTATATAATATCTTTTTAAAATCTACCTTTGGAGTATTAATAAAAGACTGGTGCAAGAGAAGGCAAGAGAGCATGTGGAGAGTGAGTAAGAAATATGTGTGGTGAATATGGAAAGGAGAGAGAGAGAGAAAGAGAGAGAGAGACACACAGAGAGAGACAGAGAGAGAGACAGAGAGAGAGATAGAGAGAGAGACAGAGAGAGAGACAGAGAGACAGAGACAGAGAGAGACAGAAAGAGAGAGAGACAGACAGAAAGAGAGAGAGAGAACAGAGCAGCAGCGAGGAGAAGACAGAGAAACTTTAAACCTTAATAAATCGCCTGTCAGCTTGCATGTGAAAAGTAGTCAGCTTGTAGTTATTATACACCTTCCAGATTTGCCTGCTACCCATTGAGAACTCCAATCCTGTGTAGAGGTTGGATGTTGGCAGTAAGTGGTGTGCAATGTGGGGCCCAGAAGTAGAAGATTTGGGTAATCCCCTTCCCTTCTTCTACTGTTGTAGATCTAGAAAGAATCCTACCTGGGGAGCTGCAGTCCTCTAGGTCATAGATGAGTACAGAGAAGAGATAGGTAGAAAGTGATAGTGTGATAGTCTTATAGTTTTATGGTTTTATTATGGGTCAAGCTAAATCCAATGAGCTTGTATATGATCTATGTGTAAAAAGATTCTTCATATGCTATTGCTTAAAAAGGAAATTCATTTTATAAAATAGCAGCTCTCTGATTTTCTTCCCTTTGTTCATTCTGTGAGCCCCTGGTTTTCTGATAAAGGGACCTTAGATGAGACAACATGAAAAGGGGTAGGAGAGGATATGAAAACCTAGATCCTAGAACACAAGGATGAATAGGATGACGGACAGGTTCCAGTGAATGCAGTTATGTTTGGATATGTGGTAAAACAAGCACTATACCATGCTGAAATAACAGACCTGCCCAGTTCATCAGCAGGTTCTGTTTATAATACAGAAAATGTTATGGAAGAAGGGAATGAAAAATATTACCACTTTGTGTCAAAAATTTGTGGATATGGCTTTGCTTCAGCATCAGCAGTTCCCTGAATTGTTGCTTTTTTGCTATATGGATGATATTTTAATTGCTCATTCTTCCTTGACTTTATTGAGTTAAGCTTTGGATAACCTTGTACAAAGTTTACATAAATATAGTTTAAAAGTGCCTCCTGAAAAAATTCTAAAGGATCCCCAATATAATTATTTGGAAAAAATTATTCATTCTGATTTTATCTCACATGCAGCCTTAAGATTTAAGATAGATAAGTTGAAAACCTTAAATGATTTCCATTAACTGCTGGGAGAAATTGAACCAGTTACACCTTATTTAAAACTTACCACTGGCCAATTAAAGCTACTTTTTGATATTTTAAAAGGAAATAGTAGTCCCAAGCCTCCTGAGTCTTAACTTCAGAGAGACAAAAGGCTTTGCAGTTGGTTGAAAAGGTCATCCAGGCACAACCCATTGTAAGAATGGATTTATATAAGTCTTGTGAATTTTCTATCCTGCATACTTCCCAAATACCCACTGGCATTATTTGGCAAGAACAGAGACCTTTGGAATATGTCCATTTGCCTGCTTTCTCCCCCAAAGTATTAATTCCTTATTATGATTTAATAGATCAACTGATTATAACTGGTAGAAGAAATATTAGAGAGATATTGGGTAAACATTTTAATATAATCAAAATACCTTATACAAATGCTCAATTTAAATGGTTGTTGAATTTTGCTGACTCCCTTACATTAACCTTTGTCTTCTTTATGGGATACATGTTATATCATATTCTAAAAATCATCTATTACATTTTTTGAATTTACAAATCATATTTCCTTCTGCCTTCTCTATAGAGCCTTTAGATCAATGTAAAATATTCTTTATCAATAGCTCTTCAAATAGAAAAGCCGTTATAGTTTCTGAAACTGATACTATGACCTTTAGTACCTCCTTTATCTCATCCCAAAAGACTGGGCTATATACAGTTATTCAGGGTTTTTCTTGCAATTCCTTGATTCCTTTTAACTTTTATACTTATTCTCAATATATGTATAGACTCTTCCCTGTTATTGAGAGAGCTGTAATTAACACAGACAAACCAGCAATTACTACCTTATTACAAAAATTACAACAATTGTTACATCAATGCTTGATTCCTTATTTTGTAGGACATATTTGTGCTCATACTAGTCCCCCTGGACCTTTGGTCACTCATATGCAGATTTACTGATTCGTGGTACTCTTCTAAATGATGTTAGTAGAGCAATTGCCTCTCATGCTATTCACTATCAAAATGCTCAGACATCGATGATCACTTTTCTTTGTCTCAGAGACAGCCCATCAGATTGTAAAAAATTGTTCTCCATTCATTATCCTTTGAAGGGCTGGATTTGTGGATTGTGGAAAGATTCTTAGATTCTTGGAAGATGGATCAAAATGAACATGGCTCACAGCCAACCAACAGACTGAGCATAGGGGTCCCAATGGAAGTGCTAGAGAAAGAACCCAAGGAGCTAAAGATGTTAGCATTCCCATAGAAGGAACAATAATATGTATCAACCAGTACCCCCAGAGCTCCTGAGGACTAAACCACCAACCGAAGCCTACACATGGAGGGACCCGTGGCTCCAGCTTCATATGTGTCAGACATCAATGAGGAGAGATGCCATTGGTCCTGTGAAGGCTCTATGCCCATATGTAGGGGAGTGCCAGGTCAGGAAACTGTGTGTGTAGGGGGGCTGGTAAGCAGGGGAAGGGGGGATGAGATAAGGGGTTTTCAGAGGGGTAACAAGGAAAGGTGATACTATTTGAAATGTAAATAAAGTAAAAACCTAACAAAAGAAAAGAAAAAAAGAAAAGAAAAGAATAAAAATGTTCTGTTTGTCTTAAAACATTTCCTACTTCCCTGCCTGGAGTTAACCTTGGAGGACTCAAGCCTAGAGTCCTGTGGCAGATGGATGTAACTCATGTTTCATCTTTTGGAAAATTATTATTTGTTCATTTTATTGTTGATACATTCTCTGGAGTTATTTTTGCTACAGCCAGGACAGGAGAGACATTCAAAGACATATAGCAACACTTATTTGCTTTCTTTATGTTCTTTTATATGCCACTACATTTGAAAACTGACAATGGTCCTGCTTATCAATCTAAACCCTTTACAAATTTTTGCATTAAATTTAATATTAAACATACTACAGACTTTCGATACAGCCATCAGGGACAAGCAATTATTAAAAGTTCTAATCAATTATTAAAAACACAATTGGCTAAGTTACAGGGAGGAGAATTAAAATGTCTCCCCCCACTCATTTACTGACTCTTTCTGTACTCAACTATTTGAATAAAGATTCTCAAGGTAGATCTACAGTACAGTGCCACTGGGATCCTATGGAATAGCTCCAACCATTAGTTTTGTGGAAAAATGTCCTTTCCTCTACGTAGAAGGGACCAGATGTTCTTCTCTCCTACAGAAGGGGTTATGCTTGTGTCTTTCCACAGGATGCCAAGTCACCAGTCTACATTCCTGACCGCCTCATTAGATTGTATAATTGCAATATAGAAAAACAGAAAGTTCCGTCTCAACTACCGACAACAAAGGATGATAGTGAAGCATGCCTCATTCCAGATGATGTCAGACAACTCTGAGCAGCACCTCTCTTCCAGTTTTTGCCAGACTTCAGCTACATGGTCGCTTGTCCTCCACCATGTTACCAACTTGAGATCAGCTTCAGGAGTTGGTTTCTGCTGCAAGAGATAGCGTGTTTTTCTCCACCTACTGGTTACTCGAGCCAATCTTCTTACTATGCTTTCACTTCTCTTAACCCAGGTAAAGCTTTTTTCTTGTCTGCTCAAGACTCCCATTGGGCTTATTTACCTTATCCTCCCTTGTTTCACATGGCCACTTGGGTCCAGTTAAGGTGACCACCAATAATACTGAATTGCTTAGAGGAGAAAATAGCTTTTACTTAAAAGAATGCACTGTGACTGGCTACAACAATTCTGGAATGGCTGACTCCCTTCCCATATGCTTCATTGTTGAAAATGACATTAAAAGATGTTTCTCTTTAGAGGAGCTAGAGTTCCTCTTGGAGTCTCCAATGCCTCTAAAATATACACTTGGTGATGATTCCACAAGTCAATGAGAAATTTGGTTTTTAAAATTATTTTTACCCTCTAAAGGCAACTTTCATTATTCTCATCTATCTTTTTCATCTCCTTTGCCTTCCTTTGTATCTACTTGTCAGAATGACAAGGGATGGATCTCTGTCTGGGAGAGTATTCCTATTAAATGGTGGTCTTGGGGTTTTCTCTACAAAGTTGTACATTTTACTCCCTTTAATTTTACAGATCACACTTCTAAAGATTTAGATTGGTCTGTTAGTAGTTCAGAACATGATTGTACTAAACAATTGAGACAGTATAGGTATACCAAAGGAGATACTTCCTTACCTACATCCCCTACTAATGCAAGATATGCCCCTGGATGGGTTTCCCCTACCTTTTGCCCAACTTTTAATTCCCACTTATTTCCTATTCAATCTGATCTATATCACTCATTTTAATCACTGAAACTTCATTAGGCAGATTTCTATAATACTAGCAACTACTGAGTTCATTCCTAACTCCTCAAGCAACAGCCAAGCACACCCTGTCATCCTCTTCAGCAAACAATGAACATCTCTACCATATTAACTATACTGGCTTATCGTGGTTATGTTCACAAAACTTGAAGTATTATTTCTGAGTGTAGTCATTTGCCTACATACAGTGGTCTAACAGAATAAACATTTTTCTTGTTTGTTTCTTTATCTATTTGTTTGTTTGTTTGGCTGTTTGGTTGATTTTTGTACAGTTTTGTGCATTATACTCCTCTGAAAGTATGTTATGCTTCTAGATATACTTATGTAGTACAAATATTAGTAGATATTACATGTTATATAAAACTAAAAGTCTTTTCATTACTAACATTCTGGTCATTTGTTAATGATGGCATATCCACAAAAAGTGCATGTTCACTGGGTTAGGAAGACATCCTTACATATATTTTGGTGGTATAGTGGTGACATTGCTTTCTAAGGAAGATAGATATGAAATATACTGCAGTGGAGACTTGGCAAGCATGTAGTCATGTTTCCAGTGGACTGTCAATCACTGAGGCTTACAGGGAAAGTTGTTCTCTTAGTTCTCACCACTGTTAGGCAATAAGCCCTGTTCTTCCCTGTATAAGCCAGGAAAAACCCTTTCTGTTGGTCTTCTCTTAAACTGGCCTGCATGGTAAAATTTCTCCTGACCACTTGTAGAAAACTCCATGCTAATATGTCACTATTCCTTATCTCAGTGTTTCTGGTAACACACTGAAATTTTTGACCACACATGAGCACGATCCTAGCTTCTAGATGGCATGTCAGCCCTCATTATCTAAACTCTATAAAATCCCTCTTGCTGTAACGCAGGTGTGTGATTCTATAAAACCCTCTTGCTGTAACCCAGGTGTGGGATTACACCGACCTCTACCTTTGAGATCAGTGATGCCTCCTAATAAAGCTGCTTTCAACTACCTATATCCACATCACTGAGGAACAGAAAATGCCTTCCAACCACACCTGCAGAACCACGACTCCTGTGGAAGTGGGGAGTGAGGGATTGCTTTTTCACTTCACTTTGCCATTTGAGGTTGAGTAGCCCTGGTTTGTGCTTCCATTTACAAGGCTTTCTGTTCATCATACACATAGGGTCTCGTTTGTGCTAATCTTGCTGATACATGAGTCAACTAGTATGATGCCATTTCAAACTCACAATGACTCATAAAAAGACTCTTTCTCTAAATAATGTCACATTCCCTAATTTTGGGTTAGGACATGGACACATAATGTGTGATAGGAGGGCACAATTCACCCACTTGAATTACATAAGGTAGTATAAAATGAAACAGGGATCTATATGGACCGGGGAAAGAGGATATGGTGCCATATGGCTTGCAATATGCAATTCTGGTCTCTATGCTTAAGGTGTAAAGCAGGAAAGCTTAAGGAGATGTCTACCCAGCTCTAGTTCTCTTCCACTAAATATAACATACAGAGGCTTCTAAATGATGCCCTTTATAGTGCACTAAAAATTATCTCTGAGATCTAATCTTAAGCTAGAAGTTACTAGGTTCTTTAAGGTTTTCTTTTATGTGAATGGTCTTCCTGAAATACATCCATTATCTAAATAAATAAATTCATAATCTATATATGTGTATCAATACATGTCAGATGTTAGAGAATGTATCATATAATCATAGTTGTGAAAACCCTTTGAAGAAAAAAGAGATGTCATTTGCTATTGGATGGGAAAATATCTTTCAAATAGATACTACCTACAAGATTAGCATGTAAAGTATGCAGATACTTAATTTTTTTTTGATGTCTACTTTTCCCCACCTTTTTAGAGTTCCAGCTGTGATACTGGACCAGGGTTTCCAAGGACTTACCTTCTTTGAAGTCTGTTAGTGTGCACAACAGGACGGGATGAGACAGCTGCTCAAGTTCTTTCCTGCTTGCTTCTGTTGTGCAGTCTACATGGCTTCCCGCGAAGCCCTTCAGGCACCAGCCCCAGCAAGGTAACACTTCCCTCTTGACATTGAAACCCTGCATAGAAGAGCCTTATTCAGAGTCCAAGACATATAGAGGGGCTTCAGTAATATTTAAGTGACACCTGCCCAAATTTTCTGTCTTGACTTGTATCCTTGATCATCAAGTTCTCTGAATCCTTCATCAATTTTTGTATTAAAATTTCCCCATCAAAGTAAGAGACATAGCCTATATCTTCATGGCAGAATTCTAACAGAACCAGTCATAAGTAGTTCTTGTACCCACTATTCAATAAGCATGAATAGAATCTGTGGGAAAGTGTATGTGCAAATGTGTGTGTGTGTGCAGCTGTGCAAGTATACATGTGTGTATGTGGGTACATGCCTCTTTAATAGCATGGTCAATATGAACAAAGGTGAAGATGAGTGCTGAACCAGAAAATATCCCAAAAGCCTAGCCCATCTGCCTATCTTCTTTCTCTGATGTCTCTCTCCAAATCTCTGTCTTTATCTCTTTCTTTCATATATACTAACAAAAATAAGATTAAATCTCTTTGATCCTTCTTTTTTATCTCTATGACCCTTCTTTTTTATCTCCTTTAGAGACCTATCAAACTGTTTGCTGTTTTCTTACAATACTGAATGGCACTATTTACCACAGTGCTGCTATGATCTTTACCTGTTTCTTCAGTTGACATTTATGCATTTTACTTTAAACCTGAAAGTTCAATTTGTTAGCTCATTTATCACCCTTTTTCTACTAGATGAAAAGCAATTCCACTAAGTGTCCATAGATACATCTAGGAGATCTGACCTTCTATATCCCCAGCTCTGCAGTCAGACTTTTCTAAAGATATATAAACATTCACCACTATCAATCACCTTTGAAGCCAGTGCTTCATCTGTAAGGCATCTCCCTCACTCACTCCTGCTCCACTGATATATACTCTTGCTGCAGATAAATCAGCCTGTTGTAAACAGTTCCAAATCCTACATTCAGCAGACTTAAAAAAAAGCCTCAGTTATTAAAGCACAAAAGCTATTAGAGCACAAAAATAATTTTCATTTATTTATTATAGAAGTATGAGATATTTTCAAATTAATCATAGGATAAAAATAGTGTTAAAGAGTCAGGACTTTCTGAAAAGCAAAATGAAAGAGTAGATAGAGGCTCCTAAGCAAGATTTTACTGATGCCAACTGCACTAACATATGTCTGTAATCCCAGCACTCAATAAGCACAGGCTACTATCTGAACTGAAAGATATTCTGAGTTGTACAAAACAGATGTTCTTAAAATATATTCACTGAAACCTCCTTTTCCTCCAGGAAATTTTGCATAATCCTAGGTATATACATCTATGCAATATGTATGCAAATAAAACATTTACTTATAATAAAAACAATTTTGAAATCATATAATTTTATCATTTACTAAAGATTAAAGCAAATTTACACCAATGAAATGAGTGTAGATATTTGTACATAAAGAATTGCATACTGTCAGTGGGTCAGATCATTAGCTTGTATCCTCCTCTGAAGAATCCATAGTGTAAAGGCCTCCCAAAAGATCTACTGCATTCAGGGTAACAGGTAAGGGAACCTAGCACAATGGGGACATTGTGATGTGCATATCACTTCTTGCCCCACTCGAACTACACGCCCTTTCTATCTTGTGCTTTCCACTGAAGCAGATAATCAGCTTGTCTGCTCTTCTGAAAAACCCACAATCTGTGTTATATATCAGATACTACTAATGTGGCCAAGAACCTGAGACTAGGTAGATATTTCATGAATCTAAGGGAAAAACTATTATTCTATTAAATTAGCACAGAAATAAAATTATTCTTAGTGACACATGGCTAGACCTATAGATTAGTTCTTTACTCAACCCTCATCAGAGAAGTATCTTAATGCAGCACATGGGAATTAACATAGAGACCCATAACTAAACAATGTTTAGAGAATGAGATTCTTTGGAGCAATCAACCCCAATTGGAATGTCCTCACTAAACCCTTCCCGTCAAGGATCATGGGTCTATGTGGAAGGGGAGACAGAAATATTGAGTGATCCAGAATGACTCTGAGGAAGTGTGTGTGTGTGTGTGTGTGTGTTTATGTGTGGCTATTTCAAGGACCAGGTATATGGCCCATAAACACGGAGTGACTTTGTATACTCAATACCAGCTCTCAGGAGGTGCAAGGATCAGGTGACTATAGTTTTCTTTGCCTGCATGTTGAGTTAGAGGCCGATATGAGACACACAAGACCTTGTTTTAAAAAACAAAATTACAGTGGGAACTGGTCAAACTGTAAACTCTTACTTCTTAGCATATAATCATATATTATATAAAAATGACATAAAGATAAAAATTATAATGAAAGAAATGCTGTTTGGATTCTTATTCCCATTTGGTAGAGATGAGCTTTGGGAAAGTAATTAGGTCTGAGCAGGATTGGTGCCCCAAGTAGCAGGAAGCAGATTTATGTGGGTGAGTGCACATCAAGAAAGAAGATCCTCTCCACAAAGACATCTGGATGTCCTAGGTCAGGAACTAGAAACTAAACAAGCTGCTGCTTCATACTCAGTGACCACTGTCACAGCATCCCCAAATGACAGACATTCAAGGAAATGCTCAAGAATCAAATATCCTATAGGAACTTATGTGGAAGCACTAAAGACTTTTCACCTTAATATAATAAGATAATTAATGAAAATTAAAGAATGTTTTAAAATGGTTAAGAGAATGAATAGATATATCTACAAAGGATATTAATGTCTATCAGGAACAGACAAATAATCTTTTTTAAAAAAATCCATCAATTAAATGTAAATCAAAACAGTGAGGTAGCATTTCACACTTGCTAAAACAGATAAGAAAACACAGGTAATAAATGTCTGCAACTATGTGGCAAAAATAGAAACCACTTTTATATACTACTGGCCAGAACATAAACTGATGCAGAATTTTTAAAAGAATAGCAATGCATCAAGGTGAAAATGGAGCTATGATAACTTCTCTACTAATGTAATGTAAACACACATTTGTACAAAACATGGAGAAGTAAAATGTGCTCTATCCACACCACAAAAACATTATTGGCAATAAAAAAGAATGGAATGGTAATATATGCTTCAACCCAAATAGACTTTGGAGCTGTTTGCTCCAAAGTCTATTTGGAGGGTAAGGCAAGTGACTTGCACCAGATGTCTAAAAAGTGAAATCTGTCAGGATGGGAGGCAGAATGCTTGTTAGTTGAGAATAAGGGAATAACAATGGGGAAAACTACTAAGAGGTATTATGTTTCTTTTCAGGTATAAAGTTTAAATGTATAATGCGATCAAGGTAGCACAAGGCTACAAGTTTTAAGTGCATGCATTTTTAGAAAGGGAAAATGTGTTGCCAAGGTCACCTTGTTTACAGAAATTGGGAGAATTATCTGGTTGCTTTCCACCAATTTCTGGTCTAAGAGAGAAGCTCATTCAATGCTTCCTCTGTATTCCTAAATTACAAAAATGAATAGATTTCTGTAGTGACCATAAGCTATGCTCATGCTTTAACACAGTATAAATTAAAATTCTTTCATTATATATGTGCATATATGTATATGTTATTACATATATGTATATATTATTATATTATGTATATTATATATTATTGCATAGATGTATATGTGTAATTATATATGTAATAGCTTATACATGTTAATGTAATATAATATGCATATGATATATAGGGAGAGATCAGAAATGAGGTGCAGTCTCAGTGGACTTCTTCCTTTGTTAGACTTCACAGAAAAAAATATTTTCCTGAGGCCACATACATTTCTAGGTTTACCATCTCCTTTGCTTCCATTTTTAAAGCATCAACGTCTGAGGAAGTTTTCCTCAAGTTTAATTCCTTTGATGTTTTCTTTTGCACTTCTCTCTTTCTCTCAGGAAGATTCATTTTGCTTTTTGGAGCTCTCCTGGATAATCTCTGGGTGTATCTGATTAACACTCTCATTCCATCTGAAATGTATTCCTTCACACTTTGTACAGCAATATATCTCTCAGAATGAACTGAATATGAGTGTCTCTGAGGAGCCAGATCCTTCCCACTACATGAGTATAGCAGTGTAATAAAACTTCTTATCAACCCCCCCTTGTTGGCCTCTTCTCACTATTCCATCCTTTCTGTATCTCTATTTTCATCCTCTGTTAGGATCCACCTTGAACACATTTTATGTTTTGTTTTATGTTATGGTACTTTATTTTTATTGGCAATGGCATTAGAGTTTCATTTTGCCTTCCTCATTTATTTTGTTATCCACATATAATTAGTTCAAAATATAGTTGTATCTGAACAAGTTAGTCCATGGTTCAATGTACTCTTCCAGCTAAAAATGGTGACATTCTGATGAACTGCTACCAAGGGGTTTGGTGTCAATCAGTGAGTACATAGGAATAAAGGCTATTCTAGTGTATGCTGTTTGGACATACTTAGGAAGACAAGTTTTGAAAAGGATCTAGGTTTTGTTTAGATACAGAGAGAGAGAGAGAGAGAGAGAGAGAGAGAGAGAGAGAGAGAGAGAGAGAGACAGAGAGAGAGACAGAGAGACAGAGAGACAGAGAGACAGACAGAGACAGAGAGACAGACAGAGAGAGGGCACCATGGCATGCAGGTGAAGGGCAGAAGATGACTTTCAGAACCTGGTTCTCTTTTTCACTATGTGAGTTTCAGTGACTATGACTGCATCCCCATGGTAAACATCTTTGTCTATCAGGCCATATCACAAACCCCAAGCCTTCTTATAATAGTCCTACTATGTTGTCTCTGCCCTGGACTACTCACTGCCTGACCCTACCTGTCCTTAGCAGTTGGAGTTGAGGTGGTTCAGTCAATGACCCAGACTCTGGGGCAGGTGAGAAATGCCACAAGTAGCTCTCTGAACACTGTTATACCTTCTAGCCACACTCCATTGGTTCCAAGAAAGTATCCCTTCTAAACAACGGTTCCCAATTGGCTGACATTGTTTTTATCAGCAATTCTTGGTCTCTCAAACAGTCCTCAATTAGGTCCTCCTACAGGAGATGCTTTTATGGCTATGTGGTCCCCAACATTTACATATAGGTGCCCCTGCCATTTCTAACTACATAACTATCCATATTCTAAAATGCCACATATTTTGGCATCTCTAAACTAGCTCACATTTATTGTAGTTATGTTCAAAGTCATAGTACCCAGAATTCCTCCACCCATGGGTATGTCATGGGAGAAAGAATAGCTCTGAACGACTTATGTCTCCTTTTCAACATCTGGGCTGATGGGATAAGTCATTTTTTCCAGCTGAGAGGATATCTAATTTGCCAGGTTCTATATCCCATGGCAGAACAGAATACATTGAGATATATTTTAGGGATTATCCAGAGTAAAGTTTTTAGATTTTAATTGTTTGATACACAGAAATTGCTCTCCTATTTTTGGATTCTGTTATTTATATTCATCCCATGTTAAAGAACCACAAACACTGCCTTCTGCTGTTGACAATGCATAAGAAATTGCTCTCTGCACTGAGGAATTTATTTCAGAGCAATTCAAGCCTGTTAAATTAGTGTCAGGCTCTCAACTGTGAACAGACAGCTGGGGAGAGGAGATAAGCTTTGAAGATGCAGCAGGGATGGTGTTTATAGAAGGAATGAAAAGTGAAAAAGTGGAAAAGACCACAGGCAATCAAGAAAGGGATGGATTATGCACACATTTGAAGGGAGCAGTAAAGAGGAAAAAAACAACACTTGAGGTAAAGGGGAGGCCGGGCCAACTCAGTTCTATCTTCTGAACTTTCAGAGATTCTGTGGAATTTAGACATCAGCTGGATTTATCTAGTAGGCATGCCTCCTGAAGTTTATCTGGAATTCCATCACATATGTGCTTTTTGCTTATGATACTGAGCAGCTTCCTTCTTATGCTGTGAATAAAATTGATACCTTTCCAACTCAGGGTCACACCTGACCACAGGCCGAAAAAGTAGCACCCAACAGGCAGTAATTAAAGGATTCTCATGACATCTTTACGTTTAAAATAAATGTTTACAATTCAACTCACTCTTAGTTGGTACTTATATACTACTTATACATGAAAGTTCTCTTTGTTATAAGAAACAAAGATGGCATGGAAGATTGTGATGCCTCCCAGATACAGCACCTCACTAGATAGATATATAGAGGGTTCAGGCAGGTGCAGAGGTCCTCCTGCTGCTGTGGACTGTCTTCCAGTGCTGCAGTAGCCAATTTTATTCCTCTGCTCTGCAGCCTCTATAGTATAATGCTGTTCATATTTCACTACAGCTGTCTTTCCCCACTTTCCTGTGATTATATTTTGACAGTTTAGACTTTGGCTGTTTCAGGGTAGTGAGGAAATTGTCCTTATTGTCCCTCAAACACCAAGCTTGGTATCACAGACATTGATGACTTCATATTAAGGAGATATCTCCCTCTCCTTCTACCTCTCTCCCTTCCCTCTCCCTCTTCTTCCCCCCCCCCTCTCTCTCTCACACACACACATTATAAATAAACAACTGTAACACTAAAATATGTTTAGTGTTAAATATAGTTTTATAGAGCACTTACTTTTTGAATTCTGAGCTTCTTCCTCAGAATTCTGATTTGTCTGTGTTAGAACACACAGCTGCAGGGACTGGACAAAGAACAAGCTAATGTAGCATTCCAGCTGATCCTCTCACAAACCTGACAGATGAGAGCTCACAACTTGACCTTCTTGATCTGCTCAAGACCATCCCAAATATATTGACAGAGTAACACCAGTGTGGCCATACCTAGCATACCCAATTAATTTGTGAATTGTGATCATAACAAAAACATATTTTCTTTTTATCCTAAGCAACTAAAATGAATGAATCAGTTTGTTACAGAGCAATAGTTTTTTTTTTTTTTAAATAATTTGAATGTGAAATGTCTCCCATGGGCTCATGCTTTTTGATATCCAGCTGCTGGTACTTTAGGGAAGGTTTCATGAAAATCTTACTGGATAGATGAAGAATAGCACTGGAATTGGGTTTTGCGATTTGTACCCTGGTCACACTTGCTGTTTTATTCCTCTGCTTCCTGAATGCTGTGCAGGTCTTCTGACACCTGTTACAATGCTTTTGCTCCGCCATGGACTCCATTCTTTCTTGAACTGTAACCTAAAATAAACACTTTTCTCCCTTAAAGTTTTTGACATTGTCAAGGCATTTTATTATAGAAATAAACTAAGAACTTGAAAAACTGATATAGATAACCAGAACATTTATTTTATCTATACTGAGGTAGTCATTTAGGAGATGCTATTATGTGTAGGCTAAACAATATGGCAATTTATTTCTCACATTAAAATAGTAAAAACAGAATCTGTAACATACTTTTGCAGTTGAAAAAAGTGGAAACGTTTAAATACAAGGTATTTGCCCAAAGGAAATGGAAAATAATAGAACCAAGTGCCCTAAGAAGAGTCAAGCCAATGTCCAGTGCCTTAACCATACAGAGTTAGAGTTAGAATCAGTACTCACAGCTTACTCACAACTTTCATACAGTTCACAGAAGCCAAGCACATTGTTTAAATAAACTTTTTAATAAATGGTGAAACCTTAGCATAGCTACAAAGAATGAGGTAGGAACCTACTTTAGAGAACTGGAAAAGCCTGCCTAGGTATCGCTGTATTGAAAGAGGGACCAGAAGCAAGATCGCAGCTGGTTGACTCAGGATTGTTTCTCCACAGGTGCGGACACCAGAGCTTAGCCCATTTCCAGTTACCCTATGGGGTCAGGATCACCTATTCAAGGCCTTTCTGCTAAGTCTAAACAAAGGGCAGGCTCTGGAATGTGACCTTTTACCTAGTTTCTAACAGAGCGAGATAGCATTTTAAACTCCTGATTTCTTGGGGTCATTAGAGTTAGGCTGTATTATTTTCTATCCTTTCAGATGCTTTTTTTACAGCAGTTGTGGGCCACCAGTCTTGGGTTCTGGGCACTGAAGTCTGCAAGAACTGAAAGTGTTTTTAACTATTGAGCCATCTATCCAATCTTTCATTTCTTTTAAAACAGATTTTCATTACATTTGATTTCTTCTATAATTTAAAAATTATAATAAAATGGCTAATATGTATAATAAATGTATTTTTATAGATGCAGATTAATATGATGTGCTAACTGACAGCATTGGAAACCATTATTTTCTTATATTAACATTATTTGGCTATGCTGTTATAATTTTGATGAATCATGGGATTCTCTATATAGATATTCTATTCAATTTAGTATTTGACTTTGTATTACTGCATATTTTGTTCTTCAGACTATAGTTTCATTGTCAAATTCTGCTGTTAGTACTATTCTATGTCTCTAAATAAAATGGAAACACTTCTATTCTATACTGTAGCCTACTTTAACTTAAGTAAAATTATAAGAATCTGGAACTTCTGTTGATTTCTATTCATTACTGTGTCTGTTTTTTTATGCCAGCAACAGGTTGTTTATATTACTATGGATCTATAATATAACCTGAAATCAGGAAAAGTGGTGCCTGTACTAGTGTTTCCATTGTTCATAATTGTTCTGGCTATCTTGTGTCTTCTGGATTGCCATATAAATTTTAAGATTGTCATTTTGACTTCAGCAAAGAAGTGCATTGGGATTTTGATGGGATTGCACTGAATCTATAGATTGCTCTTGGTATGATGGTCATTTCATAATAAGCCCATGCTCCCACATTCATCTAACTTTTGTCAAAGGCCAAAATATACCCTGAAGAGAAGATAGCATATTCAACAAACACAACTAGTCACACATGCAGAAAAATGAAACTCGATCCGTATCTTGTACCTTGCACAAAAATCCTCCCAGTGCCTAGTTTGAGTTCATCCTACCTTTGATTCCTTCAGTGGACTGTGATGTGAGATGTGTAATCCAAATTATCCCTTCCCCCTCTCCCCGAATTGTTTTTGGTCATGGTCTTTATTACAGAAACAGACTGTCAGTTGATATGCTAAAAAAAAATAGTAAAAATTGAACATCTTCATGGTCTCTGAAGGTCATTTTATTCTTGTGTTATTGGTGAACTCTGCTTCTGAAGCTGCATAGAGTTATATTCTGAGTTCTTGTCTCCTTCAATGATTACCTAGAAATACACTCCTTTTTGAAATACACTCTTAGTTTAATGAATTGAATGTTTTGATGTTGCCTTCATTCAACGTATTCCTAATGTCTAATAATTTATTCAACTTCTTTAACAGTTGTAGTATAATCAGAAAAGGTAATCTGTACAATCTATTATTTCCAAAACATCCTGTGGTTAAGGTCACATCCAATTAGTAATAATAATTTATGATAATGAGGAGAAAAGCATATTCCTTCAAAAGATGGCGAATTCTTACCAAATACCTCTTACATATTTCAGAACTTTGCTTTCTTCTTTTATTCAGTGTATCCTAGTTCTTAGCTGGTCTGTTTCTTCCATAAACTGTGCCTTTTGTCATTAATCATCCCCATTGCAAATGTTATATCTAAATAAGTACATAGCATTCATTGATTTTAGAACTTATTGTTCTATTTGTATTTTATTTCATATCTCATACCTTGGTTTCTCTGCAGAATCTCTTCGATATTACATTTCCTTGAGATATAGACTCTGAATTACTCCAAGTTCTGAGTTGATCTGCTGGATAAGGATTTCTTAGATCTTCTGCTATGTTGGTGATCTGTAGTATTTCCTTCTTTCGGTCTATAATAGGTATTTCTAGTTCATTCTATAGCCTAGCATTTCAGACTGAAAAAAAGGAAGTTTTCTGGATCTTTGCCCCAGAAGATAACTTGTTCTTTCTGATTGACAGACAATGATGAAGGTTTTATCCTAAGCACAGGCATAGACCTGCCTTTCTTCAGCACTATCCCTTAATCTTAATCTGCCCTTTGTTTTAGTTACCCAGATCTTTCATCTTGGAGACGGTTTGTTCTTTACCTACATTGTCTGAGGCTTTACCCCATGATAGAAGTTCTTAAGTAGACCATTTCCAATTTTTGTTCTGTGCTTTAATGTGTAGAGTTTAATTGATTTCCTCACCAAGAAACTCATCCCCAATTACATTATAAGCACTTACACAGAAATAATTTTGAACTATCAGACAATGCTTCACGTACACCTAGGTTTTCTGTTGCCATTTGTCCACACTGACGTTTTACTTATTTATGTGGTCACCATTAATTTCATCTCTCTGTGGAGTTTTGGGATTGATTTCTGAGGGACCCTGAACTCTGAAAGACTCAGAAAGGCAAGTGTTCTCAACTCCTTTTACTTATCCTGGTATGCTTGCTCTCATATTCTTGGTCACAGGAAAGGAATCACTGCCAATGCCTTCTAGACCCCTGATCATTACAGATGGTATTTACACACATCACCATTATTGACCTTCTAGTGTGCATTGTCTGAGTCTATGCTTTCACTGGGGCTTCCCTTTCAACTTTTGCTACAGTCCTCTCGAATGTGTTCAGGCTCCTTTATGTAGTGATTTCCTCCAATGTGAAATGTTTCTTCCAGGAGGGAAGTGGGAGACTCAAAAAACTTAGAAAACCTGTGATGCTCACAGAAGTTCAAAAAACTACTTCTCACACAATATCCTTCCTCAAGGTTACATAATCAGTCAGTAGATTCTGGGGAGAGGATACTCTCTAAGTGGAGATGGCTGTCATCAATTGTAACTGCGTGCAGCTAAGTGAACCAAGGTCACCTGGAAGGAAACCTGGGGATGAAATAGAATGGCTTGCAAGAGAAATAAGGAGTCAAGACAAAAGGTTTTCTGATCAAGGCATGAAGTTAAATGGATGGCTCCAAATATAAAGGTGGGGGATGGAGGGATCCCTTCCCCCATAGGCTGGAAACTCATATGCAAAACAGGCTCAGTTGCTCAGCTGGTGTTGGCTCAGCAGGTCACCTGCCTAATTCAGAAAATTGTAGACCTGGAAGAACAATAGACTTCACCTTGTTCCCAGCATTGCACCCTAAGTGGGAGAGATTGTGGCTAGCACTGAGGTCTGGAATTCCCAATCAGAAGGCTGGGGGGGGGGCGGGGGAGAAGGGCACAATTCCTCCCTTTGGATTTATTAAAAATTGACTGGACTGGGACAAAAGATTTACTTATGCTCCATAGTCCTGTGTCAGGAGTCATAATGGGAAAAACTAATATATTAGCAGGTGATCATCCTGAAATGTCCTGTTTCAGATTATTATATAATCTGCAACAGGTGAGCCCTCATTAAGCAAGGCTGTGAGGGACTAATTTTAGGAAAGATTCCTGCTATTGATATCATTTTACTGTTATTATTAAACATATATAATAATCAATAAGTAGTAGCACACCACTTTGGAGCAGATCTCTACAGATCCACAAAGATATACTGTCTTATAGTGATGCTATGTAGACAAATAGACTTAATTTTAAATGATGATCCTATAAGAATTTGTAAAATTATATCTGTGATTATTAAACTCTTTTATAATGGGCCTGTTATTAGGTCCTTTTCTGATAGTCAAAACTACAATGAGAACTCTGCCAGTCTTCCAAGTGTCACAAGTTAATTGCTCTTAGATGGCAACCAGACTTTCTCCTACTCAGAGCACATTCCAAGAAGTTGTAAAACAATTAACAAAAGGTCATAAAAAGGAACTAATGATTTATTATGGATGCTAAGACAGAAGATAAAATATTGACTGGGTTTATCTGTACAACTTCACTAATAACTTAGTTATGGTTTTAAACTTTCAATGAACTTGTAATAGATGAAATGACAATGAAAGACAAGTGATAGATGTTTAGGTAGATAATTACTTCCAATGCATGTAAACATTCTCTGTTGTAACTTCTATTTAAATTTATAACTTGATTTTTTGCGTGTACTTGTGATGAACTTTGTAACATGTGAGCATGTATTCTGAAAGATGTTTAAGGGCTGAGGACAAAGAGAAGAATCAGACCAGAAGAATTGAGATGAGAGGAACAGAGGTGAGAAGAACTGAGTTAGAGAGGAAGTAACTGAGGGGAAGTTTTTAGTCAGAAGAGAACATAATTAGAAGGAGAATGCAGAGTAGAATAACTTAGAAACTATAGGTAACATAAAATAAATAAGAGAACAATGTGCAGGATGCAGAGTGAAAGAGGAAAAAAGAAGATGTTGCAGAGAGCAGAAGGAGCAGGCAGGCTTCTCCTTATTATGGGACAGAACAGGTCCTATGGTAAGCACAAGGCAGGCTTAGTCTTTTTCTTTTTCTTTTTCTCTTTCTTTTTCTGGGTTCTTTCCAGCTTTTGGCTATTATAAATAGGGCTGCTATGAACATAGTGGAATATGTGTCCTTATTGCATGCCGGGGAATCCTCTGGGTATATGCCCAGAAGTGGTATAGCAGGGTTCTCCGGTAGTGTCATGTTCAGTTTTCTGAGGAACCGCCAGACTGATTTCGAGAGTGGTTGTACCATCTTCTCAGCCATCCAAACTTCTTCATGTGAAAATTCTTTGTTTAGCTCTGTACCCCACTTTTAATAGGGTTATTTGGTTCTCTGGGTTCTACCTTCTTGAGTTCTTTGTATATATTTGATATTAGCCCTCTGTCAGATGTAGGCTTGGTGAAGATCCTTTCCCAATCTGTTGGTTGACATTTTGTACTTTTGATAGTGTCCTTTGCCTTACAGAAACTTTGTAGTTTTATGAGATCCTATTTGTCAATTCTTGATCTTAGAGCATAAGCTATTGGTGTTCTGTTCAGGAACTTTTCCCCTGTGCCCATGTCCTCAAGGGTCTTCCCCAGTATCTTTTCTATTAGTTTCAGTGTGTCAGGTTTTATGTGCAGGTCCTTGATCCAATTGGAGTGGAGCTTAGTACAAGGAGATAAGAATGGATTGATACACATTCTTCTGCAAGCTGACTTACAATTGAACCAGCACCATTTGTTGAAAAGGCTATCTTTTTTTTCCACTGAATGTTTTCAGCTCCTTTGTTGAAGATCAAGTGACCAAAGGTATGTGGGTTCATTTCTGAGTCTTCAATCCTATTCCATTGATCCACTTGCCTGACATTGTAGCAATACCATGCAGTTTTTATCACTATTGCTCTGTAGCAATGTTTGAGATCTGGGATACTGATTCCCTGAGAAGTTCTTTTACTGTTGAGAATAGTTTTAGCTATCCTGGGTTTTTTGTTATTCCAGATGAATTTGAGAGTTGCTCTTTCTAGCTCTATGATGAACTGGGTTGGGATTTTTATGAGGATTGCATTGAATCTGTAGATTGCTTTTGGCAAGATGGCCATTTTAAATATATATCCTGCCAATCCACGAGCATGAAAGATTTTTCTATTTTCTGAGGTCTTCTTCAATTTCCTTCTTCAGAGATCTGAAGTTCTTGTCATATATGTCTTTCACTTGTTTGGTTAGAGTCACCCCAAAATACTTTATGCTGTTTGCAGCTATTGTGAAGGGTGTCATTTCCCTAATTTCTTTGTCAATCTGCTTGTCCTTTGAGTATAGAAAGGCTACTGATTTGCTTGAGTTGATTTTGTAACCAGCAACTTTGCTAAAGTTGTTTATCAGCTATAGGAGTTCTCTGGTAGAGTTTTTTGGGTAACTTAAGTATACTATCATATCATCTGCAAATAGTGATTGTTTGACTTCTTTCTTTCCAATTTGTATCACTTTGACCTCCTTATGTTGTCTAATTGCTGTAGCTAGGACTTCAAGAACTATATTGAAAAGATATGGAGAGAGGGGGCAGTCTTGTCTAGTCCCTGATTTTAGTGGGATTGCTTCAAGTTTCTCTCCGTTTAGTTTGATGTTGGCTACTGGTTTGCTGTATATTGCTTTTATTATGTTTAGGTATGGGCCTTGAATTCCTGTTCTTTCCAAGACATTTAGCATGAAAGGATGGTGAATTTTGTCAAATGCCTTTTCAGCATCTACTGAAATGATCATGTGTTTTTTTCTTTGAGTTTGGTTATGTTGGATTGCATTGATGGCTTTCCATATATTGAACCATCCTTGCATCTCTGGGATGAAGCCTACTTGATCATGGTGGATGATCATTTTGATGCGATCTTGGATTAGTTGGGCAAGAATTTTATTGAGTATTTTTGCATTGATATTCATAAGGAAAATTGGCCCGAAATTCTCTTTCTTAGTTGGATCTTTGTGTGGTTTTGGTATGAGTGTAATTGTGGCTTCCTAAAAGGAATTGGGTAGTGTTCCTTCTGTTTTTATTTGGTGGAATAGTTTGAAGAGTATTGGTGTTAAGTCTTCTTTGAAGGTCTGATAGAATTCTGTACTAAAACCATCTGGTCCTGTGCTTTTTTTGGTCAGAAGGTTTTCTATGACCCTTTCTATTTATTTAGGGGTTATTGGTCTGTTTAGATGATCTATTTGATCCTGATTTAATTTTGGAATTTGGTATCTGTCTAAGAAATTTTCCATTTCCTCCGGATTCTCCAGTTGTGTTGAGTACAGGTTTTTGTAGCAGGATCTGATGATTTTTTGAATTTCTTCAGTTTCTGTTGTTATATCTCCCTTTTCATTTCTAATTTTGTTAATTTGGATACTGTCTTTGTGCCCTATGGTTAGTCTGGCTAAGGGTTTATCTATCTTGTTGATTTTCTCAGAGAACCAGCTCCTACTTTTGTTGATTCTTTGTATGGTTCTCTCAGTTTCTACTTGATTGATTTCAGCCCTGTGTTTGATGATTCCTGTCTTCTCCTCCTGGGTGAATTAGCTTCTTTTTGTTCCAGGACTTTCAGTTGTTCCGTTAAGCTTCTAGTGTATGCTCTCTCCAATTTCTTTTTGGAGGTACTCAGAGCTATGAGTTTTCCTCTTAGCCTGCTTTCATTGTGTCCCATAGATTTGGGTATGTTGTGCCTTCATTTTCATTAAATTCTAAAAAATCTTTGATTTCTTTCTTTATTTCTTCCTTGACCAAGGTATCATTGAGTATTTTTCAGTTTCTATATGTGTGGGGGCTTTCTGCTGTTTTTATTGTTATTAAAGACCACTTTTACTCCATAATGATCTAATAGGAGGCATGGGATTATTTCGATCTTCTTATATTTGTTGAGGTCTGTCTTGTGACCAACTATATGATCTATTTTGGAGAAGGTACCATGAGGTGCTGAGAAAAAGGTATATTCTTTTGTTTGGGATGAAAAGTTCTATATATATATCTGTTAAATCCAATTGGTCCAAAGCTTCAATTAGTTTCACTGTCTCCCTGTTTAATTTCTGTTTTCCTGATCATTGAGGAAAATGGAGTGTTGAAGTCACCCACGATTATTGTGTTAGGTGCAATGTGTGCTTTGAGCTTTAGTTAAGTTTTTTTATGAATGAGGGTGCCTGTTCTGGCTAGTTTTGTGTGTCAACTTGACACAGACTGGAGTTATCACAGAGAAAGGAATTTCAGTTGGGGAAGTGACTCCATGAGATCCAACTGTGAGGCATTTTCTCAATTAGTGATCAAGGGGGAGGGCCCCTTGTGGGTGGTACCATCCCTGGGCTGGTATTCTTGGGTTGTATAAGAAAGCAGGCTGAGCAAGCCAAGGGAAGCAAGCCGGTGAGAAGCATCCCTCCATGGCCTCTGCATCAGCTCCTGATTTCTTTTTCTTTTTTTTCCTTTTTTTTAAAAATATTTTTATTTTCTATATTCTTTGTTTATATTCCAAATGATTTGCCCTTTCCCGGATCCCACCTCCCCATGTGTCCCATAAACCTTCTTCTCTCCATCCCTTCTCCAATCACCTCCCTCCTTTTTCTCTGTCCTTATATTCCCTTCATGAAGAAGTATGGAGAGGGTCCTGATCCTGGAAAGGATTGAGCTCCTGATTTCTGACGTGCTAGATTTCCAGTTCTGACTTCTTTGGTGATGAACAGCTATGTGGAAGTGCATGCAGAATAAACCTTTTCCTCCCCAACTTGCTTCTTGGTCATGATGTTTGTGTAGGAATAGAAACCCTGACTAAGACAGTGCCCTTGCATTTGGAGCATAGATGTTCAGGATTGAGAGTTCTTCTTGTTGGACTTTTCCTTTGACCAGCAACAAGTGTCCTTCCATGTCTCTTTTGATGGCATTAGGTTGAAAGTCAATTTTATATGATATTAGAATGGCAACTCCCACTGGTTTCCTGAGACCATTTGATTGTAGAATTGTCTTCCAGCCTTTTATGATAAGGTAGTTTTTGTCTTTGACACTGAGGTGTGTTTCCTGTATGCAGCAAAATGTAGGGTCCTATTTACATATCCAGTCTGTTAGTCTATGTCTTTTTATTGGGGAATTGAGTCCATTGATTTTAAGAGATATTAAGGATTAGTGGTTTTTGCTTCCTATCATTTTTGATGTTAATTTTATACTTATGTGGTTATCTTCTTTTGGGTTTGATGAAAGATGTTTAATATCCTGCTTTTTCCAGGGTATAGTTTCCCTTGTTGTAATAGTGTTTTCCCCCATTATCCTTTGTAAGGCTGGGTTTGTGGAACGTTATTGTGTAGATTTGGTTTTGTCATGGAATATCTTGGTTTCTCCATCTATACTGATTGAGAATTTCACTGGGTATAGTAGTCTTGGCTGGCATTTGTGTTCCCTTGTGGTCTGCATGAGCTCTGCCCAGGATCTTCTCGCTTTCATGGTCTCTGGTGAGAAGTCTGGTGTAATTCTGATAGGTCTTCCTTTATATGATACTTGCCCTTTTTCCTCTTACTGCCCTAAGTATACTTTCTTTGTTTAGTACATTTGGGGTTTTGATTATTATGTGACGGAAGGTATTTCTATTCTGGTCTAGTCTGTTTGGAGTTCTGTAGGCTTCTTGTATATTCATGGGCATCTCTCTCTAAGGAAGTTTTCTTCCGTAACTTTGTTGAAGATATTTGCTGGCCCTTTAAGTTGTAAATCTTCACCCTCATCAATGCCTATAATCCTTAGGTTTGGTTTTCTCATTGTGTCCTGGATTTCCTGGATGTTTTGGGTTACAAGCTTTCTGTATTTTCATTTTCTTTGATTATTGAGTCCATGGTTCCTATGGTATCTTCAGCATCTGAGATTCTTTCTTCCATCTCTTGTATTCTATTGTTGATATTTGCATCTATGGCCCCTGATTTCTTCCCAAGGTTTTCTATCTCCAAAGTTGTCTCCTTTTGTGATTTCTTAGTTGTTTCTACTTCTGTTTTTAGATCCTGGATGGTTTTGCTCAGTTCCTTCACTTGCTTGTTTGTGTTTTCCTCTAATTCTTTGAGAGATTTTTGTGTTTTCTCTTTCATGACTTCTGCCTATTGATCAAAGTTCTCCTGTATTTCTTTAAATGATTTTTGCATTTCCTCCGTATTGGCTACTAACTTATTACCCATATTCTCCTGAATTTCTTTAAGTGATTTTTGTCTTTCCCTTGTAAGTGCTTCTAGCTTTTGATCACTTTTCTCCTGAATTTCTTTAAGAGATTTATTTATGTCCTTCATGTGTTCCTCTAACAGCATCCTGACCAGTGATTTTAAATCCAACTGTTGTTTTTCTGGTGTGTTGTGGGTATCTAGGACTTGCTGTTATTGGAGAATTGGGTTCAGATGCTGCCATAATGTCTTGGTTTCTGTTAGTACCGTTTCTAAATTTGCCTTTAGCCATCTAGTTCTCACTGGTGTTAGATGGTCTCATTGTCACTGGCTTGTGCTTCAACCTCCTATGGACCTTTAAGGCTATTTTCTTGACACTGGATGACTGGGTTTCCTATGGCACAGTTTGCTGATATGCTGCCTTCCTCTTTTGTGCCTTTGGAGCCCTGCTCAGTCTTGCCTCAAGCAATGTTATACTTGGGTTGTCTCAGTGAACCAGGTGTTCCCCGACTGCTCTGTCATGGCGTGAAGATGGCAGCGGAGAGTCATTCTCTCTGTTGATCCTCACCTAGGACACAGGGCCCATGACAGGCTGACTGGCAGACGAACTGCCTATGTGTTCAGGTCCTGGGAGCAGGCAGACCTCTGGTGGTTTGCACCCCCAGAGATCTTAAGCTCGGGATAATACAGTACCTAGTGATGCTTTTCTGCCCTGACATGCAGAGAAGATGGCTGCGGGGAGTTACTCCCTCTACTGCTCTCCACGTGGCCATTTCTTATATGTAGAGAAATAGAAGCCCAGAGTGAATTAAACTAGCTATGAAGTAGGAGCTGGCATTTGAACTTAATTCACTCTGGCAGTGGAACTCATGCTTGAATGCATCCTACTGTCATTTGCAGTCACCACAACTTATCCACATATATCTTACTGTTGTTCTGACTGCCTTCACTGATAATAAAGAACCTGAATATATTCACTAGCAATATATAACCTGAATCTGATGCTGCTTCTGGCCATCCATTAACTCTAGGTAAACAGATAACTTCTAAGTAAAAAGCCAATTCTCTAAAATTACCCAATATTGGTCTTCTACCTTAAATGTACAATGCCTACTTATTAACTAAGAGCAACATGGTAAGGAACCTATGTAGATTAGCCAGCATGATTTGTTTATGGGCACAAACACATTGTACACATAAACAAAAGTGAAATTACACCATGAAAAGTGCATTATGTTGATAAAGATTTACCTCCCGGGAGATGGGAATTCCATCTTGGACATGCTTCATATCTTTCCTGGGTTATAACTCTGTTGTGGAGCTTATTTGTGAGTCAAAAATCTGCTACACAAAGTGAAGAACAAAACACTTACAGTGAAGTTCAATATGATGTTTACATTCTGGAAAACAAAAGGTGACTTTGTCATTCTAATGTGTCACATTAAGAACTGGAGGAAAGACAAAGATGACTAGAATTGTCAAATGGGCTCAAAAAAGATGCTAAAACTTAGGTGTAAAAATTTCTAGTCACTATGATCATTCACTGAAAGGAGTTGGAAGATACATGGCTTCCTCACCATTAAGGACAGATCATCAAATCAAAAGTAACACAAGAAACAGAAGGACAAGAAGAAATGAAGATATACTGAAGATAAAACATATTAGGAAAGAAATCAAAAGAAGGTTATTGGAAGAGAAGAACAAGAATGTGGAAGACAGAAGACAGGAAGCAATGAAAAGTAGCGTAAGATAGAAATGAAACAGATAAATAGACCTTCCTCCAACCATGGACCACAGTTTACATCGGCCACTGCTGGTCTAGCTCCAGAGCTTTCTTTGTGCAAATATTTCTAAATCTAGGATTGCCCCAGCTCATGGGGGTTTTCGACAGGGGATCTTAGAAGAGAAGGGTAGAGAAACAGAGACAGGAGACATGAAGAATGAGGAAGAATGAGGCCAAGACTAACTGTTCAAGGCCTCCAAAACTGTATTTTCTCAGGGAACTTATACAGGCAGGGAAGAAGTAAAGCAAGTGGGATTCTTCACGTAGCCTGGACATTCAGCCAAGGTGAATCTCTGGCAGCTGTAAGATGTTTTCTTCTTCTGGGAGGGCACAGTGACCATTGACCACCTGATTGTTCCAAGGTCTGTTGCTGAGGAGAAGTCAAAACCCAAGCCTATCTTTAAAATGAACTCTAAACATAAAGTAAGGTCAGTTTGGCTCCTGGCATAGGATAGAATAATTCTTAGTATTTTTTTGTCATCCTACCTTCCACAGACATTAAGATGCCATCAGAAAGAGCTATCTTATTTAAAGCTTAGAGTAAAAGAAAAATATGCTAATGTATTTACAGGCACATTTATAACTGCACTTGACAAGAAAGGATGTACGAATCTCTCTCCTCTATAAAAATCATTGTCATTTAGAGGGCATAGGAGAAGGCAGAGCTTGTCAGGCTAGCCCGCTCCACAACTGTCTTCAGATGTCATCTTCACAGCCACATCACCACATTCTTGTGAATTAGACATATGTCATCAGCAGCCAATATAAACATAAAGCATTCACTGTGAAAACTTCTCCTCATTCTTCAAGAAAGGATCCTAAGTTAGACATGGAAAAAATCTCTTGAGGGAGAAAAAAATCTAGCTACAGTTTCTCATTTATTTAGAAATAAACCCATTCATTTTCCTTCCTTCCTTCCTTCCTTCCTTCTTTCCTTCCTTCCTTCCTTCCTTCCTTCCTTCCTTCTTTCTTTCTTTCTTTCTTTCTTTCTTTCTTTCTTTCTTTCTTTCTTTCTTTCTTTCTTTCTTTCTTTCTTTCTTTCTTTCTTTCTTATTGAATATCCAAGTGTGTACCAAAAGGAGCATTCCATGGATGTCTCCAGAGGGGTCCTGCCAGAGCCTTACAATTACAGAGGCAGATGCTAGCATCCAACCATTGGACTGGTCTCCTCCAGACCAGCCTCCAGGTCCTCCATTCAGGACCCCACTCCCAGTCCTCAAATTTATTTGGAGTTACAAAAAACCCAGGATAGCTAAAACTATTCTCAACAGTAAAAGTACTTCTGGGGAAAGCAGTATCCTGGACTTCAAGCAGTACTACAGAACAATAGTGTTAAAAACTTCATGATATTGATACAGTGACAGGCAGGTAGATCAATGGAATAGGATTGAAGACCCAGAAATGAACCCACATAACTATGGTCACTTGATCTTCAACAAAGGAGCTGAAAATATCCAGTGGAAAAAGATAGTCGTTTCAACAAATGGTGTTGGCTCAACTGGAGTTCAGCTTGCAGAAGAATATGAATTGATCCATTCTTATCTCCTTGTACTAAGCTCAACTCCAAGTGGATAAAGGACCTCCACATAAAACCAGACACACTGAAACTAATAGAAAAGAAACTGGGGAAGACCCTTGAGGACATGGGCACAGGGGAAAAAATTCCTGAATAGAACACCAATAGCTTATGCTCTAAGATCAAGAATTGACAAATGGGACTTCATAAAATTACAAAGTTTCTGTAAGGCAAAGGACACTGTCAAGTGGACAAAACGGCAACCAACAAATTGGGAAAGGATCTTCACCAACACTACATCCAACAGAGGGGTAATATCCAATATATACAAAGAACTCAAGGAGTTAGATGTCAGAGAGACAAATAACCCTATTAAAAATGGGTTACAGAGCTAAACAAAGAATTTTCACATGAAGAACTTCGAATGGCTGAGAAGCACCTTAAAAAGTGTTCAACATAATTAGTCATTAGGGAAATGCAAATCAAAACAATACTGAGATTTTACCTAATATGAGTTAGAATGGTTAAGATTAAAAACTCAGGAGACAGTAGGTGTTGACAAGGATGTGGAGAAAGAGGAACACTCCTCTACTGCTGGTGGGAATGCAAGTTGCTACAACCACTCTGGAAATCAGTTGGGCTGTTCCTCAGACAACTGGGCGTAACACTTCCAGAGGACCCTCCAATACAACTCCTGGGCATATACCCAGAACATTCCCCAGTATGCAATAAGGACACATGCTCCACTATGTTCATAGCAGCCCTATTTATAATAGCAAGAAGCTGGAAAGAACCCAGATGTCCCTCAATGGAGGAATGGATACAGAAAATGTGGTGTATTTACACAATGGAATACTACTCAGCAATTAAAAACAATGAATTCATGAAATTCTTAGGCAAATAGTTGGATTTGGAAAATATCATCCTAAGTGAGGTAACCCAATCACAAAAGAACACACATGTACTACAGTCACTGATAAGTGGATATAGCTCAGAAACTCTGAATACCCAAGACACAAGTCACATATCTGAGTCCCAAGAAGAAGGAAGAAGAGGTCCCTGATACTGAAAAGGCTTATTCCAGCATTGTAGGGGAGTACCAGGATGGAGAAGTAGGAGGGGGTTGATAGGAGAATGGGCAGAGGAAAGGGCTTAGGGAACTTATGGTGAGGGGGGAACTGGGAAAGGAAAATTCATTTGGATGTAAACAAAGAATATAGAAAATAAAAAATTATAATTAAAAAAAAAAGAAAAAGGAGGGAAGGCCATTGAGGTATGTCCTGACATCTGCCTGCATTTGAACACAAACGTTCTCATACATATGTAAACCATGTCTATCCACACATTCATACACAGTGCACATAAAAATGGAAAAGAAAAAAAAAAGCAACAGCATGTGAACTTTGGGAAGCTTATATTTCAGGAGTGCTAATATGCCAGACAGAGATTTCAAGAAGGTGATGAAAATAAAAAGGAAAATTGAACATTTACAAATGTGAAGGAATGCTAACATGTAAATTCTAGTATTTGAATTCTCTTTTAAATGCTATACTATAAAATATTAGTGCAAGTGCCCTGCTTGATCAGAGATCAATCTAGTATTCTGTCAGATTGAATGGAGAAGTTGTAGCTGAAATAACAAGAGGAGACTTCACAGAGGAAGGGTGACCCTAGTGTGTGAGAGCTGGAAAGGAACATTTTATGTCATACAAACTGAGCTAAATCAGGTGTTGAGTGGAGATCACAACAGAGTCGCTAGTGAAAGGAATCTCTCTGCCATTATAGATCCATTCAGCATCCAATATGACACCCAAACATTTCTTCCTCAACAAAAGTAACAATATAGAGCCAGAAATTTACTTTAAATAGTTCTCATTAAAGATTAGAAGACTGAAATAAAAGTCAGTCTAAGAACTAAAACACAGACTGTTGGGGTTGACTGCCTCCCTAACATGTTGCCTATTTGCAAATCAGAAATATTCAGGTTGGGGCAGTGGGTGAAGCTTTTGCCAAACAAGTGTTGGGGATTGTACTTTGTGCTCACAATCCATGTAAATGTCCAGTAGATATGATTACCTGCTTGTAAATCTACATGGGCAAATTCCAGAGCAAGCTGACATCTGAGACTTACCATATAGGAAGCTATACTTTTGATCAATAGGCTATGCTTTAATGAATACGATGAAAAAAATATCATGGTTTATTGTAAACATCAGCCTTGGATCTCCACATGCATGCATGCACACATTCATATGGCCACACATATGGGCACCCTAAACACACACACACACACACACACACACACACACACACACACATGAACACTCACACACAAATGGAAAACAAATAGTAGTGTCCAGTTTGGTATCAATTATAAAATAATAATGAAAATAAAGGTCAAGAAGTTAATGGCCAGAACTGATAAAGAGAAACCGATACTATGGACAAATCCTGCAAAAGGAACAAACGTTGGCCGTCAGCCTTTGAATGCTTTGTATTATTCCAGATTCTGTCACTTAGAAACAGCCAGGATTCATGAAGAAACCCACAGGAACTTATTATAAGATCCAGATCTTAACCAGAGTTCAGAGGCTCTGAGGGAAATTCAAAAGGAAGGGGAAAACCATTGCAAGCACAAAATGGAATGTTTCAACTCTCAGATATTTGGAAGTCTAGCATCCAAGTGCTAAGAGCCAATACTGGCTTAGTGTTAATACTGCCATTCTTGAAAATCATAGTAGTGTCCTCCACTTGTATGGGATCTTCCTGGTCAAGGAGGTAGCCATGAGAGAGCAGAGCTGGGCATCCAGCAGAACTTTGTATACTTCTTGGCATCTCATAGTATCTGGGCACTACAGATCTTCATGAGGTTGCTACTGTTTTGTGTTTGAAAATTTTATGTGATTTTCAACCCAAATCTGCCTTGGAAGAATTTTAGCAAATGTAGTTACTCACTCATAAAGCCAAATTTACTAAACAAAATAGGTCATCCAAATCCAACTTCTAGGTCAAAGCCAGATTACTATCAGTTGCTGGAGAGAAATTAGCTTGACATAGGCATGTTTATTTATTGACAAGGTTAGCCATCATCTGTACTAGAATTCAAAGTATAAAGGTTTGCTAGAGAAATGTCCCCCATAGGCTAATACATCTGATCACCCCGGCCCTCATTAGTATCGGAGCTTGGGAAAATTATGAAAGCCTTAGGATATAGATGCTTGCTACTGGAGGAAGCACATCATTGGGCATGTACTTTGAGGAATCACTTTCTGCTCCCTCTTTTTGCTTTCTGTGTGGAAATGAGATGTCATCTCCCTGATTCTAGCCTGCTAAAAAAGCTTTAACCTCCACCCCTCATGCCTTCCTCATTGAAAAGGACACCATGGAACTGTGAGCTAAACTAAACTTTTCCTTGATTACTTTTGTCAGGGTACTTTATCATAGCAACACAAAAGTAACTAAAATAGAAATCTTTCCAATTCTTATTTGATTTTGTCAGAAATTTTGTCGTAATAATGAGAAAAGTAACTGTAACAGAATCTTAATTGGATTTCTACTAAGAACAGATTCTTAAATGCTGGACAGTTAGTCATATCGGAGAAACTGTTCTAATAAAAGGGCTCTGGAACACTATGCTAGTCCACTAAAAGGGAAACTAGTGGTGGCAAAATGTGTTACAGACACATCCTGTTTGCAGAGATTCTGACCATAGTAGAGGCTGCCGTGAGAAACAAAAATGACCAACTAGGAACCATGATACATGCATTGCAGTTACATGTAACTATAGAGTAAACTAGTAACTAGTAAAGATGATGGTTAAGTTTGTCAATAAATAAACAGGCCTGAGTTGCGTTAATTTCTCTCCACCAACTGGTAGTAATCTTGGTCTGACCTAGCGAATGGACTTGGCTGACCTTTTTTCTTTCATAGACTTAGCTTTGGAGCCACAGCTTATTGCTTACTGGTTGTATAGATTTTGGTAAATAGTTCTCTTCCCTGGTCCTCTAGTTTCTAAGAACTATGTATTAGAATAAATCAGAAAATACTAAGATTGCATTAAATGACTTCCTGATTTTTTCCCTCAAATATTAAATGATTATCCACTCTTCACAAGATCTTGATGGAATGCCAGACATACATCCAGTAAGGAGTACTTGTTTTCAGAAACCATCCATTCTTCCAGAGAAAACTCAGTAATAAGTAAACAAGTAAACATTCCCTATTTTCATAAAGCTGATTATAAATGCCATAGACACAATAGAAGCCAGGTTTAAAATATAAGAAGGAAGTAGAGAGATGGATCAAAGGGTAAGAGTACTTGTTCTTCAGAGTACTGAGTTTTCAGGCCTAGCACCAACACTGCAGTTCATAAGAATCTGTAACTCTAGTATCAGGGGATCTGATATCCTCGTCTGATTTCTTCAGACACCAGGCAGGCACATAAGTGATACACAGATATACATGCAGGCAAAATTTCCATATAAATAAAATAAAGTGAAATATCATATATAAGTATTAGAGAAAGATTAAGTTGTTTTTGAGTTGCACGAAAAAAGTTTTAATTGACAGAGTAAAGTTGAACTATGCTTTTTTAATTTTCTTTCTTTTTTTTTTGAACAATGCTTTTTGGTTAAATGGATTAGCTTATTTAATGTATACCAAGCAAAAATAGAAGATTAAACCAAAAGTCATAAAGGGGAGAATCAGATAGATAACAAACCATGTGCTAAATATATCTGTCAGATCACAAGAGTAACCAAATAGAAATAGTAAACCCAGATACAGTAACATCATCAGTTGAAATTTGCTGCTGAAGCCCTATTTAAACTATCTGCTAGAGTTCCCCAAAGGAGAGTCCTGGGTAGAGCAGGATATGCCCCTAGGAGAGGCTTCCAAGTTGAAAAGAAACACCAGCAGATAGATAGCACCATCAAATTTGGTGCTTTCAGTCATCCAGAAGAAACTGGGGAAGCTGAGGTAGTCAGCCTGCATGTCCAACCGAGAGTACTGGGAACACTGTCTGCTCCAGTCTCCTGTTTCCACTGTAGACACTTTTATATTATGGGATAATCAATGGTAACCTTGTGAAATTGTTTATCTTCTAGCTGTGCTCAAGGAGAGATTTTTAATATCCTTAGGTGCTTGATGCTTTCCTTTCTCCTTGTTACAGATTGAGGGGATCACACTCCTCAGACAGAGTTTTGAAGGAAATCTTGTTCTGAATCTGTTTTCATCAATCCTAAATAGGACATGGCAATTTACAAATACACTATTCATTACAGAAAGTTAAAACAACAACAACAACAACAACAGTAAAAGACATTTAAAAATATATTGGAAGTAGCCCCTGTGCTGAGGTAGACATTCTTGTTGCAGCCTTCTACACCTAAAATTGTGTCAGGATCTGTGAGAAGGTTGAGGGGACATAAGTTAAATTACTACAAACTTTGCAGTGATGCAACATTCCAAATATTAAAACTAGAACTTATGTGCCTTGGAGTTTTATAACATAACTTTCTTACTTACTTAAGTAATTAGGTCTATTATAGATACCTCTCTTCTCCTTTTTAGAGTAATTGCATGCTAATAACTTATAAACTGAGCTAGGGATATTTGATCTAACATCCTTCAGGCTAGAATGCTTCAGATCCATGTATATTTGGGGGGGGGCTAAAAATAAACATTTCCATAATAATAAAAGAATCTATTTTTTCATAGAAAAGGACAGGTATTTTAACTTTATATGTTCAAATTATGTGGTTATGGTGATCATTAAAATGGAGTTACAAACTCCTGTGTTCTGAGAACTATTTGAGATAGTAAGAATGCTTCCAGTTTGGTCTGAGTTGATGGCAACCTTCACATCACAATCACACTTCAATTTAGTGTGCCTGTTGAATTGTATCACTCACAGCTGGAGCTTTCTGGCAAAACCTGAGCAATCATCCCTGGCCTGAGTCTGGAAAGCTCCAGAATAATAACCAAGTGTGTTTTTACCAGTACATATCCTCACCTATCCAGGAAGCATAGTGAAGCAACACAATAGACTTCAAAACGTTATAACCTAAAGTGTAAAATGTCATTGCATAACTCCTCTGTGATTTTTTTCTTCTTCGTTTCTTGGAAAGCCCAAGCACTGCTCCACACTACCCAGGATACGATTGAGCAGAACCAAGTTCCTTGGTCTGAATCTTCCCTTGGGGTATCTGGACCCTGAGGCACACTGGACAGTGGACAGGAAAGGATAAAGTGAATGGGTTAATCTGCAGGATCCTGGTCCTGCTGGGAGGAGGAGGTCTCCTCAGAAAATTTCAGTGTTGCAGCTTTTTTTAGAAAACAGCTCTCTCAAACCATAGTCACAAAACAGTTTGTATGCTTTATTTGGGAGGAACAAGGACTATATAAACTATGAAAAGTAGGTACGGGTTTCCTTGTATGAGAGTGAAGTTTCCTTGGCTGGTGTTTAAGGTTGTGAGGATAACTCATTTGCATGGAGAAGCATTCCAGGATGTGTCCCTACCTGAGGAATGCCTCCCCAGAGAAGGTAGAGATGTGAAAGACCTGCTGGGAAACAGAGTTCTCCATTTTGTACTGAGCTTAGTGGAGCTATCCGGACATGGTAGACTTCAACCTAAGGTAGCAGGATTTCCCAACACTTTGCATTGTCGATTTTATCTATTCAGTGAACATTTCAAGAAGTCTTAAAACATACAAGTCACTATTGAGAGTACTCTAACATAGTAACACATTTATTACGAAATAGACAGATGGCATACATATGCTTACAGTTTTTCAGATGAGGAGACTGGCACATAGGAGAACTTGCCAAGCCTAATATACTTAGTGTCTGAACTGCATCTTGAACTCTGACAGCCCAGATTTTCTATTCATTTAATGGCCACTTCAGTCTTATTTGTTCAATAAGTTGTTGAACAAGTATCTGTCAGAAAATCTAGTGTGAATACAAGGGGATTTAAGAGTATGCTATTTTTTTTTCTTGATTATAAAATTCATTCTTATTTGTGTTGGTTAACTTATTTGCATCTCTATACAACCTAGAGTCACTTATAAGAGGATACCCATGTTAAGGAATCGTCCAGATTAGGTTAGGCTGTGGCCATGTTTGTGTGAGGATCCAGTCCCTCATTAGGTAGGTGGAGCCTGGTCTATACAGGAAAACTAAATGACTATGAAACTGTGAGCAAGCCAGTAAGCAGCATTCCTTCAGGGCCTCTGCTCCATGTTTCTGCCTCCAGGTTCCCACCTACATTCCTGACCTGACTTCTCTCAGGGATGGACTATGACCTGGAAGTGCAAGATGAAATATACCTTTTCCTTACCAAATTCCTTTTGGTCAGAACAAAAGAAAAGCAGGCTATATTATTTGTGTCAGAAATTTTAACAAATAGAAAAGAATACAGCAACAAAATCATTGTTCTAAATAACTATCACTGATATTTTGTTGTTTAAAGCTATTTTCTGAGTTTTGGCAAACAATATGGGTGTCAGCAGATCAGCATATCCTGCCTTTGTCCATTTTATGATATTATAGATATTACTATTATCATTGAATATTCTTGCTCTTAAGAACAATGAGACTACAGCGTAAACTCATGTTAGTGCACCATAATGTAAATCATTCTTGAGCATCTAAATGATTTCTGCCTTTATTTTTCACAATTATGAATAGCATTACAAAAATAATTTGTTCTCATCCCTGTTTGTCTCTTCAGCATATGCCTACTGGAGTGAAATTACTAGGTCAAAGAACATTAAGCTTCTAAAGGTTATTATGGACTCCGGAGAATGCCTTTGGAAAAGGCTGTAGCAATTCCAAAAACAGGCTTAAGTTTTTTCTGTCTCAAGATTTTTTAGATGATCTTGTCTAATCAACACACTGAGACAGACAGTCACAGGGAGCAGCATATGAGTACAGAGTTTCTCTCTGCACATCTCTCTGGGGAGTCCAGACCAAGACTGTCATGTGATATCAAACTGCAGACACAGGGCAGAGAGTAGGAAGGATATCATAGGTGTTTGCTTCTGCATAGTTATGGTGTGTGCTTTAGAAATGCAATAATTGAATACTAATTAGACATTTCCCATTCCAAAGCAAGCAACATTTATTAATTTGAGCTTCACAGTTCAGACAACTGTAGCAACTAAGAAAAAATCTGTTGGTCTTCTCATGGGGTCGCTCTCCCTTGGAGGCAAGGGGGAGGAGGAACTATGGGAGGGAGGACTGAAGGGATAACAATTGCAATGTAAATAAAAATAAAATTAAATAAAAATAATTAAAAATAGAAAATAAAAGTAAAATTCTTATTTGCTTTAATTTTATTTTCTTTTTTTATTTGATATATTTTTTATTTACATTTCAAATGGAGTGGGAAGGGGATGATGGGGAGAGAGGGGGAGGGTGGAGGGCTTATGGGACTTTTGGGGAATGGGGAGCCAGGAAAGGGGAAATCATTTGAAAGTGATTTGGAAGTTCTTTGTATATATTGGATATTAGCCCTCTATCTGATATAGGGTTGGTGAAGATCTTTTCCCAAGTTGTTAGTTGCTGAATTGTCCTTTCGATGGTGTCCTTTGCCTTACAGAAACTGTAATTTTATGAGGTCCCATTTGTCAATTCTTGATCTTAGAGCATACGCTATTGGAGTTCTGTTCAGGAACTTTTCCCCTGTGACCATGTCTTCAAGGGTCTTTCCAGTTTCTTTTCTATTAGTTTCAGTGTGTCTGGTTTTACGTGGAGGTCCTTGGTCTACATGGAGTTGAGCTTAGTACAAGGAGATAAAGATAGATGAATTCACATTCTTCTGCATGCTGACCTCCAGTTGAAGCAGCACCATTTTTGAAAAGGCTATCTTTTTTCCACTGGATGTTTTCAGCTCCTTTCTCCAAGATCAAGTGGCCATAGGTGTGTGGGTTCATATTTGGATCTTCAATCCTATTCCATTGATCCGCCTGCCTGTCACTGTACCAATACCATGCAGTTTTTAACACTATTGCTCTGTAGCATTGCTTGAGGTCTGGGATACTGATTGCCCCAGAATTTCTTTTGTTGTTGATAATAGTTTTAGCTGTCCTGGGTTTTTTATTATTCCAGATGAATTTGAGAATTGCTCTTTCTACCTCTATGAAGAACTGAGTTGGGATTTGATGGGGATTATGTTGAATCTATATATTGCTTTTGGCAAGATGGCCATTTTAACTATATTAATCCAGCCAATAAAATTAAATAAAAATAATAAAAAATAAAAATAATATAAAAATAATTAAAAATAAAAATAAAAGTAAAATTCTTGTTTGCTTTTATTTTCTAAAAGAAAAAATTTTTTAAAAAAGGAAAGAAAATCTGCACTGGGGGAAAAAGAACCTGATGTGGTGACGGACTTTTGCCTTTTGAAAGGCAGTTCACCAAATACATGGCTTTGGGCTTGCCTGCAACTCCAATATTGTAATTTTCCTGCTCCTATGAGGAAGTGAGTCTGGGATTTTTTCCCTGTGTAATCGTTTAACTTTAAGATGCTGGCCATGAGTTCATTTTAAACAGTAGTGCACTGAGTACAAGATATATGGCCTTTAATTTTACATTTCAGGACTAATTCCACTTTTACTGTAATTCTTTAGTTTTATACTAGTGTCTTGAAAGCAGCTGAAGAAGTAGTCACAAAGGGGAAGCTTCTGTACTAGGCATGCTACCTGGAAGCTGCCTGTGTTTGATATCAGTGCCACCTACCTCCAGTCCAGATGTTTTCTATTAAGATGAAATAGGCTATAAGAGGCTAGCAGGTGAGACTGAAAGGATAAACAAGCTTTAAGGATTCTTTACCATCCATGGGTTTATGAATGACCGTTACTTTACACTTATCTTGTTATACCTGAAGCACTCTGGAAGGAAAACTCATATTGCTTTTGAGAAGCTGCCTATAAATGACAGTTACTGGAAACAGTTGGCACATTGATCTATTTTAACAGGCTTCTTGATTTATTTTCATATTTCAGTTCTAAATGTTAAGCTGCTAACATATCAAGCCCTAGAATGTTATTTTTCCAACAAAATGCATTTTTAGGCATCTTTCTATTCCAATTTCTTTTCCATAGGATGGTTTTAATCATAGAGACGTTCCGATTGATCTTCAGAAGTTGAGAGGCAGAAAGTGTCTTTAATGCATTGGAGGAGAGAGGCAAGTCAGGGCATACTAGCCTCTGGAGAGTAATAATGCCTAGCAATTGGGCCAATAAGGCAAATTGAAATTGAGCAATGTATGTGTCTGTGTTTTTTATCCTTTGATTCAAGAGAATCTAGGTGGGAGCTGGTATCCATACCCAGAGCTTAGGCAGGATAGCAAAAGCCACATGCAACAGGCAAGCTAGAGAGTCAGAAGCAAGCCAGATTAGGGTGGGACTCTTCTGCAATAGTATAATTTATTTCATTATCTACTATGTCTTATACAGGACTTGTGCAAACAATATAACAAAGTTAAGCAATTCAAAGAAGTAAAATATAAGGTGACCTATTGACCAAATGACAAAACTTAAGAGAATGAAGATGTGAAGTCGACCCATGATGAACAAACTGAATGGTATCTTAAAAAGGAGGATCAATGCACACAAGATGTTAGAAAAGAGATGGAATTTTAAAATGCAGAAAGTGGGGATCAGGAACATCCTCTGCCACAGCCTGCCATCTCTAAGCAGCACAGGAAGACAGATATCCACCCAGCAGCCAGTATGGAGGAGACAGCCTGAACAGGTGAGACCGGTCCTGCAGATCGGAGGATCCTGTCCAGAGGCCTCTGGTAGGAGCCTCCAGGTTTCCACCTCCTTCCTGACCAGGAACATCCTCTGCTACAGAGCACCAACTCCAAGTGGTTCAGGAAGCCAGCTATACACCCAGCTGCACAGAGGAGACAGCCAGTACAACCTGCATCCAGAGTTGATCAGTGCCACAGAGCTACATACACAAATACAACTACAAGACAGTGGGTCTCAGCCACCATCTTTGCTCCTATGATTATGTAACAGATTGGTAGGCAGGGATCACCAGAGTAGAGGATCGCTTGGGACACACTCCACCAGGACTCTACCTGCACCCAGGAACTCAGCAGCACCGCAGCAATTTGTGCCAGGGGAAAGCAGGCCACCCAGGGTTGCTGAGATAGTCTTGCAAGCACCAGCCAGTGACAGCAGGACCAACTAACACCAGAGATATCCAGATTGCAAAAGTCAAATGTAGGAACATTGTTTACAGTAATCAAGGCAATATGGCACCATCAAAACCCAATTCTCCCACAATAGCATGTCCTGGATTCCCCAACACACCAGGAAAGCAAGATTTGGATTTAAAAATCACAGGTCATGGTGTTGATGGAGGGGGCTTCATGGAGGGCTTTAAGAAGGACATAAATAACTCCCTTAAAGAAATAAAGGAGAACACAAGTAAACAGGGAGAAGCCCTTGAAGAACTAAGGAAAAACCCAACAAAGCAGGTAAAGGCATTAAACAAAGCCATCCAGGATCTAAAGAAGGAGGTAGAAACAATAATGAAATCACAAAGGGAAACAACTCAAGACATAGAAAACCTAGGGAAAAAGTCAGAAGTCATAGATCCAAGCATCAACAACAGAATATATAAGATAGAAAAGAGAATCTTAGATGAAGAAGATACCATAGATAGCAGTCAAAGCAACAAAGCTGTTTTGTTGATAAAACAGTCAAAGAAAATGCAAAATCCAAAAAGCTCCTGACCAAAAATATCCAGGAAATCTAAAACAAAATTAGAAGACCAAACTTAAGGATTATGGGTATACAAGAGAGTGAAGATTTCCAATTTAAAGGGCCAGTAAAGGTCTTCAAAAAAATGATAGAAGAAAACTTCCCTAACCTAAAGAAAGAGATGCCCATGAACAGACAAGAAGCCTACAAAACTCCGAATATATTTGACCGGAAAAGAAATTCCTCTCGTCATATAATAATAATAATAATAATAATAATAATAACACCAAATGTACTAAACCAAAAAGAATATTAAAAGCATTAAGTGAAAATTTTCATGTAACATATAAAAGTAGACCTATCAGAATTACACCGGACTTCTCACTATGAAAGCCAGAAGAGCCTGGGTTGATGTCATGCAGACCCTAAGGGAATACAAATGCCAACCAACACTACTATATCCAGCAAATCTCTCCATTACCATAGATGGAGAAACCAAGGTATTTCATGACAAAAACAAATTTACACACTAACTTTCCACAAATGCATCCCTTCAACAGATAATGAATGAAAAACACCAACAAAAGGAGGGAAACTCAACACTAGAAAAAGCAAGAAATTAATTTTCTTTCAACAAACCCAAAGATGATAACCACACAAATATAAAAATTATATCAAAAATAGCAGGAAGCAACAATCACTATTCCTTAATATCTCTTAACATCAATGGATTCAATTCCCCAGTAAAAAGCCATGGACTAACAGACTTGATTGGCAAACAAAACCCAACATTTTACTGCATGCAGGAAACACATTTCAGTGTCAAAGATAAACACTACCTCAGAGTAAAAGGCTGGAAAACAGTTTTCCAAGCAAATGGTCCTAGGAAACTAGCTGGAGTAGCCATTTTAATATCCAATAAAATAGACTTCTAACCAGAAGTCATCAAAAAAAAAAAAAAAAGACACAGAAGGACATATTATACTCATCAAAGGAAATATCTGCCAGGAAGAACTCTCAATTTTGAACATCTATGCCCCAAATACAAGGGCACCTTCATTCATAAAGGAAACTTTACTAAAGCTTAAAGCACACATCACATCCCATGCAATAATTGTGGGTGACTTCAACACCCCAGTCTCCTCAATAGACAGATCAGGGAAACAAAAACTAAACAGAGACACAGTGAAACTAACAGAAGTAAGTTTTGGACCAAATTGATTTGACAGGTTTCTATAAAACATTTCATCCTAAATAAAAGGAATATAACTTCTTCTCAGCACCTCATGGTACCTTCTTCCAAACTGACCATTTAATTGACCACAAAACAGACTTCAACAGATAAAAGAAGATCAAACTAATTCCATGCCTCCTATCACATCAATATGGAGTAAGTGTGGTCTTCAATAGCAACAAAAAGAACAGAAAGCCCACATACACATAGAAGCTGAACAATGCTCTACTCAATGATAACTTGGTCAAGGAAGAAATAAAAGACATTTTAGAATTTAATGAAAATGAAGTCACAACATACCCAAATTTATGGGACACAATGTAAGCAGTGCTAAGTGGAAAACGCATAGGTCTGAGTGCCTACAAAAAGAAGCTGGAGAGAGCATACACTAGCAGCTTAACAGAACACATGAAAGGTTTAGAACAGAAAGAAGCTAATACTCCCAAGAGGAGAAGAAAGCAGGAAATCATCAAACTCAGGGCTGAAATCAACCAAGTTGAAATAAAAAGAACTATATAAAGAATCAACAAAACCAGAAGCTGGTTCTTTGAGAAAATTAACAAGATAGATAAAACTTTAGACAAACTCACCAGAGGGCACAGAGACAGTATTCAAATTAACAAAATCAGAAATGAAAAGGGAGAAGTAACAACAGAAACTGAGGAAATTAAAAAAAAAAATCATATCCTATTATAAAAGCCCATACTCAACATAACTGGAAAATCTGAAATGGACAATTTCCTACTCCAACTACAAAAACTGAATCAGGATCGGATAGACCATCTAAACAGTCCCATAACCCCTAAATAAATAGAATTGGTCATTGACAGTCTCACAACCAATAAAAAACAGGACCAGATTTTTTTACTGCAGAATTCTATCAGACCTTCAAAGGAGACTTAATATCAGTACTTGTCAAACTATTCCACAAAATAGAAACAAAAGGAACATTATCCAACTTGTTCCATGAAGCCACAATTTTGCTGACAACAAAACCACACAAAGATACAACAAAAAAAAGAGAACCTTAGACCAATTTCCCTTATAAATATCAATGCAAAAATACTCAATAAAATTCTAGCCAACCGAATCCAAGAACACATCAAAACTATCATTCACCATGATCAAGTAGGCTTCATCCCAGGGATGAAGGGATGGTTCAATATATGGAAATCCATCAATGCATTCCACTACATAAACAAACTAAAAGAAAAAAAAACACATGGTCATTTTATTAGATGCTGAAAAAGCATTTGACAAAATTCAGCATCCTTTTATGTTAAAGGTCTTGGAAAGAATAGAAATTCAAGGCCCATACCTAAACATAATAAAAGCAATATACAGCAAACCAGTAGCTAACATCATACTAAATGGAGAGAAACTTGAAGCAATCCCATTAAAATCAGGGACTAGACAAGGCTGCCCTCTTTCTCCATATTTATTCAATATAGTACTTGAAGTTCTAGTTAGAGCAATTAGACAACATAAGAAGTTCAAAGGGATAAAAATTGGAAAAGAAGAATTCATATTCTCACTATTTGCAGATGATATGATAGTATACTTAAGTGACCCAAAAAACTCTACCAGAGAATTCCTACAGCTGATAAACAACTTCAATAAAGTGGCTGGGTATAAAATTAACTCAAGTAAATCAGTAGCCTTTCTATACTCAATGGATAAACAAGCTGAGAAAAAAATTAGGGTAATGACACCCTTCACAATAGCCACAAACAATATAAAGTATCTTGGTGTGACTCCAAGCAAACAAGTGAAAGATATGTATGAGTTTAAGTCTTTGTTTTTTGGGGGTGGTGGGTTAATTTATTATAATTTTTATTGAATATCATCTTCATTTACATTGCTATTGGTAAAACCTTTCCCAATATCCCCCTCCCCTAAGAGCCCCAACCCCTGTCCTTCCTTCTTCCCCCTGCCTGCCCATATATGCCTCTCCATCCAACACACTCCCTCCCCTCCTTCAGTTTCCCCTTATTTGCACCTCTGTTGAGCCTTTATGTGACCAAGGACCATTCCTCCTTGAAGAAAGAAATCCAAGAAGACCTCAGAAAATGGAAAAATCCTCTATGTTCTTGGATTGGCAGGATTAATATAGTAAAAATGGCCATCTTGCTGAAAGCAATCTACAGATTCTATGCAACCCCCATCAAAAGTCCAGCTCAATTCTTCACAGAGTTAGAAAGAACAACTCTCAAATTCATCTGGAACAACAGAAAAACCAAGAATAACTAAAACTATTCTCAACAATAAAAGAAATTCTGGGGGAATCAGTATCCCAGACCTCAAGCAGTACTACAGAGCAGTAGTGTTAAAAACTGTATGGTATTGGTACAGTTACAGACAGGTAAATAAGGGAATAGAACTGAAGAGCCAGAAATGAAACCACACACATACAGTCATTTGATCTTTGACAAAGGAGCTACAACCATCCACTGGAAAAAATATAGCCTTTTCAACAAATAGTGCTGGTTCAACTGGAGGTCAGTCTGCAGAAGAATCTCCTTGTACTAAACTCAAGTCCAAGTGGATCAAGGACATCCACATAAAATCAAACACACTGAAACTAATAGAAAAGAAAATGGGGAAGACCCTTGAGGACATGGACACAAGGGAAAAGTTCCTGAACAGAACACCAATAGCTTATGCTCTAAGATCAAGAATTGGCAAATGGGACCTCATAAAATTACAAAGTTTCTGTAAGGCAAAAGACACCATCAAAAGGACAAATCAGCAACCAACAAATTGGGAAAAGATCTTTAGCTATGCTACATCCAAAAGAGGGCTTATATCCACGATATTCAAAGAACTCAAGACGGCAGACTCCAGAAAGCCAAATAACGCCATTAAAAGTGGGGTACAGAGCTAAACAAAGAATTTTCACCTGAGGAATATTGAATGGTAGAGAAGTACCTAAAGAAATGTTCAACATCCTTAGTCATCAGGGAAATCTATATCAAAACGACCCTGAGACTTCAACTCACACCAGTCAGAATGGCTAAGATTAAAAACTCAGGAGAAAACAAGTGCTGGTGAGGAAGTAGAGAAAGAGGAACACTCCTCCACTGCTGGTGGGGTTGCAAGATGGTACAACCACTCTGGAAATCAGTCTGGTGGTTCCTCAGAAAACTGTGCATGATACTACTGGCGACCCTGTTATACCACTCCTGGGAATATATCCAGAAGATGCCCCAACATGTAATAAGGACACATGTTCCACTATGTTCATTGCAGCCATATTTATAATAGCCAGAATCTGTAAAGAACCCAGATGTCCTTCAATGGAGGAATGGATACAGAAAATGTGGTATATAAAAACAATGGAGTACTATTCAGCCATTAAAAACAATGAATTCATGAAATTCTTAGACAAATTGATGGAACTGGAGAATATCATCCTATGTGAGGTAATCCAGTCTCAAAAGGACATTCATGGTATGCACTCACTGATAAGTGGATATTAGCCTAGAAGCTCAGAATACCCAAGACACAATTCACATATCAAATGATGCCCAGGAAGAAGGAAGGAGAGGTCACTGGTCCTGGAAAGGATCAGTGCAGCAGTGCAGGGGACTATCAGGACAGGGAAGTGGGAAGGGGTGTATTGGGGAACAAGGGGAGGGAAGAGGGCTTATGGGACTTTCGGGGAGGGGTATTGCAGGAAAGGAGAAATCATTTGAAATGTAAATAAAGAATATATGGAATAAAAAATGCAGAAGGTGGAAACTAAAAGAAAACTATTATAATCAATCACTCTTCCCATAGGCTCACAGGCTGGACAGATCAAGGACTGACAAGTAATTTGGGGTAGCATGCACTTGTTCTTCCTTATATTGAGAAAAGCCTCCCAGAATCCATTCTGACTCTGACTCATTCGCTGTCTTCAGTTCTTGTTTCTCTCATCTTTTCAATAAAGAGATGAGTCTTCTAAAAGTGCAACATGCTTTACCCAGAATATATATCATATCTGAAGTTATACGTACAAATATGCAGACATAGTCATGGGTATACTGCTCTGAAACACAATTATTTTTTAAATGTTTCTTTCTGTTAAACTGTGATTCTCGAATGACTTCATATTGTGCATTTCTTCATTTTTAGAACCTCTTTTACATTGAGAATGTATTTATTCACTTGCTATTCTTGAATTATTAACTTTTGAAATATATGAATTAAACCCAGAAACTTCTTTTCTTGGTGCCACCTATACAAGGCAGTTTTTAGAACTATATCCTTGAAGGATACAGGAAAAACTATGAAGTTGTACTGTAGCATTCTGTGGTAGTGTAACCTTGAAAATTCTAAGACCAGGGTTTATTAAGTAAATGTTAAAATGAGTCACTCTATGTTATAAAGGAATCTATTCTGGTGGTAGGGGAGTGGAAGGAAATTGACAGGAAAAAAACTGAGATAAAGAAAACCAATTAAGACATTTTCTATGCAAACAAAATGAATTCAGTAGGAGCATGAGCCACTAGAGAATCCTAGATGAAATGAACCATCCTGGCCAGATGTGGGTCACGGAAGTAATCACATTCTACTGCAAGTAGAAGTGTATTACCTGAGGGCTGAGAGATATATTGATCTACAAATACAATTACTAGTCATTAGGAGTTCTTTAATCCCATATTGATTAAGCCGTAGGTTCTCTTCTGAGGCTTATGACATATTCAGCCATAGGTTCTTAGACCATAGTGCCAGGAATGGGCTTCATCTTCTGAATAAGGATTTAAATCTAATCAGAAAACAATTGGTTACTCCTATGATATTTGTGTCTTTCTTTCTTTCTTTCTTTCTTTCTTTCTTTCTTTCTTTCTTTCTTTCTTTCTTTCTTTCTTTCTTTCTTTCTTTCTTTCTTTCTGTCTGTCTTTCTTTCTTTCTTTCTTTCTTTCTTTCTTTCTTTCTTTCTTTCTTTCTTTCTTTCTTTCTTTCTTTCTTATGTGTACATGCATACAAGAAGAAATCAGAAATCACCTTGTGAGATTTCCTTTTATTTTTCCAACTTGAGATTCCCAGGGATCTCCCTCAGGTCATTGAGCTTGAAGGTAAGGGTCTTTGCCTGTTAAACTAAAGTACCTTTGCATAAAAACCAGAACATTTTATCTTCGAAGACTTTCCCCAGTAGCCTCAGAACTTAAACCTTGAAAGTAAAGATATCTTTTGAGCATGGTGTAAATTCAGGAAGTCCTGAAGAAACACACATGTCCACGCGTGTGCGTGTGCATACACACACAAACACACAAACACACACACACACACACACACACATTCAGCTGTTCACAGATGCAGATCCAAATCCTCATAATCATTTTTATTTAGTTAGTGTTCTACAATTACAACATCAAGGCACTAATGTATTTTGATCACATATCTAGATAAAATCAAATATAGCAACCATTAAAATTAGGAACAGAGTAGTATAGAGTCATCTTAAATTCTTTAGCTTCTTTTAAATGGTTAAATTATTTTAAATAATTTAAAATACTTTTCTTGATACCTCCCTATGTTTTTGTTTGTCCTTTAGTTTCTGTTGTTTGGACACTTACCTTACCCACACAATTATTTTGCACTGCAGTTACAACTGAAGTCAAATTCACCATTTAATGTTTCCTTAACTCTTTTCTTAGACAGAAAAATAAAATCATGCATTAATGTGATTATTTCCTTTTAGAAGTGGTTACTCAGGTCACATTTGCAAATGAAGAAAAAACTTAATTCACTTTGAATCAAGTGAACAGTGATTCTCAAAGCTGGTCATAAGTAGTTCTCACTAATGCTGTTGGGACAACTAAGGGTCTTGGAACAAACCGAAGAAATGACAGACAATGAGGTACACCAGACATGGAGGTATTTTAAAAAGCTTCCATGATCTAATTAGCATCCTAGCACTGAAAAGCAGTCACTGAGACACCCCCAATTCTTAAATTTTGTCGATTCTTCCTCTACCTTTGAAGGTTCCAGGGAAGAAAATACGGTTGCCTAAGAATAATTTGTGGGGGGTGGGGGACATCATAGCACAAAATGATGTTTGCCAAGACTTGCATGCATCATAGTAGCCTAGAAGCATTTTCCTCCCTTAAAGCATGGATTTTGTGAGGGACTTGTTTTGCAAGCATGTGACTGATGTCACCTCATGTTAAAAAAAACAAACAAACAAAAAAAACCCAAACAAACAAACAAACAAAAAAACACTGAACTTGCTTTACCCTACTGTCATTGTTCTCTCTAAGATTATACAAACCATCTATTATTTTCATTGTGCCCTAAGTCTCACAAAGGATCTAACAGCCTTCACTCCAATATACATCATGGATTAAGAATATAGGAAGACTGACAGCCGCGGCCACCAGAGGAGGAGCAGCGCTGGGAGGATGCTGGCCGAGCAGGGTGGGAGCCAGCGTGGACCGAGCTGCCCCGGCGCCCTGAATCCTGAAGTCCCAGTTGAGTCAGAATGGATGAACAGTCACAAGGCATCAAGGGCCACCCGTTCCTCAGTTCCAGCCACAGAAGGCATTAGGACCATGGCTATAATACTTTAGCCAACTTCCGAATAGAAAAGAAAATTGGTCGTGGACAATTTAGTGAAGTCTATAGAGCATCCTGTCTCTTGGATGGAGTTCCAGTAGCTTTAAAAAAAGTGCAGATATTTGATTTAATGGATGCCAAAGCACGTGCTGATTGTATCAAAGAAATAGATCTCCTTAAGCAACTCAACCATCCAAATGTAATTAAATATTATGCATCATTCATTGAAGATAATGAGCTGAACATAGTTTTGGAGTTAGCAGATGCTGGTGACCTCTCCAGAATGATAGAGCACTTTAAGAAACAAGAGAGGCTAATCCCAGAGAGAACCGTTTGGAAATACTTTGTTCAGCTCTGCAGCGCGCTGGACCTCATGCATTCTCGAAGAGTCATGCATAGAGATATAAAACCATCTAATGTGTTCATTACAGTCACTGGGGTAGTCAAACTCGGAGATCTTGGACTTGGTCGGTTTTTCAGCTCCAAAACTACAGCTGCACATTCTTTAGTGGGTACACCTTACTACATGTCTCCAGAGAGAATACATGAAAATGGATACAACTTCAAGTCTGACATCTGGTCTCTTGGCTGTCTGCTCTATGAGATGGCTGCATTGCAGACTCCTTTCTACAGCGACAAGATGAACTTGTACTCTTTGTGTAAGAAGAGAACGAATTCCCTTTTTAAAAGATATTTGATATGCCAACACTTTTCTTCGATTGAAACTTTAAAAAAAAAAAAAAAAAAAACATTTGGGCCATGCTAGGTGCATCTGTCTTATCTTGTTAGAAAGAAAATGTGTGTGTTAAAATGTGCCTGTGGATGTTTTGTTTGACAGGGTTATAGTTTTAGAGTATGCTTAACTACATGAAGAGTGGCCCTTCCTGAAGACAGAGCTGTTACGAGCAGCATTTTAGTGGAGACGCTTTGGAGTGAAGTACCGTAGTATTTGCGTATGAAGATGACAGACATTTTAGTTAAGGAGGGGAAAAAAGGAGAACTATTTAGGAATCTTAATACCAACCAATTTCTTCAAAGAATTGTGGCCCCAGAGAACAGAGTGGTGGTGGCTGTTGAAGAACCCCGATTGCCAGGGTAGAGCATTGGGAAGGCTTATCCTGCCGGCTGGCCCGTTGGTCGGGGCAGCCCTGACTTCTGGGCTGTACTTGGCCTGATAGGGCTCCTGGGTTTGTTTTCTCACCGAGTATTCTTTCTATAGTGATTTTCAAGTAATTTGTAAATTTTCAAAATAATGTCTTTTAATTCACTATGTATGCGGTCTTAGACAAAGGATATCTGGTTCTTCTTTTGTCTTGAAAGCTGAACTGGGTGCATCCCAGACCTTAGTGGCTCATAGCATTTACCCACAGGTGTGAAGAAAGCTGATTCTGGTGGCCATTTGTGTTGTGTTATTTCCATTGTAATGTCACAGGACTGACTGAGATGAAATATGCCCTGCTTACAAGAGTTGTTTTCTTTCCATCTTTAAAATCACTGCCTGGCCCCGGTGGTGATTAAAGGATAACACCTTTAATCTCAGCACTTGGGCAGAGGCAGGTGGATCTCTATGAGTTCCAGGAAAGCCTGTTCTATAGAGTGAGTTCCAGGACAGTCAGGACTATACAGAGAAACCTTCTGTCTCAAAAAACCAAAACTAAATGAAAGTACAAGGTTTATCCCCTGGTAGTGACTTTGCTTTATGAATTTGTCTCCTAAACAACAACAACAACAACAAGAAAAAAAAGAGTGGGAGAGTTAATGGTCAGGGATGGTCACTGTCATTTTATACAAGAGGAAACTCTTTCAAATACTTTAAGTACATGTGTTCATATCCACCCCCACCCCCTAGCACCAGAAAGAATCCATTGTCTAAAAACAAATTCAATGAGATATTTGCAAGTAATTATGGAATTGATTAGAAGTTCTAATCTTATAACAATCACCTAAAAAATAATCTCTTTATGTTTCTGTTTATGAGTAAATTTTATATGAAGTTAAATATTGGAAGTGATTTGAGTAACAGGTCAAATTAAAGTTATGACTGCTTTGAAACCTTATTTAGACATTGGTACCAGTTACCCAGGGGAGAGTATTGCAGTAAAGTTGGTTGGTATGCTATGGTGTAGATGGCGAATGAAGGGTACCCTACCTGCAGTGCTCAAGAATGACCAATGATTGTAAAGTTAGCGAGATGCCACCACCACATCACAGGCACTCTACCATTCCTTAGTGTGTCCATTACAAAACACCTGTCTTGTATCCATCTACTCCAGGTGTTGCTCTTAACTTTTCCTGTATTTATTATAACCAAGAAGCTGTTATTCTCACAAATGTTTATTCTTTTAAATTGAATGTATGTTCATAAACCACAAATGTGCACTCTTTGCTTCCAATTCCCATAGTACTGCAATATGAATTTCTTTTGTGAAATACTTTTTATTTTGTTATGCTTTAAATATACATGCAAAAGATCCTGTTATTAGCTTCAAAACTGTACAGTATCTTAATATAAATATATAAAAATAAAAGATGTGTACTGTAAAAAAAAAAGAATATAGGAAGAAAAGTGAGGTGCATTGCTTATATGACAAAACAGAGGCAGAATATGCCTGCTGTGTAGCAGGCTTCAAAATATCTCCCTCCCCAATATTTCAAAAGCAATCCCCTCTATAAATGTCAATCTAATTCATAGCTTCTTCTATACCTCAGCCTTTTATTATTTATATAGCCTAGGTTCTATTGGGTTAAACATTTTTCATTTGTATCAAGGTGTGTCTCTGTATTTTTAGTTTTTATTTCTGTATGAGAAGAGAGTTAATGCTCTCAGGATTTGTGTTGTCATGTCTATGGACCATCACCAGGGTTTTTTATTTTGTAAATATTTGTCTTTCTTCATCTGCCTAAAGGCAATCCAGAATTATATTGACTAGTTGTAAGAAAGAACCGATATCCAAAAACTGGAGCAGGAAATGGAGGGAGGAACTTCTAGGCACAGAGAATGATGCAGGAGAAAGAAGCAGTTGCTGCAGATTTGAACAGGACTCTCTAGTCTGAGCTGAGTAGACAAAGGTCTACAGCTAGCCATCTGGGCTGTCACAGGATAGCTAGTCAGGTTAATTTTAGAGTACTAGTTAGAGACTTCCCAAACAAAGGGCCTAAGCTTTCAACTATATTAAAAGCCTCCATGATATTTATATAGGTTATTTCAACTAGTAATAGCAAAAGATATTTTGACAGTAAAATGCCCCATGTGAAGCCAAGAAGACACAATGAGGATAATGGGGGCGAACCTTACAAATATGTCTGCAGTAGTGGAGAAAAACATGGAGTTTTGGTCAACTACCTTGGAGTAAAGCATATCATATAAAAGAGATGATTTGGGAAATGCGTAAAATTTAGCCAAAGACTCAAGAAACAATGATACTCACTTCATTATAAGAACACAAGATCTATGGTTCTGAAAGTGAAGCAATTCAGTCTTACCTGTTATCTGGGTCTTCTCTTTTCCTTTTTTTGATTTCCTTTGTCTTTTTCTCAACAAAACCCACCATACCACCTGAGCCCTACCATCCTCCTCTCCAGAGCTTCTTCTCTTCTCTAGCTAATGGTTTCTCTTTACTGACTTGGCTTCTCCAGTCACTTTTATGTATGTATGCACATCTAAAGATTCAGTATCAGAGCACATAAATAAGCAAGAACATGTAGCATCAGCCCTTCCTGGTTGGGTTACATCATTCAATGCAATATTTTGTTTCATCCATTTACTTGCAAATTATATTATTGTATTTTTCTTTATGGCTGAACATTGTGAATATGTTCCACATTTTCATTATCCATTCACTAGTTGAGTGGCAATTGGATTGCTTTTATTTTCTACTTATAGGGCAGCAATGAGCATGGCTGAGCAAGTATCTCTTTAAGAAAACATACATAAGGTATACACCAAGCAGTGATTTAGATGTGTCACATGGTGTCACTTGTAGCATTTTGAGAATTCTCCACACTAACTTCCATAGTACATGAACCAATTTTCAATCCCACCAATAGTGTATGAGGCTCCCTTTTCCCCACAATTTTGCCAACACAATTTGTTGTCAACTGTTTTCTTGATATTTGCTACCTGACTGGGGTATGATGAAATCTCAAAGTAGGCTTAATTTAGATTTCTCTGGTTACTAAGGATTTTGAACATTTAAAACAAAAATGCTTCTATTATCCTTTTTGAGATCTCTCTGTTTAGTTACATGTACATCTTTAATTGGGTAATTTGTTTTTTTTAATTTTTATGTCATTTATATATTCTAAATATTAATAGTCAGTTATATGTGAAATCTGTAAAAATTCTCTCTAACTCTGTGGCTTTATCTTCACTTGGGGACATCTACACTGAATCTCTATATCTGATGCTCAGGGAACATAACAGAAGAGATGACAAAGACGATAAAAACTAGAGGACCAATACAGATGTTCTACAAAAGTGTCTTCTAAACACAACAGGAAAGCTACACCTATGGAATCTTGCCAAGTTCTGCACAGTCATGGAAAGTATGATGTGACATGATTCCCACTTTCATGGCTTTAACAGAGTCAGCAGGGAATGGACTTCAAGTGTAGATGGTTTCTGGTAAGGAGGCTTCTTTGTATAAAAATATATATGTATATATTTTACTTCATGTTCTTTCAGGAAATGTTCTCCCTGACAAAGTTATTGGGAAATATTCTCCTTGCCAAGATTATCAGGAAATGTCCACTTTGCCAAGGTTAATGACTCCATGATTATCAGAAATACATGAGTCTGGAAGGCAAAAGGATGTCTAAATCCTTAGCAAAAAACGTTAAATGCTGTGTCTTTTAGGATAGTCCTTACAGCTGTGGGAAAAAAACCTCAGAAATCATGTGTCAAATATATATATATATATATATATATATATATATATATATATATATATATATATGTATGCGTATGCCTGTATGTATACGTATACACACACACACACACACACACACACACATATATATATAAATATATATATATCCCTTATGCAAAATATAAGGATGTAATATAAATTATATGAGGGACTTTAAGCATGAAAGGATGCTGAATTTTGTCAAATGCTTTTTCAGCATCCAATGAAATGACCATGTGGTTTTGTTCTCTGAGTTTGTTTATGTAGCGGATTGTATTGATGGATTTCCGTATATTGAACCAACCCTGCATTCCCGGGATAAAGCCTACTTGATCATGGTGGATGATCGTTTTGATGTGTTCTTGGATTCGGTTGGCAAGAATTTTATTGAGTATTTTTGCATCGATGTTCATAAGGGAAATTGGTCTGAAGTTCTCTTTCTTTGTTGGATCTTTGTGTGGCTTTGGTATCAGCGTAATTGTGGCTTCGTAGAAGGAATTGGGTAGTGTTCCTTCTGTTTCTATTTTGTGGAATAGTTTGAAGAGTATTGGTGTTAACTCTTCTTTGAAGGTCTGGTAGAATTCTGCACTGAAGCCATCTGGTCCTGTGCTTTTTTTGGTTGGAAGACTTTCTATGACTCCTTCTATTTCTTTAGGCATTATGGGACTGTTTAAATGATCTAGTTGGTACTGATTTAATTTTGGTATTTGGTGTCTGTCAAGGAAATTGTCCATTTCCTCCAGATTCTCCAGTTGTGTTGAGTACAGGCTCTTGTAGTAGGATCTGATGATTTTTTTGGATTTCCTCAGTTTCCGTTGTTATATCTCCCTTTTCATTTCTAAGTTTGTTAATTTGGATACTTTCTCTGTGCCCTTTGGTCAGTCTGGCTAAGGGTTTATCTATCTTGTTGATTTTCTCAAAGAACCAGCTCCTGGTTTTGTTGATTTTTTGTATGGTTCTCTTTGTTTCTACTTGATTGATTTCGGCCCTGAGTTTGATGATTTCCTGCCTTCTACTCCTCCTGGGCAAAATAGCTTCTTTTTGTTCTAGGGCTTTCAGGTGTGTCATTAAGCTGGTAATGTATGCTCTCTCCATTTTCTTTTTGGAGGCACTCAGGGCTATGAGTTTTCCTCTTAGCACTGCTTTCATTGTGTCCCATAGATTTGGGTATGTTGTGTTTTCATTTTCATTGTGTTCTAAAAAGTCTTTAATTTCTTTCTTTATTTCTTCCTTGACCAAGGTATCATTGAGTAGAGTATTGTTCAGTTTCCACGTGTATGTGGGTTTTCTGTTGTTTCTGTCGCTATTGAAGACCACTTTTACTCCATAGTGATCAGATAGGAGGCATGGGATTAGTTCTATCTTCTTATATTTGTTGAGATCTGTCTTGTGACCAATTATATGGTCGATTTTGGAGAAGGTACCATGAGGTGCTGAGAAAAAGGTATATTCTTTTGTTTTAGGATAGAATGTTCTATATATATCTGTTAAATCTAATTGGTCCAAAGCTTCAATTAGTTTCATTGTGTACCTGTTTAGTTTCTGTTTTCCTGATCGGTCCATTGAGGAAAGTGCAGTGTTGAAGTCACCCTCAATTATTGTGTTAGGTGCAATGTGTGCTTTTAGTTTTAATAAAGTTTCTTTTACGAAAGAGGGTGCCCTTGTATTTGCGGCATAGATGTTCAGGATTGACAGTTCTTCTTTTTGTATTTTTCCTTTGACCAGCAAGAAGTGTCCCTCAGGGTCTCTTTTGATGACTTTGGGTTGAAAGTCAAGTTTATCTGATATTAAAATGGCTACTCCAGCTTGTTTCCTGAGACCATTTGCTTGTAAAATTGTCTTCCAGCCTTTAACTCTAAGGTAGTGTTTGTCTTTGACCCTGAGGTGTGTTTCCTGTAAGCAGCAAAATGTAGGGTCAGGAATTCAAGTCCCATACCTAAACATAGTAAAAGCAATATACAGCAAACCGGTAGCCAGCATCAAACTAAATGGAGAGAAACTTGAAACAATCCCACTGAAATCAGGGACCAGACAAGGCTGCCCCCTTTCTCCTTATCTTTTCAATATTGTACTTGAGGTACTAGCTCGGGCAATTCGACAACATAAGGAGATCAAAGGGATACAAATTGGAAAGGAAGAAGTCAAACTATCATTATTTGCAGACGACATGATCGTCTACCTAAGTGACCCAAAGAACTCCACTGGAGAGCTCCTACAGCTGATAAACAACTTCAGCAAAGTGGCAGGTTATAAAATCAACTCAAGCAAATCAGTGGCCTTCCTATACTCAAAGGATAAGCAGGCTGAGAAAGAAATTAGGGAAATGACCCCCTTCACAATAGCCACAAACAGTATAAAGTATCTTGGGGTGACTCTTACCAAACATGTGAAAGATCTGTATGACAAGGACTTCAAGATTCTGAAGAAGGAAATGGAAGAAGACCTCAAAAAAATGGGAAAACCTCCCATGCTCATGGATCGGTAGAATCAATATAGTTAAAATGGCCATTTTGCCTAAAGCACTATACAGATTCAATGCAATACCCAACAAAATCCCAACTCAATTCTTCACAGAGTTAGAAAGAGCAATTATCAAATTCATCTGGAACAACAAAAAACCCAGGATAGCTAAAACTATTCTCAGCAACAAAAGAAAATCTGGGGGAATCAGTATCCCTGACCTCAAGCAATACTACAGAGCAATAGTGTTAAAAACTGCATGGTATTGGTACAGTCACAGGCAGGAGGATCAATGGAACAGGATTGAAGATCCAGAAATGAACCCACACACCTATGGCCACTTGATCCTCGACAAAGAGGCTGAAAACATCCAATGGAAAAAAGATAGCCTTTTCAACAAATGGTGCTGGTTCAACTGGAGGTCAGCATGCAGAAGAATGCGAATTGATCCATCCTTGTCTCCTTGTACTAAGCTCAAATCCAAATGGATCAAGGACCTCCACATAAAGCCAGACACTCTGAAGCTAATAGAAAAGAAACTGCGGAAGACCCTTGAGGACATCAGTACAGGGAGAAAGTTTCTGAACAGAACACCAATAGCGTATGCTCTAAGAGCAAGAATTGACAAATGGGACCTCATAAAATTACAAAGTTTCTGTAAGGCAAAGGACACCATCAAGAGGACAAATCGGCAACCAACAAATTGGGAAAAGATCTTCACCAATCCTACATCAGATAGAGGGCTAATATCCAATATATATAAAGAACTCAAGAAGTTAGACTCCAGAAAACCAAACAACCCTATTAAAAATGGGGTACAGAGTTAAACAAAGAATTCTCACCTGAAGAACTTCGGATGGCAGAGAAGCATCTTAAAAAATGCTCAACTTCATTAGTCATTAGGGAAATGCAAATCAAAATAACCCTAAGATTTCATCTTACACCAGTCAGAATGGCTAAGATTAAAAATTCAGGAGACAGCAGGTGTTGGAGAGGGTGTGGAGAAAGAGAAACACTCCTCCACTGCTGGTGGGGTTGCAAATTGGTACAACCACTCTGGAAAGCAGTCTGGTGGTTCCTACGAAAACTGGGCACCTCACTTCCAGAAGATCCTGCTATACCACTCCTGGGCATATACCCAGAAGACTCCCCACCATGTAATAAGGATACATGTTCTACTATGTTCATAGCAGCCCTATTTATAATTGCCAGATGCTGGAAAGAACCCAGGTATCACTCAACAGAAGAGTGGATGCAAAAAATGTGGTATATCTACACAATGGAGTACTATTCAGCCATTAGAAACAATGAATTCATGAAATTCTTAGGCAAATGGATGGAGCTAGAGAATATCATACTAAGTGAGGTAACCCAGACTGAAAAGGTGAATCATGGTATGCACTCACTAATAAGTGGATATTAACCTAGAAAACTGGAATACCCAAAACATAATCCACACATCAAATGAGGTACAAGAAGAAAGGAGGAGTGGCCCCTGGTTCTGGAAAGACTCAGTGAAACAGTATTCGGCAAAACCAGAACGGGGAAGTGGGAAGGGCTGGGTGGGAGGACAGGGGAAGAGAAGGGGGCTTACGGGACTATCGGGGAGTGGGGGGGCTAGAAAAGGGAAATCATTTGAGATGTAAATAAATTATATCGAATAAAAAAATGTAAAAATAAAAAAAAAATAAATTATATGAGGGGCTTCATGGACCTAAAAGATCAAAGGCAGCTGCACTATGAGTCAGCATGTCAGAAAGATATTTAAAACAGAGATAAAGAGATTTGTTGGAGTGGTGATTATAGGGCAAAATCCCACCCAAATAAATTTGTTGTTTGTGCTTAAAAAAGTAGGCAGATTCCAGAGTTCAAGGTCAGCCTCAGGCAGAGCAAGTTTAGGTACAGGACCAGAAATGGTGGGAATGGTAATTTCACAATGGGATGCAACTCAGTTAAACTTATTGTCTATGCTTATGAAGGCAATCGGATCTTGGATTTCATTTGCAATGCTAAGAAAATGAATAAAAAAGAATGTAGTTGCAGTTTTGTTTTGCTGATTCATAGAATGATCAAAAGGGAACCTGAGATGGACAATTAAATTGATATGTAAATAAATTACTGGGTTTTGGTCTGAGAGAGTTGAGCTGTCTGAAGATCTCCAGAGAAAGCTTTCTTAAACAGAATGTAGGCTCTCAGCTTGTACCCATGATTTGACTTCAAGTTGTTTCTTTAACTGTTCTTGAACACCTCTTCCTCAGAACCCCTCTCCAAGCTGAGGCTGGTCCTTGACAAAATCTTGAATATATGGTTGTCTAAACAAAATGTGCAAGATTACAACACCAGGCAATTTATGTGGGGGAAAATTTCACAAGGTTCTAGATGAAGAAATACTGGAAATCAATGGATGCCGAGACAGGGAGAATCAGTTGTCTCCAGGGATGAGCTCCCTGATACATTGTCCAATCCTAAACAGTCAGCCTTAAACATATGAACATATGAACAATAATAAAAATTTAAAAGGTGGTATTTGTGAATTTAAGAGGGGCTTTTGGGGGATGGGAGAACAGCTTCTGGGGATAGAGAAAGAAGGAAATATGGTACTCAAGTATAAAAGTACTCATGCAAATATGGTACTCAAGTATAAAAGTCTCAAAAACCTTGAAAATTTAAATTGAAAACAATGTTCATGAGTTCACTTCCATATTTTTAGATTGAGTTTATATGCGTTTTAACATTTGTCAGAAACATTATCTTAAATGCAAGCATTGCTGTCTGTAATTTTCTACTCTAAGATTCTAATTTAGGTGAGTGTATTTATTACTTAGCAAAGTTTGAGTATGGAGGTAAGGGCTAGATGACCAGGCATTAGTAGGGGTTTAATTTGTCCACTTATACCTATACCTAAAATGGCTCAAAGCACCTCTGAAAATGAGTCATCAGATTTCATTTCTTACATAGTAATATAACTACAAAAGGCAATCTCAGACAGAAGACCACATGATCACATAACCTTCCTCCTGCTCCTGCTGATCTGTAGCAAGGGCTTCTTTTTGGTGAGATCTAGGCAGAGAATGGAATACAAAGATAACCACACAAGTCATTCATTCTTGCTCTTTGAACAAGGAAAGAGAGCCATGATACAGCCCAGGAATCCCACTTAATGTTATGAGATTTACCTAGATGGAATCACAGGGTAATGTCCACTTAGAAATGCTCCCATCTCAAACCTTATACACTAGACAATACTGGAGTTCTTATCATAAAAGTAAGAAGAACATATTTTAAAGATAATTGAAGTACATCAATCATAGCAACTTCAGTTGCTTTCTCTGCCTCAGTTTCTTAACATAACTTTCCAATTACAACTTCTTTTACTCAACAAACTTCATCCCCATAGAGGAAAGTAGTGGTGGTCTTCTCAGTTTGTCATGATCAGACCTTTTAGGAAAGGAAACTCAGATACAGTCTTCCTAGCCCTAAAAATAGAGGACTAATTCCATTTTTCTCTGACAATTGGAACAAAGTTTCCAAAACAATAGAATTATGGCATCCTATCCCCGCTGGTGTGTAATATGAAAAGTTCAATATGTACAGGGGAATTGGGTAATCAAAGTTTCCAATTTATGTGAACCATACCATTGTTTCTTATTGTGCACAGTTGTGAATGTATATGCATGTTTCTGTGTTAGTGTAGTCTATTTCTCTTCCTCAATCCTTGCTTTAAAGATTGAATCTTGATTTAATTTTTATTCTACAAGATATTTAATGATTAGTGTATTTAATTGTGTCTGATGGAGAGGGAGTGAGAGGGAGAAATGTAAACTGAGCTTCATCAAGCCCACTTAAAGTTGTTAGATTTACCTAAAGATTTCTAATGTTGTAATTACCTCACTAGTTGCAGTGTCCAAATCACTGTACAGCAAATAATAGCTTTTACAAATTCTATTATATGAGAGAAATGAATAAACTGAGCAAAGAAAATGAAAATGCAGTAGAGAACAAATGTGCTATTAAATGATTACAAGTTTACTAGAATTTTAAGTGCAGAGAATTTTTAAAGTCATGAAGGTAACAAGACTATCTGAACTTGCAACTTTTGACATATATGTTGCAAAATCCTGAAACTGACATACACATTCTTTCAGAGTCACATATTAATATTTTGTTACTTCTAACAGCAACTAATAATTAAAATATTTTGAAAGTCTTTTCTTCATTTTCTTAGTGAGCTTTGCTACAGTTGCTCTTATCAGACTTTAGACTTCTACTGCAATTTGTACATCAGCCTGGTATGTCTTTAATTAAAAAAAATCTGGTGTTTTATAGATAATACCAAGAAATATGGCCAGTGCTATGCTCCAAGAGCACTATCTCCTCAAGTAGACCAATACATAAAAATATACTTGGCTTTATTTTGTGATATCATTTCTATGTAACCCATGAAATACTACACATATGATGGAAGTATTTCAAAGGATTCATTTCAACAGATATTAACAGATATTTCAGACAACTGCTATACTCCATAAAATATGGCAGATACAATGTTCACTATAGAAAGTGATGACATTAATCAGAATTGATAAATAAAATAAAACATAGCTCTATACTGTGCCTTTAGAGGCACAATTACTAAAAATTAGACATACATATGATCCACAAGGATTTGAGCCACTGCTTAAAAAATTCAAAGTCCTGGTGATCCTAGTTTGTGGAATAGGGAGATACACATTTACAGAGAGCTTTGCCTCTTATGGCCTAAGAGCAGCCAATTATCTATGGATGGGGAGCATGGTAAGGCAGAAATATGCATTTCAAAGCCATTTCAAGATAAAACAAAAGTAGATAAAAACAGCCATGGGATGCATATAGAGGTGTAGGAAAACTAAATGGCCACATGTAATAACTTGGGAAGTATGTGTATTCGATAGTGGTTGAATAATGAATATCACTTAAATGATGTCATGAAGCACACCAAGAAAGAGAGGCTTAAACATAATTAGGAATGTTATAAAAAAGCACTGGGCTCAACTACCCAACCATGTTCAGTTAACAGCCAGGAGTAGCCTTCTACTTCACAGTAGGGTTCTGAACAACAGAGCTTAATCAAGAAAGATGCCCAGGTCCTCTAAGCACCTTCCACTTTGAAGTTTTCCCATAGTCTCTTGTTCATTGATTAGTTCAGGTTTCCACTACCTTTGGATCTCTATTCACACCTTAAACTTGAAATACTACTTAGCACAGTTGTATTAGCCAGGGTTCTCTAGAGTCACAGAATTTATGAGTAGTCTCTATATAGTAAGGGAATTTGTGGATGAATTATAGTCTATAGTCCAACTTGCAACCAGTCCCACAAGGCTGTGAATGGAAGTTCAAGAATCTAGCAGTTGCTCAGTCCCACAAAGCAAGCAGGCAAAGGAGAGAAAGTCAATTCTTCCTTCTTCAATTGTCCTTATGTAGGTCTCCAGCAGAAGGTGTTGCCCAGATTAAAGGTGTGTACCACCACACCTTCAATCCCAGATGACCTTGAATTTAGATATTTCCATGTCATAATCTTCTGGAATTCATAGTCACTATCCTTCAAGATCTTCATGCCAAGATCAAGGTCAGAAAGTTGTATCTCCCAGACTCCAGATTAGGATCACTGGTGAGCCTTCCAATTCTGAATTGTAGTTTGTTCCAGATATAGTCAAGTTGACAACCAGGAATAGCCACAACAACAGTGAAGATTTTAGCATCTATGAAGCAATTACTAGCAACTGGCAGAGCTATTTTTGAATGTTTTAATAACAAAAGTGGAATACTACAAACTAGTCTTGCCACTACTATACCTTGGAATGACATAAAGTTTACTTTCATTAAATTTGTCAGGGTAGCTACATAGTTATATGACAGGTCAGATTTATATCTATGCAGTGGCCATCTATTTTGTTACTGTTTATTTTTGCTAAGTGTAAAAGTTCAAAATTATGCACATTGTAATCTAAGGTAGCAATAACGTAAACATGGATCTCAAACCTAGGGAGATACAATTTCATAACATGTTACCTTAAGATCACCATCTGGGAAGATGGATGGTTTGGTGGTTAAGAGCACTTGTTGGCCTTGCAGAGGATTTGAGTTCAGCTTCTAGCAAGTGCATCACATGGCTCATAGCCTCTGATAACTACATCCTCAGGAGATCTGATGCCTTCTCTTGGCCGCCTAGGGTATGGAAATCTACAGGTAAAGTTTGGAGTATCCACAGGTGCATTCTGGAGTAACCTGTAGACTAGGCAGATAAGGAGCTGTCTGTAGATGCTCACAGTGTTCCAGGTGGATTCGTGTAGGAACATGTTTATATGTCTATGTTATGGCTATGTTTGTAGGATAAAGGACATGTATGAGAACATGTATGTTCCACTCAGTTTTGTGGGGAACTTAAACCTGCTTTTTTAATGAAAAGTCTGTTTAGAACAAGCAAAGACACATGTGAACTCATTTCCCCCTATTGATTATTTTTTTCACCCACAATGGAAGCAAAGTAAACTTTCTGAAAGCCACCATTTCCTTGATAGTAGAAGAAAGTTCAGAATAATTTGCAATAATTTTCTATCAGTAATATGTCCTATGGCAGAATGTCCATGCTGCCTGTCTTTCTCTCAGAAGTCATAACCATGCCATTGCTCACAGAGAGATCAGTTTTGTCTGTTGATATAAGAACAAGCCTATTGTTGAAAACATTTAGTCTCAATCTGGAATTTCTACTCTACTTTTGACTACTTAGTTTACAGATAAAGACACAACCTTTATATTTATAATAAACCTTAATCAGAACAAGAATTGGGCAGATAGCTATTCTCTATGCTATCATGTCTACTTCATGGCCAAATCCCATTCTATAATTTGCCATGTTTAGGAGGGGCTGCTTTTAAATCCAGTTAGTCAACCCACATGGCCATTATTTTAAGATTTTTACTTCATAAAGGCTCCTCCTCTCTCCACCTTTTGCCCCCTTGTGGTATTCTTCAGACCCCAAGTCCAGGAATCCTAAACTGCTCCTACATCTCTTCTCCCCAGCTATTGCCTGTAAGCATCTTTGTTCATCAATCAAAATAACTTGGGGGCAAGGTCACATAGTGCCCCTTGGTGTCTCTGAGAGCAGCCAGTGCTTAGCATAGGAAAAACAAAAACAAACCTCAACACAAGTCTATAATTTACAACCAGGACAAAAAAATAAACAAGCCAAATAAAAACACAGTATTAACTCCACAGTATTTGGATCAAAGCTGATCAGACTACATAAGCTGGAGGTCTCACCTCTGTATGTGTCTGCTAATAAGAACGTAAGAATCCTAGCTCTTCCATGTTGACTACATTCAAATCACATAGCATTCAACAGTGAAGAGGGAAGTTGTTCAGTTTTTCTTCTACTTTTACTTTGAAGATCTCATTTTAATACCTTTACAACCTGTTTGGTTTATTATTGTCTCTAAAACAGATACACTTTTTATTACTTTTATTATTTTACAGTACAGTTATTTCTCTTCCCTGCAGTGGCCCTTCCACAGGTCTTTATCCCATCCTATCTATTGTCTCCAAGAGGATGTCCCCACCCCAGTCTACTCTGACCTGACCTTCCCACTCCCTTGGGCCTCAAGTCTTTCAAGACTTAGGTGTATCTTCTCTCATTGAGGTCAGACTAGACAATCCTTTGTTGTATATGTGTTTGGGGCCTTATACCAGCTACTGTATACTGCATGAAGCCTAGGCAGAGACTGGGAGGAAGATGCATTGTAATTTGAGCTCTAATTTGTGCTGATGTTGTTCTCACTCCAATCATGGATTCAGCAGTCATAGTTTCCACAGCAGAGACCAGATGACCTATGGAGACAAAGTGGACTCCTGAATATTTGCTTGGAGATAGGATGGACATCTTCTTGTGTGTTCTTTCAGTCTAAGAGCATTGTTCTAACATAGCCTGTGAGCTCCACCTCTCAGACCCAGCACCACTCTGTGAAAAGCATACCCTCCATTGTTTGCCTCAGGAGATGCATACTAATTCTGTTTTCTCCAGGTTGGGAAAAGAGAAAGTTAGGACTGTGTTCTCAAGTCAGAACTGGGGGGACATCAGCATGAGATGGAGATATTAGAACAATGCTGTTGTTAAATATGTTCTCTAAGAGCTGAAGTTACAAAGGAGTGAAAGCTTTAAGACAACACAGTTCACTCAAGAAATTAAAGAATTGAGGCTGTGTGTGTCTGTAAATTTTCAGTAAAATAACATTAAATCAAAGAAAGACTAGCCAAAGGACACATTTGTTTTCATGACAAGAGCACAAAAGCATTAATAGATTTTAAAGGAAGAGCAGAAACTTTTAATTTTAAAATCTCGGGAAAATATTAAAGCCTCTATTTTCTGGTGTTAAAACTTTTCATTGATAAGGCTGCTTACAACAGCACAAACAGCACAGTACTTGGGATTCAGACTTTGGAATAGATCTCAGAAAATAAAAACATCAAGATTTGGACAAGGTTACATCCATTCTGAAAAATCTTGAAAAAAAAATACAATTGGCATCCTTACCTTTTCTAGCTGGTAGTAACTGTCTGTCTGCATTCCAGGGTTCCTGGCTCCATCTTTAAAATTAGCACTGGTTGGCTTAGTCTTTCCCAAGATGCATCATGATGCCATTTGATTCCTGAATCCTATTTGCACATTTAAAAGATCCTTGTGATTATAAGACTCCCAATAGGGCTCGCTGGAATATTCCTGGTGAATCTCTTTATATTAAGATCTACCTTTTAAAAAGGATAATCATCCCAGGGTACCCTCTATATTTTTTTTATCCTTGTAAAATAACATGATACTTTTTGGGGAATTCAGATACTGATATCTTATATGAGGTCATTGTTTTTTTCACAAGTACAAAAACTAAGGAAAGAATGATAAAATAGGGAAAATATGAACTATTGGGTCCCAAGATTGTATGTAAATCTTTCTAGTTCTATCCATTGATGATGATAGTGCATAACAATGTCAAACCCTCAGATTACTGCTGGATTTTCAAGTCAAATTCTTTGTAGTTACTGAAATGCCATCTTGATTTGGTATAGGGGCATTCATACAAAAAGTTTGAGTGCTTTTATTGACATATACTTTACTGCAAGTTGATTCTATGAGCTCATTTTAATCTCACTTTCCTTTTTTCCTTGAGGATAACAGAAAGATATCCTGTACAGGGGACAAAGATGCATCTATTGGTGGGTAGAGAGAAGACAGAAGGGCAGTCATGGTCACTCAGGGGACCACTCTGTCCCCCTGCTCAGATGGGTTCTGAGAAGTAATTCCTGTGATACCAGTGACTACTACGGACCACAACCAGGGTTTTCTCTGGCTCACCATCTTTCGGGTTCTAACACATATGCTCATATGCTCATGCAAAAAAGGGAATCTTCCCTGAACATGATCCTGATGCTCTCCTGGCACCTCGAGCCCAACGTGCTTCCCTAGCATACCCCTGGTGCAGACCATAAATGCCAAAGTGGGATTTCTATCCAAAATTGCTCTAGAGATAAGATACCCTCTGTGATTATACTAGATATTCTTTCTGTGGCCTCCTGCTCCTGTGTGGAGTCAAAGATTTACCAAATTCTATTCTCCACACAAAAAAACACTCCCCAATAAAACATAGTAAAACTCGGGAAACTCCAGGCATATCTGAAGGTTAATGGTCTATGGATGTTAGCTAATGGGTTTTAGTCACAATTTGACTGATATATCTTGTACCTCTAAAAAGTATAAAACCTGCCTCCAATGTAACTTTGGGGTCACCTCTGCCCCAGCTTGCAGGGTGGCCGCGATGTGTCAGAATAAAACCTCAGGCTGATTGCAGCATTCTTGGCCCCTGTGTCTTTGTGAAAAGGACACCCAGACACTAGACCCTTTCAGGTCCAACAGTTCTAGATTTGACTGATTTCTTCTGGTCCTCATAGCCCTCTATTTCTTACTGCTCAACACTAAATAAAATGATATTTTGATGTTTAAAATGCTGGTTACATTATTTATTTATGTCTACTCATTACTTCCAAATGGCCTGTAGCAGCTAACAATAAAAAGTTGAATATAATAAGATCAAGAATAATTCTATAATAAAAGTCAAATAAGTCAAACTCTGTGTGCCATCTTTATTGGTCAAAAGGAGTCAGTGCAAGTTAGTATATTACACATCTGCCAAGCAGATTATATGGCAAAATGTAGGTAGAATGCCAGCATAATCCATAGTCGTTATTTCTGTATTTGCAGGTAAAAGATGAGACGTCAATAAAATCTGTAACAAAACTCTGAGTAGCGTTTACTGTGCATAAAACTTTCCCAGGAATCCTAAGATTCAAAGGAAGCAAGAGATTAGTGGCAGAGGAAGCTGATGCTGGAAAGTAGTGAATCTGAAGAAGAGACATGCATTTTTCTGAGTGAATCTTTTTTTTTTGTCTTTTTTTTATTCGATATATTTTTTATTTACATTTCAAATGATTTCCCCTTTTCTAGCCCCCCACTCCCCAAAAGTCCCATAAGCCCCCTTTTCTCCCCCTGTCCTCCCACCCACCCCTTCCCACTTCCCTGTTCTGGTTTTGCCCTATACTTCTTTACTGAGTCTTTCTAGAACAAGGGGCCACTCCTCCTTTCTTCTTGTACCTCATTTGATGTATGGATTATGTTTGGGGTATTCCAATTTTCTAGGTTAATATCCACTTATTAGTGAGTGCATACCATGAGTCCCCTTTTGAGTCTGGGTTACCTCACTTAGTATGATGTTTTCTAGCTCCATCCATTTGCCTAAGAATTTTATGAATTCATTGTTTCTAATGGCTGAATAGTACTCCATTGTGTAGATATACCACATTTTTTTTGCATCCACTCTTCTGTTGAGGGATACCTGGGTTCTTTCCAGCATCTGGCAATTATAAATAGGGCTGCTATGAACATAGTAGAGCATGTATCCTTATTACATGGTGGGGAATCCTCTGGGATTTGCCCAGGAGTGGTATAGCAGGATCTTCTGGAAGTGAGGTGTCCAGTTTTCTGAGGAACCGCCAGACTGATTTCCAGAGTGGTTGTACCAATTTGCAACCTCACCAGCAGTGGAGGAGTGTTCCTCTTTCTTTCTGAGTGAATCTTATCCCAAGGATTTAAAAAAATTTTTTTACTACTTACTATAAATTTTAAACAGTTTTATAAAATATTTTCTTCTATTCAAAAGAATAAAAATTGTTAATTTTAAAATACAAAACATAATGCAATCTAATCTAGAATTGTTAGCTGATGCTTTATAGCTAGTCATATTAATGACCTTTAAAAAATGTTCTATAAAATTGACATTAGTATGTTTAGCAGAAAAACTTGAGTAAATAACATAGACCATGTTGATAAGTTTTCTTTCCTAAAAAATTGGTCAGAGTTTAACTCCTCAAAACTGAAGGTATGCTTTAGCTGTCTATCTGTTTATATGTATAACACATGTGTACAGTGCCCAGAGAAGTCAGAAGAGTTCAGCAGTTCCCCTAGAACTGAAGTTACAAACAATTGTGAGTCAGTATGTGTTTGCTAGGAACAAAGCACGATTTCCATGAAAGAGTAACAAGAACTCTTAAGCACTGAGCCATCTTTGCAGCTTAGTCTTCACTTATCCCCTGTGCCCATGTCCTCAAGGGTTTTCCCCAGTTTCTTTTCTATTAGTTTCTGTGTGTCTGGTTTTACATGGAGGTCCTTGATCCACTTGGAGTTGAGCTTAGTACAAGGAGATAAGAATGGATCAATTCGCAATCTTCTGCATGCTGACCTCCAGTTGAACCAGCACCATTTGTTGAAAAGGCTATCTTTTTTCCACTGGATGTTTTCTGCTCCTTTGTCGAAGATCAAGTGACCATAGGTGTGTGGGTTCATTTCTGGGTCCTCAATTCTATTCCATTGGTCCACTTGTCTGTTGCTGTGCTTTAAGATCAAGAATTGACAAATGGGACCTCATAAAATTACAAAGTTTCTGTAAGGCAAAGGACACTATCAAAAGGACAAAACGGCAACCAGCAAACTGGGAAAAGATCTTCACTAACCCTCCATCCGATAGAGGGCTAATATCCAATATATAAAAAGAACTCAAGAAGTTAGACCCCAGGGAACCAAATAACCCTATTAAAAATGGGGTGCAGATCTACACAAAGAATTTTCACCTGATGAAATTCGGATGGCTGAGAAGCACCTTAAGAAATGCTCAACATCATTAGTCATTAGGGAAATGCAAATCAAAACAACCCTGAGATTTCACCTCACATCAGTCAGAATGGCTAAGGTTAAAAACTCAGGAGACAGCAGGTGTTGGCAAGGTTGTGGAGAAAGAGGAACACTCCTCCACTGCTGGTGAGATTGTAAGATGGTACAACCACTCTGGAAATCAGTCTGGCGGTTCCTCAGAAAACTGAATGTGATACTACAGGAGGACCCTGCTATACCTCTCCTGGGCATATACCCAGAGGATTCCCTGGCATGCAGTAAGGACACATGCTCCACTATGTTCATAGCAGCCCTATTTGTAGTAGCCAGAAGCTGGAAAGAACCCAGGTGTCCCTCAAAGGAGGAATGGATACAGAAAATGTGGTATATTTACACAATGGAATACTACTCAGCAATTAAAAACAATGAATTCATGAAATTTGTAGGCAAATGGTTAGAACTGGAAAATACCATCCTAAGTGAGGTAACCCAATCACAAAAGAATATAGATGGAATGCAATCACTGATAAGTGGATGTTAACTAGCCCAGAATCTATGACACATGTAGCATATCAAATGACTCCCAGAAAGAAGTAAGGAGAGGGCCCTGATCCTGGAAAGGCCTGTTCCAGCATTGTAGGGGAGTAACAGGACAGAGAAAAAGAAGGGAGTTGATTGGAGAATGAGTGTATAGAAGGCTTATGGGACATATGGGTTGGGGGGAACTGGGTAAGGGGAAAGTGGTTAGAATGTAAACAAAGAATTTAGAAAATTAAAAAAAAAAATCAAACAGGAAAAAAAAAATAGACAGGCATAGCCTGGGCAAACTAAGTTCAACAATTGGTATTGAGTAAGTGCTGATATCTATGTCTATATCTACATCTGACATAACATAAATTATGTTAAAACGTGTTGAATTAATTATTAATAAATCCCAGGGGCAGGGTTTGCTACTCGCCCTAGTGGTTCATGTTCTTGAATCATTTTCCTTTTAAAAGTATGTTACAAGTATACACTATCAAGCATTTAAATTTAAAGTTAAATGTGGACAATAATGTCCAATATTTTGTATGTTTCTGCATCTGTTTTATGAGGCTTTTAAAAATACTAATACTTTCTTTAAAAGGGAACCATTTTCCACTCATCACAGAAGTAGGTTTCTTTCTAGGCTACTGTTTATATTCTTTCTGATTTGCTTTCTATTTATAATTTATAACAACATAAGCATTCTTCACACTGTGAGATATTGACTATTGAAATTTTCCTTCCTGCATTCCATTCTTCATCTGCTTGGTCATTGTTTTGAGGTGCTTGTTGTGGACATCATAAGAATAACAGAAAACATTTTTGCCCTTCTGGAGATTGTGTTCTGTTAAACAATGCCACTACTATTCAGGAAAATACATAATGGAGACATAAACAAGGGAGACAACATCAGAGAGGAGAGGTTTTTATGAAGGAAATTTTATAGGAAAGGCAGCTAAACCTGGGAGAGTTGTCTGTCTCCTCCAAAACCACCATTGCCATTACTGATATTTGCAACCAGAGAATTATTGGGGTGCGTTATTTCAAAGAAAGTGATGTTTTTAATCACTGGCTCTTTTTATATCTCAACAATTCTTAGCTTATTTATTCCAATAACTATTTCCAGTGCTAAGTCTTTTGGATTCAGTAATTCAAACCATGTGAAAACCTTTAGCACCTGAACAATAGTACCATCAGTAATGGTGATGCTTGCTTTTGTGTGTGGTGCAATGCTGGGCGGTGGTGGCGCACACCCGTAATCCCAGTACTCTGGGAGGAAGAAGCAGGAGGATTTCTGAGTTCGAGGACAGCCTGGTCTACAGAGTGAGCTTCAGGACAGCCAGGGCTATACAGAGAAACCCTGTCTGGAAAAACCCAAATCCAAAAAACCAAAACCAAAAAAAAAAAAAAAAAGATCCTGACCAAACCTGGCAATTTTTCTTTAAGTTTCTTCATGGCTAGACTGTGGCAAAATGAAACCAAGCTGTTTCAGCTATAGGCTCTGTGCTGTTACTATCATTAGACATTGACTTTTTTTTTTCAAGGACACAGGTGTGTGGTGACACCACTGGATTCAAGAAACATGGAATGATAGTCTCACAACTGTCCAGACAGTTCCTCAGTTGATTGTACTGGTCAAGCATTATTTATTTGTTTCAAGCATTGTGTATTTTTACCTTGAAGGATGTGTAACTATGGGATGGGACAATTTTTTTTCTACAGAGTAGGCCCCCTATTTTTGGTTCTTTTTTTCTTGTTGTCTGAGGTCACAGGACATTCATTTTCCAAATAAAAATTCATGACATTTTTGTTCTTTTTGTTTGTTTATTTTATTGAATATTTTATTTATTTATATTGCAAATGTCATCCCCTTTCCCAGTTTCCTCTAAACAAATCCCCTATCTCATCCCCCTCCCCTTGCTTCTCTGAGGGTGTTCCTCCACCCACCCACTCTCACCTTACCACCCCGACATTCCCCTATTTCTTTGTTCTTAATTTTATGAACAATGTACATTCTTTTCTTTTCTCTTTGTTTCTTTCTATCTTTCTTTGTTTCCTTCTTTCTTTTTCAAATTTTAAGTACAGTTTTGAAAAGAGAATTTAAAAATTATAAAAATAAAAGGCATTTATGAAATATGTGTTTTCATTGTATAAGTAGCTTGTAGGTATTCCATTCTTCTATTATAGAATGCCAATTTGTAGAAAGGTCTCCATAGCAATAAAGTACTTTAATGAGATTCTAATGCAATATGACTTAAACTTTAGGTTAAGAAAGGTTTTTACCTGCACACATAACCAAAATATTTACCGCCTGATGTTTTTGGGAGACAACACTAGATCTTAGCTTTCTGGGTATTGTTTGTGTCCCTGACACCTTTGCATTCCTGATTAAAAGTAAGTGTCTCTAGGAAGTGAATTACAAAAATTCAGATTAAGGTGAGATGTCATTATACTCTGGATGTCAACTAAAATTGATTACCTGGAAAATAAAGAATAGATATAAAGGATGGGTTTCTACTTGGTTCTTTTCAATTTGAGTTTTAGTGATTTGTGCACCATTTTCAATGAAAGGAAAGAAATTATTAAATGTGCCCAGACATGTTTTTCTCCTATTCTAATGACCAACCCAAACCAAATTCAAACCTAAATTAAAAAGCTAAACTAAACTAAACTAAATTCAATGAAAGTCAAACCAAACAAATATGAACACAACTGAAAGCAAACTTGAACAATTCAAACCAAACCACATCAGAAAACAAGCCAGATCAAGTCAGACTTATTCCCAGGAACAGGCTTGTTCTTTGCAACTCACAGTCCACATTCTGGCCTGGCTGCTGAGCCCTAGCCTCCTTTCTTCTGCAAAAATGAAGACAAGAAAGGTTACACCAACTCTCTTTTGCTTTTCTTCTTTTGTTGAGCATCTTAGATCGATTTTTAGAAAACTCCACCATCTGAGTTAGCTGCTCTGAGGTGTCAAATACAGAGCTGAGTTGATGGAAAGTCAATGGCCATGAGTTCAACACTGCAACAAATAGGCTAATAGAGGTACCAAGTATTTCCCAGGTTTAGGTGCTTTCCATGAAGCCTATACACATGGCCTTGAGCAGCTTTAGTTCAAATATTAATGATATCTAAATTAACCTAAGGCTTAAACAACACTGTATTTGAAACAGAATAACATTTCTAAAAATCTGAAAGAAATCCCAGGGTTTTGGGATATTAAGAGATGGCTCAGTGGTTAAGAGCACTGACTGCTCTTATAGAGGTCCTGAGTTCAAATCCCAGCAACCACATGGTGCCTAACAACCATCAGTAAGTGGTCCAATGTCCTCTTCTGGTGTGTCTGAAGACAGCTACAGAACGTACTCATACAAATAAAATAAATAAATCTTAAAAAAAAGAATTTGTAGGAGGAAATAAAGCTTGGAAGTCTGCTCTACTGTCAGAAAACCATCTAGGAAAGACTATGGCAAGCAAGTGAGTTTTATGGAAATGGCTCACTGTTTTGCATGGCTACAATAGGTGAGTTCTGAGTTGCATGGTCCCTAGAGACTTTATATCAGGATTGTTTCTTGCCGCTAAGATGTCCTTTCCTGTCACTATTACATGGTCTAATGATTCCTGGGCATTAGATTACCCTATTGGGCAGATTTTCTGCAAATTAACATGGAGATATACTATCATCTAGCAATGCTATATAGATGAAATGATGATTTAATAATTTCTGATAATAATTTTATAGAGTTCCTAGATTGATACAAGTAATCTTAAACCTCCTATAGAATAAAAGCCACAAACAGAGCTCTGTAAGCTGTCATGTGTTATGCGGTAATTTCAGTAGAAAAAGAAAACAGACTTGGAATAAATTTATGATCAAGTAATGCATCTCTTCTAGGTTAGGAAGGAGGCCATTATCTGGTAACCAAAGGTCACAAACTGGAAGTAGACAATATATTGTAGGTGCAAGGACAGAAAATATAATATTGACTAGTTTATCTATACAAAAGTTCAAAATAATAAGACAAAAGTCAGATGATTTGTCTCTTGACAATATCATGCTAATTTATGACATAAAATTATTACATTAAACTTATAATGAGCTTATGAAACTAGTAATAGGCAATGAATGTTTAGTCAGATATCAGTATTAATGAAAAGATGCATAACTAATTCTGCTGTAACTCCTTATCAGTCAATGACATGAACTTTTGCTTTATATGAACTTATAGATAGATGTGCTTGGAATAGCATATCATGTTATCAATTATCCTGAGAAATTATAAATATTAAAGAACAATAAAGAGGCAATTTAGATCTTCTCTACATAATCCAATATGTATGTCTCTGAGTGTGCTTGCATTCTCTTTTGATTTCTCTTCTTTCTTTTCCTTTCTCTCCAGTTCATGAAGAGTTAAGGAGCCCCAAGTTTCTCTCTTGGACAGCAGAGGGTCCATGAGTCAAGGAGAAAAGATCCCTAGTACTAATCCCTTTAAAAATACCCTGCTGTTATTAACAGGAGTTAATTACTAGAAGCCAGAAGCTTTTGGTCCCTCTAATGGCAAGAGAGAGTTAATTGCCAAAAGTCATCAGCTTTTGACCCTAATCACCTAGGCCACTCTTTGCTGTCTTCCCTGAGTACCTAAACTGGATGCTGGGCTAGTCCCAACACTTTATTTTTGAATGTCCCCTCCAAGACTCACACTGAAATTTAACCAGAGTAAGGACTTAGCCTTTGAGTGATTATCAAGTCATTTTGCTTGAGGATCATGAATAGAGTAATGTTGATACAGAAATATGAGATCAGTTACCTCAAGAGTAGCATTTGTATGCAAAACATAAATGTGGTTATATTACCTCTTGACTTGTTATGCTTGTATATCCTCATTAGATTTGATGAGCTTCACTAGATATAGCACTAGCCTCTTGGACTTTGTAGCCTTCAAAACCATGAGCTAAAATACTTTAATTGTTTAGAAATCCCTAGTCTGTGGAATTTGTTATAGAAATAGAAAATGGACAGAGAGAGGGTCTTGCATAAGTAGATGAAGGAAGCAATGAAAAAACATTCATGTGTATGTTTGCCTGTCTTTAAACATAGAGAAATTGCTTTAAATGGCAGTCTCTTGATTTTGGAGAAAGTTAAAGGTGAAATACAGACACAGAGCATGCCATTATTGACACTCAGGAGCAGAAAACTATTGCCTTTCCCTCTTTTTTGGACTCATAGTTGGTTGGTGAAGGCTAGACTATAGTATTGTATAGACTTGTTCCTGAGGCTCTGGTACAATAACACACATCTTCCATCAAAATAACCACTACCCTGACACCCATGATAGTTCTATAATTAAAGACCTAACTCATACAGGCATGATCCAAGGAGCATGAATAGATAGAAACAGCTGAACATCCATGGAACATCCATGAAACATATGGTTGGCTATGCTATGATCTCTGCATGACCAGTTCTCTCTAAACCTGAGGGTCACACACTTGATTCTGTAACAAGCCAGATACTTTCTGGGCTGTGTATCACATTGACTGAATGTGCCAGTCATGTTCCCAGTGCTTATGAGGTTAGAGGAAATTATAAAATAAGTTTAAAGTTATTGCTTCTCTGTTTGAGAACAATCCAGAAGAAATAACCAAGAAGAAAACATTTTTGCAGATATTTTAGGATCCAGAGAGCTTCAGATGAAATATGAAGGGAAAGACTTTCTGGGCTGAAGTAAGGAGTGACACTTGTGAACAGTAGTAAACATGAAATGTTGGAGTTGTAGGATGAATTGTTGTAAGGAAGACAGTGGGAGAAAATGAGTATGCATGGGTATAGAGGGCTTGGGTAAACTGGATTGCATAGGCCTCATGAAGGATCTCTGCTTGCATAAAGCTGGAGAGTTTAAGCTGGGGAGGAGACTAAGTAGTATGTTCTAGAACCACAGTCATGATCTGAATGTAATTGGAGTCTGTTTGTATAACGTGGGAAAAGTTAGTAAGATCAAATTATCAGGTTTCTTGTGGATATAATTAATTGTTGAACAAAGTTATTTTCAGAAGAAAAGGTAGTAAGTAGAGATAGGAAGTTGCCTTTGGGTTCACATATTCCTCCAAGAGGGAAGCAGGATGCTTATGAGGCACAGGATGCAAACAAATCCACATGCCCAGGAAAGCTCAAACTTTCAAGAATCACCATATTCCATTCCTGTACTGCGAATTTTGGTTTCTTTAAAAACCCGGTTGTGTCATGTGAAAGTGTTTTTATTTTAATTGCACTTGTGGGATATGGGACTACTTTAGATTGTTCACAGTTGCTAACTATGATTTGTCTCATGCTCTAGGGTAGGTGTAATTTTTGGTAGTTGCAGATAGTTTACTTGTGGAATTCTGGGAACTCTTGAGGAAGTATAAATGCAAAAGTCCTAAGAGGGTTATGATAGCTTCTGCTCCCTCTATTGCTACCCCAGCTACTGCTTCCTGTCCTTGATACTGCTGCTCACTGATGCTGATGAGTCCTGATTTTAGTTTGCTGCTTGTGATGGATTGCTGGATTGCTGGATGATTGCTGAATTGCTGGATTGCTGGATTGTCAGATTCCTGGTTACTGGTTGGAAACATTCTGATGAAAAATATTGGACTTATCTCTAGGAACTTGACACCACTGATTAGCAGGAAGTATTCTCAAAAGATTTATGCCCTCTTTTTTTTCTATCTTTCTTTCCTGCCTAGTGTTGGGTGGTGGTGATGGGGGTTTGGAAGAGATTAGGGTGAAATAAGGGCAAAGAAGGATGATAGATATAATAACCCAGTAAAGTAGCCAAAAAAATGTGCCTACATATCCCCATTGTTGCATAAGAAGTCAGCATCTGGAAGAGGAATAGATGACCAGCTAGGATGTAGAGAACAGATTCTTGGACTGGAGGGGCTACCTTCAAGTTGGACAGAGAGGTGATTGCATTTTATTTCTCTCTGTTCCTGTTAGTAAGCCAAATAAAAGTCATTGGTTTATTAAGTTGAAATTTGGCACAATTCTACTTTATCATGGGTTCCCTTTCTGGGATGAATTGAGACTCCTCAGAAAATGTCTCTCTCTTAGCTTGAGGAAATGCTTCGCAGTGGCAGGTGTCCAAAGAATCCCTGTGGGAGTTAATAGTAAGTAGGAATGTGAGATTTTATGATTTAGGTGTGTGTGGGGCTAAGTATAGACTGTATGGAATATCCTATCAATCTTAGGGTTTGAATAGGATTAGTTAAGCTTAACCCACTCCCAAGTTCATAGGTTTACTTTTTAAATTTTCTCTTAGAAGATTGCTTTGTCAGAATATTAGCATTTTTCATAAGGAAATTAATAATCTTCCTTATTAGATTATATATTTTATGTACAAAAATTAATTTCACTCAAGATCTAGGAGGAAGTTTATGGTTTTTATAGGCTAATTTGCTATAAATTGCATAATAGACTTTTTATTAAAATGGATAAATAAATAGCAAAAACAACCTTCATAGACAGGGTATGCTGGCAAAACTTTGGTTGCCTTGTAGCCTTTTTGTTTGTTTGTTTGTTTGTTTCTGTAATTTGTCAACCATCAGACACAGCCTTCACAGGGACTCTTTTATTTGCTCATTTTCTCTTTTACTGCTTTACAGGATTTTGATAAGGGTATTTAAATTGTGTTCTTTTCTCTTGGACTTTTGTAGACTATTTTGGATTTCTAAAAGTGCTTATTCCTTTGACTAGCTTGTTTTGACCTGTCCTGGGCTACAATATGCATTTAATGGTAAAATTTAAATATTTATAGAAACATTAGCCAAAGAATCCTAATGCCTTTATCTTCAATAGCTTCTCCAGACCTTATTTCTGTAATCTGATATTCCACCAATTGTTTACTAAAACACTGATTTGTTTATGCCCTGATTTAGTAACACTCTGGATTCTGCTTTGTGTACAGGAAGAAATCTGATACTAACTATTCATCAGTTAGCTCATCACCACATCAAATTATCTTTCTGCTCTGTGCTACGTGACAGAGCTTGTTCTTAATTAGCTATGTCCTTTGCTAATCATACCACTCAGCCCAAACCTCTGCACTTACACCTGTCTCATTTTTCTGCTTCTTCTCATTGAAATCTGAGTCTCTTTCACATGTCCTTACAAGGCCATACTGAAGTCTCTTAGACAGTCATGGACCTGTGATGTTCTCTATCTACCTCTCTCTGTCACTCTCTTAATTAGATGCACATCTACACTTATCTTTGCTGTCTGGGCTCATCATTGCATCATCAGAACAATGACTGTGTAATGCTTGACTAATTAAGTATTTGGGTAAAACTCTAAAAGCTAAGATACCCCAATGGATCATCATGTTCATAAGCATAGGTAAGACTGCACATCTAGCATTCTTTTTCATGCTGGAAAAGCTGACCTGTTTCTCAAGAATTCCAGAACCCTGGTCTTGTTGAGCCATCCATCAGATTGTGCTGCTTTTAAATTCTTGCTGGTTTGCCTTCAGCATTAGACCTGTAACATTACTACTTTTCTGGAATTATGCAGTATGGTGCTTTCCTGGTACTATAGATTCTAGTTGATGGAGGTAAAAAGAAATTAACACCCACAGGTAATTTCTTAAGCACAAGAGAACTTGGTCCTAAACACTACAACCTACCCATACAACAATTCCAATACTCATTCTACATGGACCTCAGCAAGTTCTAAAATGCAGAATTGAGCCCTCACCACCTATGGTGGGCTCTGCCCATCAAGGCAAACTTCCCTAAGTTTTCATTCTCCCCCATTATTTTGTTTGTTTTACTTGTACTTGAAGTGATCACCTTTCAGATATGCGTTTGCATCCAGGTATTTGTTTCAGGCTCTCATTGAGAACAACACTAGCCAAGATACCTAAGCAGAATGTAGTCGCTGTCTCAGAAGACTGGCTGTGCTCCATCCTAGCTAGTGACTCAAGAATAAGCACAATTGCTGAGTAGTATTCCATTGTGTAGATATACCACATTTTCTGTATCCATTTCTCCATTGAGGGACATCTGGGTTCTTTCTAGCTTCTGGCTATTATAAATAAGGCTGCTATGAACATAGTGGAGTATGTGTCCTTATTGCATTCCAGGAAATGCTCTGGGCATATGCCCAGGAGAGGTATAGCAGGGTCCTCTGGAAGTGTCATGCCCAGTTTTCTGAGGAACCGCCAGATGTGGTTTCCAGACTGGTTGTACCAGCTTGCAATCCCACCAACAGTAGAGGAGTGTTTCTCTTTCTCCACATTCTCACCAACACCTGCTGTCTCCTGAGTTTTTAATCTTAGCCATTCTGATTGGTGTGAGGTGAAATCTCAGGGTTGTTTTGATTTGCATTTCCCTAATGATTAATGATGTTGAACATTTCTTAAAGTGAGGTAACCCAATCAGAGAAGCATACACATGGAATGCAGTCACAGTGGATATTAGCCCTGAAGCTCTGAATTAACATATCAATTAACCAAGACACAATTAACATATCAAATTATTCCCAAGAAGAAGGAAGGAGAGATTCCTGGTCCTGGAAGGGCTTGATGTAGCATTGTAGGGGATTACCAGGATAGAGAAATGGGATGGGGGTGATTGGGGAATGGGAGGGAAAAGGGCTTATAAAACTTATGGGGAGGGGGTAACCAGGAAAGGGGAAATCATTTGGAATGCAAACAAAGATATTGAAAATAATAAAAAAATTATTAAATCAGTAAACAGTAAAAAAAAGAATAAGCACAATTAAGAGTTTTAGCACGATAGCTATTGTACTTGCTTCAATAACTATATATATGAAATGTAATTGCTTCAAAAAATTTACATATATGTGTACATATAAATATGATGATATAATATATATTATATTATATATTATAATTATATATTGTAGAAAAATATTTATATTATATAAAATACAATATAATTAATGAAATTATCGTTTGTTCCTGATTTATTTCATTGTGCTCATAACTTATCTTTCTCTTTCCAGACATATTGTATTTCAGTGTGTAAAGGATTTATACATTATTTATTTTTCATATTTTATTTTCATATTAATATTTTTAATATTTTATTATACTTACTTATTTAGTATGTAATAGGAATGCCTCAGTAGACATATGGAAATCAGAGGATATCGTCCAGGATTTGTTTCTCACTTTTAACCATATGAGTCCCAGGGATCCAACTCAGGGGGTCATGCAAGGCAGCTTTTGCCTTACATTCTGAGCCATCTTACCAGCACCAACACCACCACACAATCATTTTTAATTGATGAGGATATATGTAGGAGACAACTGGAGTCAGACATGTCTTTCTCAGGCCTGAGCAGGGTCAAGGTGGGGGCATTAGTCATGGGAAGTGGTCTGGTCAGTCTGGAGCTGTTGTTGCTGACTGTACCCTGAGTTCTTGATGAGACACAGTATGCTGAGGTAAACTTTAGATTAGATTCTCTGTGAAAGTCAGGTTGTTTGTTGTAGTGGCTATTCCTGGTTGTCAACTTGACTATATCTGGAATGAACTACAGTCTAGAATTGGAAGGCTCACCTATGATCATAATTTGGAGGCTCAGAGATATAAGTTTCTGACCTGGATCTTGGCATGGAGACCTTGAAGCATAGTGGCTAAGACAAGGCGATCTCCAGTTCAAGATCATTTGGGATTAAAGGCATGGATGCACACACCTTTAATCTGGGCCACACCCTCTGCTGGAAACCCACAGGCCAATAATCTGGGCCACACCCTCTGTTGGAGACCTACAGCCTTTAATCTGGGCTACACCCTCTACTGGAGATATATAAGGACATTGGAAAAAGGAAGATTCTCTCTCACTCTTCCTTGCCTGCTTGCTTCGTGGGACTGAGAAACTGCTAGATCCTTGGACTTCCATCCACAGCTGCTGCTGATCATTGTTGGGGAGTTGGACTATAGATTGTAAGTTATTGACAAATTCCCAAACTATATAAAGACTATCCATACGTTCTGTGACACTAGAGAACACAAACTAATACATTTGTCTTTGCTGGTTGCTTACCACATCCTGTTTTATTTTTTGCTGCCAAATGTTTTACCATATAATGGCTAAGTGAACCTGCATTAAACAAGGCTTGATCAGAATCTGTCTTGTCTAAATTTCTCATGCCTCTTGCTCCCTAGGCCCTCAGAAAACTCTTTGAGAATCCACAGGGGGATTCAGATATAATTCCAGAGAAACATACATACACACAAGGGCACACACAGACACACACACACACACACACACACACACACACCCACCTACCTCTGTGGGATCTGAACTCATAGAATATTGTAATGTTCAATATTCATGTAAACCAACAGTATAAGCAGTTTCTTTTTTTAATTTAGTTATATTTGTTTGTATTATTTATTTGTTTATTTATTTAATTGTGTGTATATACATTGATGTCTCCCATGGTCCATGTGGAAGTCTGAGGAAACTTAGCATAGTAGGGTCTTTCCTTCCACTATGTGGGTTCTGATAATTGAACTTAGGTAATCAGTCTTTAAGGCAATAATCTATGTCTGTTGAGCCAGTTTATTGACCTATTTGTAGCAGTTTATATAGTCACACCAGAAATAGCTTTTTGAGGCTTTGCATTTTAATCATTTAGACATGCTTAGATATGTATTATCTATGTATTAGATATATGTATAATATGTATCAGATATTCATATGGGTTTAGACTTATAAAGTCCTAATTAAAAATGATCTGAGCATTTTTATATGTATATATATACTGGGTTGAAAATGATAAGGACATGTAACACTTTATTTCTTATTTTTGCACATTGGTTTAACTTTGTTTCTATTCATGTAACAAAACTCTTATCTGTTTAGCCTACACTCTTGTCAATATGTTGACCCTAATTACTTTCTTTCACATTGCCAGGTTTTCTTTTGTTGTATTAATGATGTGTTTTGCAATGTCAGTGATTCTTAACTTTCATAAAATTCAAATGAAGTCATTAATTTTCTTTAATGGTGTTCATTATTTTCATCACATTCAACTATAAATAGGCCTTTTTAATCTTCCAACTACATTTGAAATTACATTATTTTTATATGCTGTGAGATCTAGAAGTATTTGCTGTACTGTGTGTGTGTGTGCATGTATGTATATGTTAATGGGTGTGTGTGAAGAGGTGTCCTGGCTAGTTTTATAGCAACTAGATCCAACCTAAAGTCATCTGAAAGAAGGAAACCTCAATTGAGAAAATGCTTCTATAAGATTGAGCTGGAGGCCATGTTCCACAGAATTAACTAAGTAGTGCTTATAGGAGCTCACAGAGACTAAAATAGTAATCATAGAACCTGTATTTGTCTGAGCTAGGTTTTTTTGTTGATATGTTAAGGTTGTGTAGCTTGTGATTCTTATGGAATTCTTAACAGTTGGAGCAGGGGCTCTCTCTCTGACTCTTTGGACTACATTGGGACCCTTTTCTACCTACTGGTTTGCCTCTGCCAGCCTTGATATTCCTGGGATGTTTGCTCTTTTCTGAGGAGAAATGGAAGACACGTGGGTCTTGGAGAGAGGGGTGGTAATGTATTGAGAGTAATAGATGGAGGAGAAACTGTAACTGGAAAGTAATGTGTGATATAACAAAAAAAATAGCAAACAACAACAACAACAATGACAATGACAACGACAATGACAACAATGACGAAAGACCAGGCCATAGGTCACTTTCTTTATTAGTGATTGAAGTGGAGAGCATAGTTCATTGTGGGTGACACCTTCCCTGGGCTGGTAGTTTGAGGTCCTATAAGAAAGCACACTGAGCAAGTCACCTGGAGTAAGTAAGTAAGATGCACCCTTCCATGGCCACTGCCTTAGCTCCTGCCTCCAGGTTCCTGACCTGTTATAGTTCCTGCACTCATTAATAAGTGGACATTAGGATAAATTCTCAGAATACCCATGATACAACTTACAGACCATATGAAGCTTAGGAAGGAGGACCAAAGTGTTGATGCTTCAGTCCTACTTAGAAGGGGGAACAAAAATAATCACAGGAGGTAGAGGGTGGGAGGGACTTGGGAAGAAGAAAGGAGGGGGAGAATAAAAAGGGGGCAGGACCAGGAATGGGAGGAGACAGGGGAGATGTACAGAGGGTCAGGTGGTGTAGCAACTGGGTGATGGGGAACTGGGGGTAACTAACATAAAGTCCCAGATGCCAGGAAAGCAAGAGGTTCCCAGGACCAAAGGGTGTATGACATTAGCTGAAATAAGCCACAAGGAGAAGAGAGAACCTATAGAGACCATATCTAGAGGTCAGGCACAGTCCCCAGATGAAAGATAGGCCCACCCACCCTTCTCAAAATTTTAACCCAGAATGGCGGCTGTCTAAAGGAAATACAGGGACAAAGAGTTGAGCAGAGAATGAAGGAAAGGATATTCAGAAACTGTCTCACTTGAGGATTCTTCCCATATGCAGCCACCAAACCCAGGCACTGTTGCTGATGCCAATAAGTGCCTGGTGACAGAAGCCTGATATGAATATCTTCTGAGAGGATCTGCCAGAGCCTTACCTATACAGATGAAGATGCCGGCATGCAACCATCAGAATGAGCATGGGACCCCAATGGAGGAGTTAGGAGAAGGACTGAAGAAGTTGAAGGGGTTGGCAAGCCCATTGGAAAAACAATATTAACCCACGAGACCTCCTGAAAGCTCCCAGGGGATAAACTTCCAACCAGAAAATACACATGGAAGGACCCATGGCTCCAGCTGCATATGTAGCAGAGGATGGCCTTATCTGGCATCAAATGGATGAGACCCTAGCTCCTCTGAAGACTTGATGCTCCAGCATAGGGGGATGCTAGGCGGATGAGGCAGGAGTGGGTAGATAGAAGGAGGGGGAAAGAGGGATAGGATAGGGGGTTTTGGAGTGGAAACCATGGAGACCTATAACATTTGAAACATAAATAAATAATAACCAACAAAAAATTTTAGAAAGAAAATAAACATTGAGGTCGAAGTGTAAGCTAAGTAAATGCTTTCCTCCCCAACTTGTTTTTTGTCATGGTGTTACATCACAGCAATATAAATGTTAAGTGAAAGGGATACATGTGTACCTCTATGTGTGTATTCATTATTTTGAAGGCCAGAGAACAGTCAAACATGGATGTCCTTTCACAGCTGCTAACAACTTTTTTTTCTGAACCAGCATTTCTTGTTTTGCCTAGAGCTAAAGCAAATAGGTGAATCTGGCCAGCTTAGGTTAATTAGTTTGTGTGATGGCTTCTATATGCTTTGCCCAGGGAATTGCACTATTAGGAGATGTGGCTTTTTTGGAGTAGGTGTGGCCTTGTTGGAGAAGGTGTGTCACTGTAGGCATAGATTTTAAGACCTTTGTTATAGCTCCCTGGAAGCCAGTCTTCTAGCAGTTTTCAGATGAAGAGGTAGAATTTTCACCTCTTTCTACACAGTGCCTATTTGGATTCTGCTAGATTCCTACCTTGATGATAATGGACTGAAGCTCTGAACCCGTAAGCCACTCCCCAGTTAAATGTTGTCTTTTAAAGAGTTGTCTTGTTCATGGTATCTGTTTATAGCATAGCAAACCCTAAGTAATACAACTAGGGCCAGTTAGCCCCAAATATGTCTGTCTTGGCATCCCCAGTACATATTCCATCATGCCTAGCATTTCTGCATAAGTTATGAGGATCAAACTCAGTTCCTAATGGAGTGTGTCAAACATTTCACCAAGCTCTCTCCCTACAACCTCCATTAATTTAGATTTTTTTAATAAAGATTTACTTACATATTTATGTGTGTGTGTAGGTGTTTCTGTTTTTGTATTGTCTCTGGAGGTAAGAAGAGGGCCTTGAATCCCCTAGAACTGGAGTTATAGGTGATTGTCTGAAAACTAGTATAATTGTTGGGAACTAAACTAACTATAACAACATCTTCATATAGAAATAAAAGGCAAGGCTGAGTGTAATTGATACATTCTGCTGTGGATGTTATCTAGGTAGGGAAAGTGAGTACTATTTTCCTAGGATGTCCACTAATATCTTAGATGTATCTTTTTACATTTCTTGAACATGTTTTACCAAATTTACTTAGAATATAAAATAGGCTTGTTCTTACAAGTTTATTGAGTTATCTGAATACAAAAGTAGTTTTATTTCTTTTTGTTTTTGTTTTTTGTTTTATTGAATACATTCTTCATTTACATTTCAAATGTTATACCCTTTCCTGGTTTCCCCCTCCCCTAAAACACCCAACCCATCCTCACACCCGCTGCCTCTGAGAATATGCCCCTCCAGCCAACCTACCCTGCCTCCATTTCCCAATGCTGAGGCATCTATGGAGCCTTCATAGTACCAAGAACCTCTCCTCCCATTGATGCCTGACAAGGCATTTCTCTGCCAGATTTTATGCTGGAAACCTGTGTACCCCTTGGTTAATGGCTTAGTCCCTGGGATCCCTAGGGCATCTGGATGGCCACCATTGTCATTCTTCCCTTGGGGCTGCAAACCCCTTCAGCTCCTCCAGTCCACCCTCCAACTTCTCCATTGGAGACCCTGAGCTCAGTCCAATGGTTGGCTGCTAGCATCTGCCTCTGTATCTGTAAGGCGCTGGTAGGGCCCCTCCAGAGACAACCTTAACAGGCTCCTTTCTGCAAGCACTTCTTGTCATCAATAATAGTGATGGGATTTGGTGACTATTTATAAGGTGAATCCCCAGGTAGGACAGTCACTGGGTGGCCTTTCCTACAATCTCTGGTCCACATGTTGTCTCCATAGTTGTTCCTGTGAGTATTTTTTAACTTTCTCAGGAAAACCAAAGCACCTCCACTTTGGTCCTGCTTCTTCTTAAGCTTCCTGTGGTCTGTGAATTGTAACTTGTTTATTTTGAGATTTTGGGCTAATATTAACTTATCAGTGAGTTCCATGAACATACCATGTGTGTTCTTTTGTGATTGGGTTACTTCACTCAGGATGAAACTTTCTAATTCCATCCATTTGCCCAAGAATTTCATGAGATCATTGTTTTTAATAGCTGAATGGTACTCCAAAATTTTAGTATCCATTCCTCTATTGAAGGACATCTGGGTTCTTTCCAGCTTCTGGCTATTGTAAATAAGACTGCTAGGAACATAGTGGAGCATGTGTCCTTATTACATGTTGGAGCATCTTCTGGGTATAAGCCCAGGAGTGGCATAGCTGGCTCCTTGGGTAGTACAATGTCTAATTTTCTGAGGAACCTCCAAACTGATTTCCAGAGTGGTTTTACCAGCTTACAATCCCACCAGCAATGGAGAAGTATTCCTCTTTCTCCACATCCTCTCCAGCATCTGCTCTCCCCTCAGTTTTTCATTTTAGCCATTCTGACTGGTATGAGGTGGAATCTCAGGGCTATTTTGATTTGCCTTTCCTTGATAACATGCTGAACATTTCTTTAAGTGCTTCAGAGACATTAGAATTTCCTCAGTTGAGAATTCTTTGTTTAGCTCTGTACCCCATTTTTTCATAGTGTTATTTGACTCTCTGGAGTCAAATTTCTTGAGATCTTTTCATAAATTAGATATCAGCCCTCTATCAGATGTAGGATTGGTAAAGATCTTTTCCCAATTTGTTTGTTGTTGTTTTGTCCTAACAGTATATTTTGCCTTACAGAAGTTTTGCAGTTTTTTGAGGTCCTATTTGTTGATTCTTGTTCTTAGAGCATAAGCCATTGGTGTTCTATTCAGGAATGTAGGTCCACTTGATCCACTTGGACTTGAGCTTTGTACAAGGAGATAAGAATGGGTCAATTTGCATTTTTCTACATGCTCACCTCAAGTTGATCCAGCACCATTTGTTAAAAATGCTGTCTTTTTACCATTGCATGCTTTTAGCTCCTTTGTCAAATATCAAGTGACCTTAGGTGTGTGGGTTCATTTCTGGGTCTTCAATTCTATATCATTGATCTTCCAGCCTGTTTTGCACCAGTACCAGACAATTTTTTATCACTCTTGCTCTGTAGTAGAGCTTGAGGTCAGGGTTGGTGATTCCTCTAGGATATCTTTTGTTGTGGAGAATAGTTTTGGCTATCCTGGGTTTTTGTTATTCCAGATGAAATTGAGAATTGCTCTTTCTAGCTTCATGAAGAGTTGATTTGGAATTTTGATGGGGATTGCATTGAATCTGTACATTGCTTTCGGCAAGATGACTAATTTTACTATATTAATCCTGCCAGTCTATGAGCATGGGAGATCTTTCCATCTTCTGAGATCTTCTTTGATTTCTTTCTTCAGAGGCTTGAAGGCCTTGTCATACAGCTCTTTCTTTCACTTGGTTGGTTAGAGTCACACAAAGGAATGTAATATTATTTGTGACTATTGCAAAGGGTGTCATTTCCCTGATTTCTTTCTCAGCTTGTTTATTCTTTGTGTAGAGGAAGGCTACTGATTTGTTTGAGTTAAAAATGCAAACTGATTTGTTTGAGTTAATTTTATATCCAGTCACCTTGCTGAAGCTGTTTATCAACTTTAGGAATTCTCTGGTGCAATTTTTAGGGTCACTTAATTATACTATCTTATCATATGCAAATAGTGATATTTTTACTTCTTCCTTTCCAATTTGTATACTTTTGACCTCCTTTTGTTGTCTAATTGCTCTTCCTAGGACTTCGAGTACTATATTGAATAGATAGGGAGAGAGTAGACAGCCTTGTCTGGTTCCCGATTTTAGTCAGATTGCTTCAAGTTTCTCTTCAGCTAGTTTGACGTTGGATATCAGTTTGCAGTATATTGCTTTCACTATGTTTAGTTATGAGCCTTGAATTCCTGATCTCTCCAAGACTTTTATGATGAACAGATGCTGAATTTTGTCAGAAACTTCTTCAGCATATAATGAAATGACCATGTATGTTTTTTTTCTTTGAGTTTAATTATACAGTGGGTTACATTGATTGTTTTCTGTATATTGAACCATCCCTGCATCCCTGGGAAGAAATCTACTTGATCATGGTGAATTATCATTTTGATCCATTCTTGGATTTGGTTGGCCAGAATTTTGTTTAATATTTTAACATCAATGTTCATAAGGGAATTGGTCTGAAGTTCTCCTTCCTTGTTTGGTCTTTGTTTGGTTTAGATATAAGTGTGATGGTGCCTTCATAGAATGAATTGCTTAGTGTTCCTTGAGTTTATATTTTGTGGAATAGTTTGAAGAGTATCGGTATTAGGTCTTCTTTGAAGATCTGATAGAATTCCCCACTAAGCCTATCTGGTCTTGTGCTGCTTTTGTTGGGAAAATGTTAATGATGCTTCCATTTCCTCAGGAATTAATGGGACTATTTAGCTGGTTTATCTGATCCTGTTTTAACGTTGGCACCTTGTATGTGTCTAGAAAATTGTCCATTTCATCCAGATTTTTCAATTTTGTTGAATATAAGCTCTTGAGTAGTATCTGATGATTTTTTTTGAATTTCCACAGTTTCTGTTGTTATGTCTCCATTTTCCTTTCTGATTTTATTAATTTAAGTAGTGCCTCTGTGCCCTCTGGTTAGTCTGGCTAAGGGTTTATCTATCTTGTTGATTTTCTTAAATAACCAGTTCCTGCTTTTGTTGATTCTTTGTATAGTTCTTTTTGTTTCTATTTTGTTGATTGTGTCCCTAAGTTTGATTATTTCCTGCTATCTACTCCTCTTCCTGCATTCACTTCCTTTTATTCTAGAGCTTTCAGGTATGTTGTCAAGCTGCTAGTATAAGCTCTCTCTATTTTCTTTTTGGAGGCACTTAGAGCTTTACGTTTTCCTATTAGCAGTGCTTTTATTGTGTCCCAAATGTTTTGGAATGATCTGTCCTCATTTTCATTAAATTCTAAAAAGTCTTTAATTTCTTTATTTCTTCCTTGACCAAGCTATCATTGAGTAGAGCATTGTTCAATGTCTCTGTGTATGTGGGTTTTCCATTTTTTTTGTTTGAACTTCAGACCAACCTTAGAACATGATAGGGTGCACAGAATTATTTCAATATTCCTGTATCTGTTGAGGCCTGTTTTGTGGCGAATTATATGGTCAATTTTTGAGAAATTCTCAGTACCATGAGGTGCTGAGAAGAAGGTATATTCTTTCGCTTTAGGATAGAATGTTCTATAAATATGTTAGGTCAATTTAGTTCATAATTTCAGTTAGTTTCACTGTGTCTCTGCTTAGTTTCTATTTCTATGATTTTACTATTGTTGAGAATGGGGTGTTGAAGTCTCCCAATATTATTGTGTGGGGTGCAATATGTGCTTTGAGCTTTAGTAAAGTTTCTTTTATGAATGTTGGTGCCCTTGCATTTGGAGCATAGATGTTCAGAATTGAGAGTTCATTTTGGTATTTTTGGTATCAAATGGATTTTTCCTTTGATTAGTATGAAGTGACCCTCCTTATCTTTTGTGACAACTTTTGATTTAAAGTCGATTTTATCTGATATACAAATGGCCACTCCAGGTTGTTTCTTGGTACCATTTTCTTGGAAAATTGTTTTCCAACCTTTAACTCTGAAGTAGTGACTGTCTTTGACACTGAGGTGGGTTTCTTGTATGCAGCAAAATGTTGGGTCCTGTTTAGGTATCTGGTCTATTAGTCTATGTCTTTTTATTGGGGAATTGAGACTGTTGATGTTAAGAGATATTAAGGAAAAGTGATTGTTGCTTCCTGTCATTTTCATTGTTAAAGGTAGAATTCTATTTGTGTGGCTATCTTTTTGGGGGTTTGTTTAAAAAAAGATTATGTTATTGCTTTTTCTAGGGTGTATTTTCCTGTCTTGTATTGGTATTTTCCACCCATTATCCTTTGTAGACTTGCATTTGTGGAAAGATATTGTATAAATTTGGTTTTGTCATGGAATGTCTTGTTTTCTCAGTCTATGGTAATTAAGAGTTTTGCTGGGTATAGTAGCTTAGGCTGACATTTATGTTCTCTTAGGATCTGTATGCCCTCTGCCCAGGCACTTCTAGCTTCCATAGTTTTCTGGTGAAAAGTCTGGTGTAATTCTGATAGGTCTGCATTTATATGTTACTTGACCTTTTCCTTACTGCTTTTAGCATTCGTTCATTGTTTAGTGCATTTGGTGATTTGATTATTTTGTTACTGGAGGAATTTCTGTTCTCACCCAGTCTATTCAGAGTTCTGTAGGCTTCTTGTAGCTTCATGGACATCTCTTACTTTAGGTTAGGGAAGTTTTCTTCTATAATTTTGTTGAAGATATTTACTGGCCCTTTAAGTTGTAAATCTTTGCTCTCTTCTATGCCTAAAATCTTTAGTTTTGGTCTTCTCATGGTGTCCTGGATATTCTGGATGTTTTGGATTACAAGCTTTTTGCATTTTGCATTTTCTTTGACTGTTGTGTCAATGTTTTCTTTATCATCTTCAGCACCTGAGATTCTTTATTCTGTATCTTGTATTCTGTTGTTGATGCTTACATCTATGACTCCTGAATTCATTCCAATGTTTTCTATCTCTAGAGATGTCTCTGTTTGTGATTTCTTTATTGTTTCTACTTCCATTTTTAGATCCTGGATGGTTTTATTCAGTTCCTTCACTTGTTTGTTTGTGTTTTCCTCAAATTCTTTAAGGGACTTTTGTGTTTCCTCTTTAAGGGCTTCTACCTGTTTACCCACGTTCTTCTGTATTTCTTTAAGGGAGTTATTTATGTCCTTCTTGAAGTCCTCTATCAGCATCATAAGATGTGATTTTTAAATCCAACTCTTGCTTTTCTCATGTGTTGGGGTATCCAGGTTTGTGGTTGCTCTTGTGGGAGAACTGGGTTCTGTTAGTGCAATGTTGCCTTGGTTTCTGTTGGTAATGATCTTGTCTAGAAGACAAAAGCCTTTTGTCATCTAGTTATATCTGGTGTTAGAAGGTCTTGCTGTCTCTGACTGTGGGTTTTCTGTCCCGCAAGTCTATGTATCTTTACTCCTGGGATTCCTGTTCTCTCTGTGTACCCTGGTACGTAGGCACTCCTGGGAGACCAGCTCTCCTGTGCTCCCATGCCTCTCTGTACTCCAAATGTCCTGAATGCGACTGGTTCTCAAATTCCCTGAGTGCAGCTGGTTCTCTAAGATGTATCATGAGGTGCTGTCTTCATTGTGGCAGACCTGGCAAGTGTCTGTCACAGCAGCAGAAAGGGCAGGTGGTGGCAGAAGCATCTTAATTTGTTTTATTCATTTAATAAAGCTTGTGTCTGTTTGTGGGATTCTGCAGTCCAGTAGCAGGAAATGTGGAACCATTTGTTTGGTTGGCCAGGAGACATCTCTACATGGTAGGCTGTAGCAGTGCAGCTCAAGTGGTAGAAGCCTGTGAGTCTCACAGCAGTGGCAGCAGAGTTGGTCTGTGCATGGTGAAAATCCACATGGTGGATGATGGCAGGTGTTAGCAGATGGAGTCCATGTGTTGTAGTAGTGGCTGCAGGTGTTAATGAAGATTGAGTTAGTTCTAGGGTGGCAGCAGTGGCTTCAGAGCAGTGCTAGATGATGACTGCTCGTTGCCTGGGTCTGCAGCTCCCCTGTGTAGCAATCAGCAAAGTCTCAGTATCAATGTTGGGATCAGTGGGCAGCAGTGGCTCCAGAAAGACTACATCAAGCCAAACAGTTCCCTGTGATGTTTATTGAGAGGGGAAAAGACAAAGGTGGAGGCAGCAGAAAGAGGAGAGGGGAAGAGAGCAGTTTTATTCTTTATAAATGTAAGATAAGACTCTGTACTGAGAAGAGATACATAGATATTCAATTGAATGATACATGTAAATAAGAAAATATTGGCCCATGAATTTGAATCTTTGTGTCTATACATATACCATGACACGACACTTGCTTGCAGATATAGTCAGTGTCAAATATATAGATTTCACAGTATAAATACATAATTTCATGTATAAAACCATAAAAAAGCTTTAGGTAAGATTTTTAAATGCCAGGTATGTATAGTCAATAACATAACACATAACATTTAAAATTTAAAATTTATAAAAGCTTCATATTAAGGGTATGGGAACCAAACATAAATGAAATATGGTAGAACACACATTTATTAATTTATGTATGCTTATCCTTCCCTTTATCTCTAACATGAAGCTGACTTGATCATGGTGGATAATCTTTTTGCAGTGTTCTTGAATTTGCTTTGCAAGTATTTTGCTGAGAATTTTTATCTTTGTGTTCACACCACCCCAAAAGTTAAAACTCATGCTTGACACTATTATTGGGCTGGAAATTTCTGGCCATAAATCATAAACCTTTCAGGAGATATTTTTCTGCTAAATGTACATGGTATTAAATCTGACTTCTCTCTCTCTCTCTCTCTCTCTCTCTCTCTCTCTCTCTCTCTCTCTCTCTTGGGTTTTTCAAAACAGGGTTTCTCTGTATAGTCCTGGCTGACCTGGATCTCACTCTGCAGACAAAGCTGGCCTTGAACTCAGAAATCCTCCTGCCTCTGCCTCCCAAGCCTGGGATTAAAGGCAGGTGGCACTACGCCCGGCTTTAATCTGACTTCTCAATACTTATCATTAGAGCCACTGATTAATACACATTTCAACCCTCATCAGAGAACTTCCTACTTGGTATAGATAGTGATTAATACTGAGACCCACAACTGGACAAGATGCAGTGAAAAAGAGAATGCAGAATGCTCAGCCCTAAAATCTTATCTGTATCCTGTCCCTTCCTCCTAAGGCTCAGGAATCATTTTGGAAGTCAGGGGAAAGAATGTAAGGAGCAGAGGTGATAAATGACCACAATAGAACCTACCATGCTGATATGATAAAGCACATATGAATTCACAGTAGTCATGAGAGTATGCAGATGACCTGTCTTGTATATGTTCAAATCAGAACAAATTCTAGTAGTCAAAGATGTCCTGAAATATATTTTTCCTAGGAGTGGGAGGGTCAGTTTTTTCTAAGATAGTAGGCCCTGATAAGCTCATCATGTTTATCAGAAAAGCCATACATCCAAGCATATTTTGACTAGAAATTGGACTCAACGCATTTGTAATAGAAATAAAGTTAATATAGTCTTGAAGAGTAGTGAATCTGAGAAAAGCTGAGGACTTGGAATGATCAAAATACTTTGTACAAAATTCCCCCCAAACTGCTATCTATCTATCTATCTATCTATCTATCTATCTATCTATCTATTTATCTATCTATCTATCTACCTGTCTATCTCTATATCACCTATATCTATAATCAAGTCAGAGTTTGGTTAAAATATAAATAATTGCTCTATTGAAAAAATAAGCATGATTCTTCTAGAAACATCTTAAACCAAGCAGAAATCAATAGCAATATTTAAAATTTTTAAATATCAAAACTAGTAAACTTAAGCTGATAAACATAAGTGAAATCTTTTACTCAATTAGCAGAAAATTCAATTTTTATTATTTATTAAAAATGCATATACTTACTTATTACAATGCCAGAATTCCACAGTTAGTATCCTATCAGTGATACTGATTAATATGCTCTGGAATTAATAAGCTCAGTATATAATCATAATTCCATTCTCGGAGAAATCCTCAGAGTGTATGGATCACTGCTTCTCAGTGCACAATATCAGCATTTGTTTCTTCTTTTGTCACTGTAATTACCTAAGAGAAGCAATGAAGGGGAAGAAGTATTTATTGTGGTTTCAGGAAACAGTGTATCCTGGCAGCAGAGGCTCTGTCTGTTGGAGATAAGGAAATAAGGTTTCAGGACAGCACCAACAAGGACAGTCTTTAAGGCCTGCCTCTATGTTTTAATTCCCCATTTTAGAATTTACCTACATCTTTTTCAAAGCTTCCATTCATAGTACTACTCTCTGGGATCCAAGTGAGCCATCAGGGATATTTTATATCCAAACATTAGCACTGAAGGACCTAGACTGAGATGTATGTTCCTGCCTCTTTTCTTGCTATAGAACCAAAGGAAATTAAATAGGATTAAATGAGCTTTATTGTCCTACTTTATTTCTCCTCATGGACTAATAAGCTATAATAATACTTGTCAAATATATCCCATTCTTTTGAGGATAACAAAGTACTGTAATATAAAATCTAGAGTTATATAGAAGTGGAGCATCTTAAGATATCTTGCTTATGAGTATAGCTACAAACAGCTTAAATATACCATAGATGTAAAAATGTAACATTTAAAATTCATTATCAGGTAGAGTTGTTCTAATAATAACAATTATCCACAGGAGAAATACATATATTCCACTAAATTATATATGTTAATTGAAATGAAATAACACAGGAAAAAATCAATTAAATAGATATAGAAAGCTTTCCATGAGACAGAATGATGGACTTTTTCAAGTCACTCTTCAAGCAATTATGGGTGTTATTTTCCTTAAGAACTTCTATAATAATAATGCTGTCTCTATGGGTCTCAGCTACCAACATTGTAATAAGTGGTCTAGAAGATCAAATAAGAATCAGAAACAAAGCAAGGAAGCAGCCCTATCCTATGCACTACAGAAATTCATTCTATAGTTACAATGTGGCTCTTGAAAAGAGAAAAAAAGAGAAAGAAAATAGGAATAGTAGAGAGATTCCAAACAAGTTAGTAATATAACAAAGAGTCACCTTATAAAGTAATTAGTTGTTCACATAGATCAGAAATGGCATAAAACAAAAAGGTCAGAAAAAACAGTTCAAGTTACAGCAACAAATTGATAATATACAAAGAGTCTGATCTAAAATTAGATTTATAAGAACTTGATAAAGAAAGTTCTAAGGCCTTTAAAAGTTATTCAGAAAGACATAAATATTTATTAATATTATCAAACTTATGGTGACTGACTACATGTCATGAAGGTGCTAAAATTTCAGTAGAAATTTTTATGTTTCTGTCAGAAAGTCTGACAAAACAAATCTAAAATGTGTAAGCATGGTAGAAATTCCATGTTAGTTGAAACATTCACTTTTCCTTAAAAAAGATTATTCATCATGTCCATGTATGTGTGTGTCTCTGCATCTTTACGCAGGGGCTTTCAAGGCTAGAAGACAGTATCAGATACCTTGGAGTTGTTGTTATAGGCAGTTATGAGTTAACCTACATGGGTGCTGCTAATAAAACTCTGGTATGTCATAAAAGAAGCAAATACAACCAATGAGTAATCTTTCTATTCCAGAATAAACCTTCATGGAAAAACAAAGAGCTAGAACCACATGCTACTCACGACAGAAGATCAGAAATAAAACAGAAATGAAGGGATAAAAACATCCCAAAAAAATCAAGAAAAGATAGCTGAGAAATTGACACTTAAACCTGCAACAAACCCAAACCTAGATGGCTAGAGGTCAGTGTGAAAATACATTCAACATAGCACAGGAATAGAATAAGTAGAATCCAAGCTCAAAGTCCCCATGAAAATGTTTTGATTTCAACAAAATCATAGAAGGAAATAAATAAGTTAAAAGAGATGCCTATAAAGGTACAAAAAGCTTGTAAATTTTTAAATGAACTGAACTAGAAAAATAGTCTCCCTGCCCATAATAAAAACAATAAATACACAGTATAAGGAAAGAATACTAAAAGCTGCAAGGCAAAAGGCAAAACACCATATAAAGGCAGACCTGTTAGAATTGTACTTGACTTCTAAGTAAAAACTCAAAAAGCCCGAAGGGCTTAGGCAGATGTTGTGAAATCTGTAAAGGACCACAGATGTCATCCCAGACTGCTATACTCAGGAAAACTTTCAGTTACTGCAGATGGAGAAAACATGATATTCCATGACAAAAATCAATGTAAAATATAATCTATTCATAAATTCAGCACTAGAGAGAATACTAGAAATACAGAGCAATATTGTGGTATCATGCCACATAGTAGGAACCTGACCTTGGCCAAGGACAAGGGCTTCAGGCAGGAATCTGATGTTAGGGCATAATAGGATAGTAGGTTACAGCAGGAATTTTTATCCTAGGGTGGAGTGCTTAGATTGTACTTGGCATTGGTCAAGGTGAACTTCTCCTAGCCTTTGTTGAGCAGGGAATCCCATGCTAGTCAGGATCATGCTCCACCTAGGGTGGAGCACTCAGAGTGAAGGTGAAGTTCATTGTGCCTCCAGGTCTATGAATTCCTGAATTAAGCAGGTGACTTACCCAGCTGGCTGAGCAGGTGAGCTAAGGATGACCAGATGACTTCCCTGGAACTCAGCCCGGAGACTGGGGAAGGGGCTTGCCCAAACTGTTAAATTGTCTGACCACCATTAAAGTTGGGGCCTCGATCAGTAAACTATCGTCCTGGCCTTGTTCTTTTTGCCCCTTCCCCATCTATCCCTCAGCTTCTGTTCCAGCAACCCAGTTCATAGTAGCTACAGGCAGCTACAGAATACAGCAACTAGAAGGACAATTTCAATTAAAGGAGATTAACTACACCACCCAAAACATGGTAAACACACATACACACACTACTACCACAACACCACCAAGAACAACAACAAAATAAGAGGAATTAACAGTCATTTGGCTGTCTATTAAGATCTCTCAATGCCAATGGATTTAATTCCCCAATAAAAATACACAGGTTAATAGAATGGATGCAATAATGTGATCAATTCTTCTTCTGTATGAAAGAAACACATCTTGACATTAAAGATAGACTTTACCTCAGAGTTAAAAATAGATGTTCTAAGCAAATGGACCTAAAAATTAAGCCAGTATAGCCAATCTAACATCTAACAAGATAGACTTCCAAACAAAATAAATCAAAAAAAAAAAAAAATTGCGAAGGACACTTTAATTGCATCAAAGTAAAAATCCACCAAGATGACATCTCAATCCTCAACTTTTACGGCTCAAATGCAAGGGCATTCATATTTATAAAAGAAACATCAATAAAGTTTAAAGTATATACAAAACACCACACATTATTAGTCGGAGAATTCAATACCCTACTTTTCCCAATGAAAAATAATGGACCTAACAGATGTTATAACTTAAATAGACCTAACAGATATCTACTGAACATTTCACCCACATACAAAAATAAACCTTCTTCTCAGCACTTCATGGAAAATTTCCAAAAGTGATCACATACTCAGTCACAAAGTCACAAAGAAAGTCTCAACAGATCAAATAAAATTGAAATAACCCTCTTATTGTATAAGACCACTGTGGATTAAAGGGGGACTTCACCAGCAATTGCAACAGAGAACCTACACACTCAGGGGAACTGAACAGCCCTCTACTATCCAGACCACTGGATCAAGGCCAAAATAAAGAAGAAATTAATATTTCCTAGATTCAAAGAAAATGTATGCAAACCTACGCAAAATTATGGCACACAATAAAAGTGATGCTAAGAGGAAAGTTCATTGTACTAAGTGCCTTTATAAAGAGATGAGATTGATCTCATACTAACAGCTTAACAACAAACCTTAAAGCTCTAGAACAAAGGAAACATCCAAAAGACATAGATGCAGGAAATAAATCAATAAGAAGAAAAAAACTGAAATCAATAAGAAGAAAAACAGAACATTACAAAGAGTTAATGAAATAGGTAGTTCTTTGAGAAAATCAAGAAGATAGACAAACCCTTATTCAACTAACTAAAAGGCAGAGAGAGAATATCTAAATAACAAAATAAATGTAAAGGTGGATATAACAGAACACAATGAAGAAATCCAAAGAATTATTAGGTCATACCTCAAACATCTTGTAAGCAATAAATGTTAGCAATATAAAAGAAATTACAAATATAACCCAGCCCAGAGTGTGTGAGTGTGAAATGTGATCAAGGTACTCCATGAATGCCTCAACTTTAGTTGACTCAAAAGATACCATGAAGACCAGGTCTGGAGAGTGTGTGTGGAGATTGATAAGCCTAGTATTACATAAGGTGGTATTGCAGGCTGAGCCGAAAGAGACTTAAAAACCCTGGTCTGACAGCTAAGATTTGGGCTCATTCCAGAGAGCTCCATCTGATACTCTTTGTGTTGAGACTGACTTATTCCCAGAGCCAGCCCACCCCAACTCTGGACAGTGGCTCCAGCTGGGATCCAAAGCACAGTGAGGAAATGCTGCAGGCCTTGCCTGTGCTTCCAGCACTTACCAGACCAGAGGTGTGTGTGTGTGTGTTTGTGTGTGTGTGTGTGTGTGTGTGTGTGTGAGAGAGAGAGAGAGAGAGAGAGAGAGAGAGAGAGAGAGAGAGAATGAGTGAATGTGATCCTTTTTGTCTTTATATTTGTTCATTGTTGCTTTTGAATAAATATTAGTGCAATTTTTATCTACCCAGTCAAAGGCACATTCTCTTACTCTCGGCTTCATCTCTAAACCTGACTTAAGGCACACCTGTCCTCCACATAATTAGAAAATCTAAAAGAAATGAACACATTTATTGAGAGCTACTACTTACCAAACTTTAATCAACATCAGATAAACAATGTAATGAAATCTACAACCCCTAAGAAAACATAGTCATTAAGTCTCTCATCTAAAAAGCCCAGGGCTACATGGCTTTAGCACAGAATTTTACCAGATTTTCAAAGAAGCACTAATACCAACACTCCTCAAATTATTCCACAAAATAGAAAAAAAATGGATCATTGCCAACTTCATTTTGTGAGGCCACAATCACCCTGATGTTCAAACCAGCAAAGATTCAATGAAGAGAATTATACACTAAGTTCCCTAATGAACTCAATAAAATGTTTGCAAACCGAATCCTAGAGCACATAAAAAAAAATTATTCACCATGATCTTAGGCTTCATCCCAGAGATGCAGGTATGGTTCAACATACAAAAATCTGTCAATTAGTCTACCACATAAACAAACTGAAAACATGAAGTAAGAAGAACAAGACAAAACAAAATTCACATGGTCATCTCATTCGACACTGAAATGGCCTTTGACAATATCAAAACTTGGGATACAAGGCACACACATAAACATAATAAAGGCTACACAGAGCAAGCTGATAGCCAGTTAAATTTAATGAAGAGAAACTCAAAGCAATTCCAGTAAATATAAAATTAAAACAAGGCTTTCCCCTCTCCATATCTATTAAGTGTAGTACTTAAAATTCTATCTAGAGCAATCAGATAACAAAAAGAGACCAAGAAGATATAATTTTGAAAGGAAGAAGATAAAGTATCTCTATTTGCAGATAATATTATAGTATATAAAAGCAACCCCCAAAATTCTATCAAGGAACTCCTACATCTGATAAGAACCTTCAGCAAATTCCATGAATACAATGCTATCTCAAAAGAGAAATACCAGTACTCTCCTATATACAAATAACAAATGGGCTGAGAATAAAATTAGGAAATCAAAGCTCTTCACATAAACCACAAAATAATATAAAATATCTTAGCATAACTCTAAAGAAACAAATGAAAGAACTGTATGATAAAATATATAAGATGAAAACATCTCCCATGCTCATGGATCAGTAGGATTAACATAGTAAAAATGGCTATCTCATCAAAAGAAATCTACAGATTAAATGCTACTCCCAACAAAATTACAACATAATTCTTTACAGACTTTAAAGGAACAACACTCATCTTCATATGGAAAATCAATAAACCCAGGATATGTTAAAAACAAACCTGTGTTATTAAAGAGCTATTAGAGGTATCACCATCCCTTATTTCAAGCTCTATTATGGATCTATAGTACAAAATCCACATGGAATTGTCACAAAAATAGGATGATCAATGGAATTGAGTCAAATAAACATATAATTCCATACACTTATGGACACCTGTGATTTGACAAACAGACCTATGGATTCCTGTATTTTGACAAAGATCCCAACCTTATATAGTGGAACAAATGATTGGTATAACTGGGTGTCAGCATGTAGAAAAATGGAAATAAATTAATTTCTAACACCCTGCACAAAATGCAAGTCAAAGACCTCAACACAAAATCAGGGGAACTCAGGAAAGAGGATAACATTCAAAATGAAAATAAAGAAAATATGTAAGGAAAAAAAGGCATAGGAAACAATTTTCTGAAGAGACCCCTATAATGTGGGTATTAAGATCAACAATTAATAAATGGAACCACATGAAATTGAAAAACTCCTGTAAGACAAAGGACACCATCAATAGGACAAAATGGTAAGCTACTGAATAGAAAAGATCTTCTGCTCATCTGACAGAGGATTAACTTCCAAAATACATGAAGACCTCAGGAAACTAGACATGATAAAACCAATATTCCAATTTGATATTTGCATACAGATTTAAACAAAAATTCTCGACAGAAGAATCCTAAATGACCAAGAGACAGTTAAAAAACTCATCATCCTTAGCTATCAGGAAAATACAACTCATGATTCTGAGATTCCATTTTACACCTGATCAAAAACTCGGGTGACAGGTCATGCTGGAGGGGATGTGGAAGAAGCAGAATGCCACTCCATTGCCTGTAGGAGAGCAAACTTGTATAGCCTATTTAGAAATCAATATTGTGGCTTCCCATAAAGTTGGAAATAGTTCTAATTCAAGACCTAGCTAAACCATTCCTGGTCATATATTCAAAGAATATTAAAACTTACCCCAAGGACACCTGATCAACTATGTTTATTGTAGCTTTATTCATAATAGGCAGAAACTGAAAACAACCTAGATGTCTCTCAAATGAAAAATGGATAAAAAATGTGGTACTTTCACATAATTGGAGTATTACTCAGCTGGTAAAAAAAAAATCATTACTATGAAATTGGAAGGCAAATGGATGGAAGGAGAAAAAAAGTCCCAAATGAGGTAACCAGACCCAGAATGACCAACATGGTATAGACTCACTTATAAGTTGATATGAACTACAAAGAACAAGATTACCATGCTATAATCTACAGATTCAGAGAAGCTATATAACAAGGAGGGTTCAAGGAAATCATGAATCTTCCTAGGAAAAGGAAATAGAATAGACTTACTCTCAGAATAGACAGTAGAGAGGGTAGGGAGATCACAACAAGAGGGTAGTTGGGGGTAGGTTTGAGGGGAAGAGTCCCGGAAGAGTCAATTGGAACTGAGAGAATCTTGAGGATGAGCTAGAAATCCAGTACAATGAAATCTATAGGGGTGACCTTAACTAAGACTCTTAGCAATGAAGGATATGGAACTGCGTATCTGCTGTAACCAGCTAGACTTCTAATGAAAGGATCAGAACACCAATCTAGTTACAAAACCTTTGACCTACAAATTATCCTGCCCACTACAAAATGTGCTGGAGTAAATGTGGTACAGAAATTGTAGGGGTGGCCAGCCAGTGACTGATCGAGCTTGAGCATGCCATGAAAGGGAGCCCTCCCCTGACACTGCCTGGAGGCCAGGACTCAGGGGCCTCAAAGCCAAAATGACTGGCAAGAGGAAAAGCCAGTGAAGTGGTTCCTAATGACATTATTCTATACTCATAGACTGGTGCCTAGCCTGATGGTCATCAGAGAGGTTTCATCCAGCATCTGATGGAAACAGATACAGACTCACAGCTAATCCTTATGTGTAGCTCAGGAAAACCTACCAAAGAGATTGAGAAAGGATTATGGAAGGGTGACACAAGATAACCCATAATATAACCCAGGCTCACAAAAACCCACAGAGACTGAAAGAACAAACATGACCCTGAATGGGACTGACCTAGGCCCCCTGCAAAAATGTGATAATTGTGTTCCCTTGTCTTCCTATGGGACTCAGAGCAGTGGGAGTATAGGCTGTCTGTACTCTCTTTTTCTGGCTTTTGGGACTTTCTCCCCTCATACTGGGTTGCCTTTTATAGCCTTCATACAAGGATAGGTCTCTAATCTTACTGTGTGTGTGTGTGTGTGTGTGAGAGAGAGAGAGAGAGAGAGAGAGAGAGAGAGAGAGAGAGAGAGAGAGAGTGTGTGTGTGTGTGTGTGTGTGTGTGAGAGAGAGAGAGAGAGAGAGAGAGAGAGAGAGAGAGAGAGAGAGAGAGAGAGAAAAGCTCTCTTGTTAGACCAAACTCACGAAAATGTGTCCCAAAGTGTTGTGGATGTAAATATTCCAGAGACTTCTGTCTTCTTCATTAACATCATTTTTGTAAATTCTGATGTGAAGCTGCCATGTGCTCTGGAGGCTAAAGCAGAGTAAAGAGGAAGAAGTTTTGCTGTCTAGTTTAATGGTAGGGTTTGGCCAGTTTTGTTATTTGGTCTTGTCTTATTTTTGTTTTGTCTTGTTTTGTTTATACCTGTGAGATAGTTCAAAATGCCAAGTCACCTGAAAATGGATGGTTTCAGTTCCCATGATATACCCTCTACCGCTGAGAGCTTCAAGAGCCACAGTCTCAGCATGACTGACTTACTTTTAATATTTTCTCACTTGGTGTAGGTAGCTATTTGTATCTGTGGTGGCAGCGCATTTAGCATCAACATTAGGCATACTTATGTAGTCTCATGTTTTGATTATAAAGGGGGAACAAAGAAAATGTCCAGAAGATGAAACTCCATGGTTGCACATAGATGAGAAGGGTATTCAATACTAAGGTGGGCAAAACCATAAATACTAGACATGACATTTAATTTGGTGATGCCACTCCTGAGTGTTTACCTAGAGAACTCTCAGCCAAAGCACCACAGAGAAACATGCGTATCCACATTTGGTGCAGCACTATGTACAAAATCTGACACATGGGCCTGGTCCAAACAACCATAATCCTATGAATGAACAAAAAAAAAAATGCAGTGCGCACACATAAGGGAGAGTTATCTACTCATGAGGATGAAAAAGAAAATTGAATCGTTTGCTGGAGAATGAATGTGTTGTGGGAATCTTTCTGGAATAAACACTACTACACTAGTGAAAGTTGAAGAGAGATGTTACCAGAGGTAACTTCTTAAAGGCCTTGATGCTGGTTCCAGTTTGTATTTTCATTGTATATTCTAAAACAACAACCTGGGTGGGCAAACAAGCAAGCAAAAATTTACAGAAGTATATGTGGCAGTCACCAGGTTGTCAAGGACAACAGGACATTATTTCAGCCATTTCTACATGTCATTCTGTTCCAGGTAGCAAGTGAAGTCATGCTTCGCAACCAGACAGTATGAGAAGTGCCTCAAATAAGTCACTAAATTTGTCAATATCTAATAACTGGGCTGTATACCTTATTTTACTTTGGATGTAACTAGAGATCCCCATGTTCATTAAAATTAGCAAATTCAATCTAATATCACAGCTGTGGTGTCTACAGGACAAACATAATTAGAGCCCAGCAAAATGTTACAATGGTAAAGTTATCTGTGGCCAAACCTGATGGCCTAAGTTGAATCCTGGGTCCTCTGATTTCTACACACATACAATGAAACAGTGTTCACACATATGCACATTCACACACATATACAGACATGCACACACACACATAATTTTGTATGTTAAACATAAAAGTCAGAAAACATTGTTAAATATGGAATTCATGTGGAAAAGATATCAGACATAAGTATTTTTTTTTTATCTAGGTGTGCTAGACATACCTGTTTGCTTCAGAGATATAGAAGAATAGATTTTGTTAGGTTGTTGGAAGACTATATGCTTCCAGGTCAGCTTGGGTGCAGCTGTAAATAATGCCCAAATAAAACATAGAATAGGAAGTACAATTAAAACCCCAGATGGAAGATGGTGTGAGTTGGGCTTGCAATTTATTCTGATTGCCTGGCTTGTTTTTAAGGGTCTGTGGTCAGTAGTTTTGGATAATTTTTTATATGTGCTTGGTATCTGGAAGCTGGGAGATGAAGCTGAAATACCCAGGAAAAGAAAACACCTTTTCTGGTGCTTTCTGAGAACTCAGTATGCCGCAACTATCTTTCAGGGAATTTTGAAGCTTCTATTTTGTGCTCCAAAATACATTTGTAGTTCCTCTGTATTCATCTTTGTTTGTGTCTGATGTCCTCCGTTTTCACCATTTCAACTGTTAAAGATGTACAAGCTTTTAATAGACAAGAGTAATCACCCAAGGCTACACATCCAAAGCACAGTGCTTCTGGGCTGCACTGGAGCAGCTGGGATTTGGTGTTTTTGTTTTTCCCAGTTGTTTTTGTTTTTGTTTTTTGTAAAGGAGATAAATCTAGAAGTTAGTTACATGCAACTTTTAAGGTATGATTGAAATTTCCTCCTTAAACATAATTTGTATGAACTTACCCAGTGGGAGTATTTGCTAGTTTAGATAATTCTTTAGAAATGTGTGGCTCCATTGTGGGTGGTCTGAATGTTCTTCTACTTCCCTTGAATTGGTCTCCTAAAACTCTACACCTCAGTGTGATATTATCATGAAGTGAGAGTTTGGGGGCAACAGATAAGCAATATAGGCACAATCCTCTCAAATTAATGTACTGTAAAAGAGGTCTTGGAGATACTTGTTGTCCATTCTGGATTTAGAGTGAGAAACAGACACAAAGACACACACACACAAACACACACACACACACACACACTGTATATATATATATATATAATATATATATATATATATATATATATATATATATATATATATATATATATATATTGAAGTGGGTTCTCATCAGACACTAAGTAAACACACTGCATCTTGATCTTGGATTTCTTAGCTTCCAGATCTGTGGAAAATGAACTTTTGTTGTGTAGTTGACTCTCCAATGTGGTATTTTATTATTGGTCATGCAATATGGTTAAGACAGACTGATAGTCACAATCTCAGTTCATGGAAAACATTCAGTGGTAAATATTATGATTCTTGTTGTTTATATGTAATATTGACATACTTTTTTGTTTTTACTGTTCTTTTCTGAGTTTCAAAATATGATAAGAACTGAGTTTTAGGAATTATTTGGTTTGGTAAATATCAGCTGATGAGCAGGAGATTAAAATCTCTACATTAACGTATTAAGCCTTGTTCATTTTCTTTTTTTTTTAAATAATGCTCCCATTGTTTTATTTATTTATTTATTTATTTATTTATTTATTTATTTATTTATTTATTATATGTAAGTACACTGTAGCTGTCTTCAGACACTCCAGAGAGGGCATCAGATCTTGTTACAGATGGTTGTCAGCCACCATGTGGTTGCTGAGATTTGAACTCAGAACTTAAGGACACTGAGTGCTCTTAACCGCTAAGCCATCTCTCCAGCCCTGCCTTGTTCATTTTCAACACATGTGTTTAAGCAAAAGCAGCATGTAGAAATTATCCCTGGTGCCCAGTGAGGTTTGCTCTCATATTTTTCTGTGTTTATACTTGCATTGAGACCCAATATATTTTAATAATAATGTTTAAAGTCATTTCAAAGACATAAAAGGATATAATAGCAGAGACAGGTAGTGGAATGACATTAATTTCATCTTTCTTTCCAATGGAATGTAATGGTTTCCAGCTTTAATCACAGTTGTCCCTCTACAAAAGGAAACATTTTCAAATATGAAAGTTCCTTGATTCCAATGTTTGGCAGCCTGCTATGGGTAAAATAAGGTTGATAATTAGAAACAAGAGTTGTCATATTTTCAAAGTTAAAAAAAGAAGCCTCTGCACCCACCCATAGCACATTCATAGATTCTGTAAGTTTATCCTTCCTTCCCTGTTGAGTCTGTTGCTCAATTTTGCACTGAACAGGTGTGAGACCTTGTTTTACCAGTGGGAGCCTGGGTGATTCATTAATTTCTTCTCACTTCATGCAAGAGAGCTCCTTCTCACACCTGAGGTGCTTATATCCTGACACTGAGAACTCACCCAGGGCCAGTGAAATCAGTCTCAGATTTACAGGAGGGGGGTATGTAAAAACATTCTTCCTAGTGGGATAAATGGCCTTCAGCAGTTTTGCCATTAAATGCACCAGGAAGAATTTTAAAATTACAGGATTTATATGAAAACCATATTCAGTCTGAATTCCATGTCCATTTCTTAATGGATGTCATATATTAGGAACATTACTTAACTGCTGTACCAGTATGAATATACTGGAAAATGCTGTATGAAAATACAGGAAATATAATTAATGTTACTTGCTTTGCAGAATGATTGTGAGAATGAAGATTTCTGATGTATACAGTGTGTTGCACATATAAAGCTCCAGATTTAAAACATTAAGCCATTTAGATTAGTTGTACAGGCTTCTGCCCCTCCATTACATGCAAGGAATTCTGAGCTTTAACTGTGAGAGGCTAACACTGTCCAACTCCCATGAGGAGAGACTTCAAGACAAAAGAAGCATATCCAGGATAAAAGCCAGATTATTGGACAATACATCTGGTCTTTTTTTCTTTTGAAGGAACTTATTTTATGTAGATATAATTCACATAGAAGAAATTGCATAATTTGTGAACATTTCAGTGGATTTTTATGTTTGTTTGTATCTGTGCAGTCACACCTGGGCAAGAGGTAAAATGACATCAGCACTTTGGAAATATACTTTGTCCCAGTTTACCAGCAGGGTTATGTACTCCACTTAGGCATAATAATTTAATAATTACCCCAATTTCTATAAGCACAGACAGTTTTGTCTGTTATTGAAAATCATGCAAATATCTTCTACCACAAACATGTAATATTTCATCTTTAACATATTTTGCCTAACATTATGCATCTGGGATTCACCTATGTTTGAGTATTTCATTTGTTCTTGACATTTGGGCTACTTCTAGCAATTGACTATTTCTGAAGTGATACATTAGCAATAGTCATTTGTGAGTCTTTTTGTCCATTTGTCCATTTCTCTTGAGTAACCCAGGATTGAGAGTTTTGAGCCATAAGAGAAATGTACACTTAATTTTAATCATGTTTTATTATTAGAATCTGCCAGATTTTGCCACAGTATAATTTCAGCTTCAAATCTCTACCTTAGTGTACAGAAGTTCCAGCATGCTGTACCCTCCCTCCCACACTGTCAGTCTTATCTTGTGATTATTGCTTGAGGGGGTAAGTTGGCTGCACAGGTGTGAAGAAATCTCTGTTCACCCCAGAGAGGGCACCTTTGAGAGCCTAAAGGTAATCAACCAAATTTGCTTAGTTAATTAGTGAGTTGATGAGGACTACTTACAGGATCATGGGTGACCCAAAGGAAGCTGCATGTCAGAGATGTTTATGCTTGTATGCATAGGGAATGCAGATGAATTCCTGCAGCTCTTTCCAAGGCTTCAGGGGATGTATTCATCTTCCTGTGCTGCAATGAAGAGAGTCTGGTGAATCTTGGACATCCTGAGTCTTGTAAGTTCCAGAAGGAAATGTTTTGGTTTAGAGGAGAAAATGAAGCAACATTCCCTAGGTCTGTGAGCCATTTGGAAATATCCCTTTGTGTGTTCCGTATAAGAAGATATAAAGACTTGATCCAGTAAACTTTGTGGTGCTCTTCTGGGTTGAGAACAGTTTAGTACTCCCCTTGGGCATAATCAATTAAAATATACACTTCTCATTCCAGACCAAGGCAAGTTGTTTATAGAGAACTATGACTTCTTCTAAGATATACACAGGGATCCCCTTTAGTTGTCTTCACATGATCTTGAGGTAACTTGTTCCTGTTCTCCCAGCCAGCTGGAACAGAGCATTCGCCAATGAAGCCTTCATTGGTGAATGCTCTATGGCTTGAGTCCCTTTGATCTGAGCCAGGTGCTGGATGGCTGTTTTCACATAGCAGACATTATTAGGCATTTTAGTGTAAGCTGTTCTGACACTTCTCCTACTTATCCTTTGCTGATCCATCAAAATTTTTGAGCCCCTCGGTGTGACAACATTTAAGGTGGGAGAGTTAGGTAGAAGGTGTCTGGGCAGTTATTATTTGTGCTATGATTGAAAATGTTCTTCAGGAATAAAACTATGCATAGAAACAAATAAATATAGAACTGTAGATGTTTCAAATTTGAATCGGCCTTGCAGTTGATATAGCCTAAACAAAAATTGAATTTTATGAGTGAGAAACTAATGTCTTATTAAGACAATAGACTTTCTGAAGCTTACAAAGTGAATTAATAGAGGATTTTATGTCTTGAGAGAATATAATTAAATTACTATTCTAATGGGTAAATACAATTAAGCTCAATGTAGAGAACTACTCAGTGAGCCACACCCTATACCTCATTATAAAGACACTATAAAGCTAATTTCTCTTTATGGCTCAAGTTAAGCTAGGATTTTCATTATTCCCTACATAACAAAATGTGGGAACTTTTCCCCATTCTTCTTTACCCCAAAAAGTAAAGTTTCTCAAAGAAAGTATAGATGAAAAGAATATAATAAAATTATATCTGAAAATCACAAGGTTAAGCTATAGAAGTTTGTCTCACATTTCTGTGAAAGTAAAAATCCTTGATGCAAATTACTGTTTCAATAAGAGGCTGCTTGTTGTAAATCAAGAAAAAAAACAACCTGGGCCTTTGTGATATCTTAGAATATTTAAACACATCATTGACATTGAAAAGGACCTGAGCATTTTTAACATTTCACATGAAAATTTCAGCAAACTGCATTTTTACTGTCTGGTGGCATAATATCTGCCACCTAGATTCCTCTCCGAGAAAGGTCCTTATGCCCAGTTCAGAGCATGGGGGTTGGCAGACATTTCTTCTTTATCTCAGCCGCAGATAGCTACCTTGGTCTGTGACCTTCCTTCAGAGCTGTCAGATCTTGGCAATTTCAACCATGGTGGCTCTGGGCCAGGGTGACCTTATGGGATGGCTGGCTCTGAGGAACCCCATCACCCTTCAACTTTCCCCCTGACTGATTACTTCTTATCATTTTGTTTCACAGATCATATTGTCTCTGATCCATACTGTTCCTCAGCCCATTCTTCATTTCTGCCTCTGGTCTTGCTCTGACATACCCTCTCAAGTTGGGATGCTTTAAATACCTGAATTTTCTGTTCTGACTCTGGATAGCATAAACATATAAAATATATCTTTGCTGTATCCTATCATATGAAGAGTCAGAAGCATACAAAATCTATTCTGAAAAGTGTGGAGCAGACATCCTATTTTTATTGGTTGAATCATGTCACATGCAATGCAAATATGAGTGACATTTTTATTTTATTTTTATGTTTATTATTGAGCTTTAAATTTAATTTTAACCTTTCTGCTTTCCCTTTTCCAAACTCCAGACACTCCCATATACATCTCTCTGCTTTTCTTTCAAATTCAGTCTCTTTTTTTCCTGTTATTGTATACATATACACATTTGTATATACATATATAATGCTAATTATATTGAGTTTATATATTGAATATATAACTATGTTGAGTTCATATAATGTTATTTTTATGTATGTTTTCAGGGCTGGGGCAGTGGACAACTTATTGTGTTCTCTTCCTTGGTCAGGATTACTCACAATCCCAGGTTTACTCAGTTCCCTGTTATTCTTTGTAAAGTGTTGAGGCCTCATTGGTCTTGTTCCCATCAAGTTTGCTACTTCTGTTAGAAGCATCCTTGTTATTATACACACAGATAAGAGTAGTCTTCAATTTTCATTAAGAAAACTTTTTTTCAGCAGACAGGGACCACTACAGAAAATCACAACCAATACAAACACGGAGTTATGAATCTGAAGGGATACATCTGTGACACATGCCCACACCTAAAACTCAGGAAACATTGCAAACTCAGAGGTAGAAAGGCAGTAAGAGCGAGAGGATTAAGCAGCTTCGTATATGAGTATGTCTCCTAGTAACAACTGAAGTTACACTTATAAAGTCTCACTAACATGAATGCCCAAATATCATTGATATTATTATGGTTGACACCAACCAATTAAGAGTTCCCTCTTCAGTCTTGAGTATGGGCTCATTTTAAGAGCATGGCTATACTAAGAGAAATGGGGATACTGAGGCATTAGAAGAGTGAGAACCGGAGCAGGTGGAAGAAGAAAGTTTGATGTAGGTTTGACTTCACATGCTTTTATTTTTTTAAATAAAATTTGATTTAAAACATTATTTAAGAATTATATGTTCCATAAATCAAGAAAAATAACTTGTATGCCTCTGTATCTAAGACAATTAGATGAGCAAAACTGACAAAAACTTACAAGCAGCCAGCTTTTTTCTAGCAGATGATAATGTGTACTGTGATGTCAGTATGTGGGAGTGATATAAATCGGCACTGACCTATGAAAGCACTATGCTTCATGAATTCCAACCTGACCGCTCCTGAGACCAAGACATTAGTCACATACTTCACAGTATTTTATTTGGAGGGCAGGAACCTATGCCACAGTAAAAACACAAGATGTTTTCTCACAGATGAAGCCATCTGGCTTTGTGAACTGCTTTTGTTTATTTGTTTACGAGATTTACACTTACAGAAACTAAAATGAACAGTTCTTGTACATTTACAACGTGTTTTGATACTACAGTCCATATCCATTTTCAAAACCTTTTTATCAATGCAAGGCTTTATGCTTCTTTTAAAATCTTTATTTGAAGTTTACATAAGTCTTGTCTCAAGTAACAGAGGGAAGAATGCAGAAATTGTTTAGGAACATGCCTCTGTTGCAGAACCTGAGTGCATCTGCATAAGGTAGGAGTCTGATACTAAGGTCTAGTTCCCTAATTGGTTCTTGAAGACTGGGAGCCACTTGCTGGGTGGAAGAAGGTACAGATGGGACTTCCAGGTCCCAAGAGGTCAAAGAGATGCAGGGAAGGAGAGAAGAGGCTTTTCTGCCATGCTTTGGAGGAATAGGGTTGTAGCCATTATGTAGGCCTTGGGGAGAGCTATGGCCTGTCACTTCTGCTAAGGTGGGCAGCCTATGATGTGGAGAAGAGGTGGAGATAATAAATTGGTAAGGCAGGAGGTATCTGAGCCCAATGATTGTGCTTAACGGGCAAAAAGTAACAAAGCAATCCGTGTGTCTTTTATTCACAGATTCCAAAGTTAGGGCAGGTTGCAATAGATCCTGGAGCTAAGCCAAGTGGAACAAGAGGGAGATGGGTGGGGACAGAGTGCTTGCTGGCCTTAGGCCCCTGGCAAAGGTGGAAGCAATTTTTTTAAAACTACATAAAACTCATAAAGTGCCTAGCAACTGTGCCTAGTGGGCAAACTGTAAAGTAATAGAGGTGTCTGTGTGTCTTTTGTCTGGTCTCCAGCGGAAGCTAGTGCTGAGACTCCCAGAACAGAGGCAGGTAGAGAGAGATGCCTGGTTAGGGCTGGTAGTGCAGCAGCTCCTGGGGAAAGGCAGGAAGAGCTTTTTAAAACTCCATGCAACACATCTGCCTTCTGAGAGAGCAGAGAGCTTCATTACTTTGTTTGGCAAATTGATACTCACTATGAATCAATCAAACTGAATGAGTCTCAGCACAAACATACATGTACCCACACATGCACACACACTGTTAGAGAGAACAACTGCCTTTTCTATATGGAAATGTTAGTTTGATCACAAGATAATAAAGATAATTGGGCATTTGTTTGCATCCCTAGAAGAAGACAATAACAAAATCTGTTGTTTCTTATTTTTAGTGTGTGTGCCTTTAATATACAGTAAAAAAAAAATGCTGTAACCATAGGTTAAACAGCCATGTTTAACCCATTGATGCAAACTGGAAATTCTGATTGTCCAGTTAAGTCAGCCATCAGTGTATCCAGATTCTGATGACTCATGCAGATAGTTGGAGAATAGCTGAACAGTCTCCCCTCTCAGTTCCTCTATTGTATGGCAGATGTTTCTATAACTGGGTGAGTGTTGTTATAAGCTACTGGCTACTCAGTGTGGTGGAACCTCCAAGATGTTGTTTCTTTCCGTGTTTCATTTTTATTCATCTTTAATGCAGACTTCTGAGCTTCACCTTCTTTTATGTTGCATTTATTTTCAAAATTTTGAAGATTTATTTATTTATTTTTTTAATGTATGTGAGTACATTGGTGCTCTCTTCAGACATGCCAGAAAAGGGCATCAGATTCCATTAGGGATGGTTGTGAGCTACCATGTGGTTGCCAGGAATTAACTAGTAGAACTTCTGGAAGAGCAGTCAGTAGTATTAACTACTGAACCATCTCTCCAGCCCATTATTATCATATTTTTACAGATAAATAAAAACAGCTTAAAATTACTCAAACAATTCTCATTTGTATTACTAAGCAATTTTATTAATGTAAAATACAAAATAAGTACTGTACTTATAATTAGAAGCTTTGTTTTAGACAGCATTCCAAGCAAATTGGGCTAATAAGTAGTTAATATTTGTGAGTGTGTGTGCATGTGTGTTTTTATGTGAATGGATATATATATATATATATATATATATATATATATATATATATATATATATATATATATGGCTAATATAGAGGTCAGAGGTTCACCCTGGATATTCTCCTCATTTGTTCTTCAATTTTATTTATGACAACTTCGTACGTGTATAGAACACATTCTAGTTACTCCCATTTGTCCCATATCAGCTTACGTCTTTCCTACAAGTGCTTTCTACACATCTCTGCCATTTTGGTTTATATTTTTACTTGCTGAGTTTAAAAGTATTGTCACAGCTTGGAACTGTCAACTGGATCCTGACAAACTCTGTAATGGGTACAAAATTTCCACTGCCTGTAGAATACTCCAGTAGCCAGTAGTTCAACCAATAGTTCAGCAGGAACCATTCCATCCCAAATACATGATGGCCTGTTGACAGGCATAGTGATGCATAGAGTCATTGTGGGTGATGATTGCAGTTGCTGTGAGACATTCAAAATAGCCCTATCATGTCTAAGGACAGGAGTCTGAATCTTTTTTAAATTGCAACCTAAAATTCTTTAAACTTTTCAAGAAAATGAAAACAGGTAAAAATTCTGCTGAATATTCCAATCATACCAGTAACAAAGAAAGTGACTTGCATTTTTAAAGCAAAAGGAACAAATAGGAAATGCCTCATTCCCATCTTCATACAATAAAATACAATTGAAGGGTGTAGAAAAGTACATAAGACCAGAAAAAGAATATTTGATGACAGGGAAGTAATACCCAAGAATCTTCTACAGTATGATTGACTAAGCAAAGCCAGCAGTATTGACACTATCAGTTGATATGCTGGCAAGGACAGGAGAATGTCCACATGGTCCCCTCTCTAGTGAAGAGTCACAGGTGGTCAGTGCCTGCTGAAAGAGAGAATCAGGTTCCTTCAAGGAAAAGTTCCCATATAGGTTGCCATATCCCAACATGGTTAACCTTGGACACACAAACACACACACACACATACACACACAGAGAGATACACATACACACATACACACACACATACACACAGAAGGACACATGAACACACAGGAAGAAAACTAAATGGGCTCAATAAGTTCTACATCATGTGTGTTTATATATGTATATACATGTAGAAATTGTAATTAAAGAAGAGATCATAAACTTAGAAGGAAATATGAAAAATTGAAGCTGAAAAGGGGAGGGGCAGGAGCAGTGCATATCATGCATAAAAATTCAAAAATATTTTTAAAAGAACATTGGATGGAAATTATATATAAATGTATAAAGAGAGAGTTCCACAGTATAAGTGGTTTCAAATGTGAATAAGAACTTATCTAGAAGTAGTCAGAAAAGGCTCATGAGTGCAATACACTGAGAATCACTCCAATAACACATGAAAATTAAGGGCAACCTTTCATAATCAATTCCACTTCAAACCATCTTTGCTGAAAAAATTAAATAATATCAAGGATTGAGGACAAGTCAGGGAGTATCTCTCGCAGAATAACATACATTCATTGAAATGTCTTAGAGTGCAGTTTTTCAATATCAAATATAACTGTATATTTACATGTTCAAGTATTTTCCTCCTGATTCTAATTTAGAAAATATGACACATGTCACCAGAAAACACAAAATAGTGTTCATTTTAGCACTATGGGTAATACCAATATCTGAGAGTAATTTAAATGTTCATCACAGTCTAGAGAAATGGCTTAGCATTTAGCACTCACTCCTCATGCAGAGGACAATCCCTCTAGCTCCAGCTCCAGCTCCAGAGGGATCCAGAACATTGCTATGACCTCTATGGGTAGCCATGCATTTTTACACACACACACACACTGACAGAGTGACAATCTTAAAAAACACATCACATGTACAATGAAAGTGTCCACATTTCTGTTAGAGAAAATTGGAATATGTGAATATATTTGTACTGAAATAGTGGTTTTCAGAGATGCCAATAAAGATGTGGGAAGAACATCAGAAGGAAACAATAAAGAGGTAACAAGTAATCCTAGATGTTGAAGATTTATGCCTCCATTCTCCAGTTCTTCTTTGCCCTTCACCTGACTAAAGCTATTAATTATTAATCATTAATTAATTGCAATGTATTGATTTATAAAATGAAATTGTTCTTTGGAATTCTGTATCTTGATAAAGCTGTTATAACCAGCATTTTAGGCTAGATCTGTACCAAACAACAGAGTGTCGAAGTGCTCATTAGACTGCTACTCACAGTAGCCCTAACTGAGTATAAGGCAAAGAACACCACCAGTGCAATAGGTTAAAAAATGTGTACATTTACAAATTATAGCAAGATCAACAAGCTTACCTTTCACCAAACTAGGACCATGTTCCATCCCATTTCCTGTCCTGACCCTGTGTGTATAAGTACTTCATTGAATGAACCTCTAGCATAGGCAGAATTGTTAATGAATTCTATTATGTATTTTAAGCTAAATAATCTATGCCACAAAATATGTCGTGGCTATAATTAACATACAGTTTTAAAAGAGGAACAAAGCCTTTCTCTGATATCAAGAAGCCATTGAGGAAGGAATGGGCATCAGGGAGTAAGAGGTACAAGGGTGCTGCTGGGTGCTGTCAAATCCTTTGGTGTATGCTAACTTCTTTGGTGTTAATAAAGTAGTGTCAAGTAGCCCCTTTCTTTTGGCATGTTGTGCTTCAATATAAGTTTAAACATAAATATGCATATATGATATGTACAGCAGATAGGTAGGTAGGCTTGAATTTTATTGGGATCTCTACTTTTCTCTATGTCTGAAAGTATCCTCAACTTAAAAGAATATTAAAGCAAATCTATTAACAGTCTATCCTTTTAAAAACAATTTAATTTAGTCGACATTAGGAAATATTATCCTTGATGGCTATTATTAACTGATTTGTTTAATAAATTAGTTGAAAACTATTTAATACCAGCAATTTCAATACTCACTGAGCATGTTTGGGCATGTTGTATGGTCAGCTATAGCAAGTAGATTATAACTTTAAGGACACTTTTGAGCTACATGGGAAAACCTAGTATTGGCTTTAACTCACTCTCAACACAAAAGACTTTTAAGAACCTACCACTTCATTTTTGAGAATATATCCTTGTACATGGATATTCATAGTTATATCTGTAACCTTTTCTCCATATAATGATAGACTTTGTGGAGATTTGTCTCCTGTGACAATGGGATATGTAAATGTCTGAACCCCAGAGTCGATACTCCTTATCTCTATGCTTCCTTCACAGAAGGAATTAACAAACTACATTCAACTGCTGGAGGGATTGCAAGATGGTGCAACCACTTTGGAAATCAGTCTGTCGGTTCCTCAGAAAACTGGGCATGTCACTTCCAGAGGACCCTGCTATACCACTCCTGGGCATATACCCAGAGAATTCCCCAGCAAGCAATAAAGACACATGTTCCACTATGTTCATAGCAGCCCTGTTTGTAATAGCCAGAAGCTGGAAAGAACCCAAGTGTCCCTCAATGGAGGAATGGAAACAAAAATGTGCCATATTTACACAATGGAGTACTATTCAGCCATCAGAAACAATGAATTCATGAAATTCTTAGACATATGGATGGATCTGGAGAACATAATACTAAGTGAGGCAACCCAGTCTCAAAAGATCAATCATGGTATGCACTCACTGGTAAGTGGATATTAGCCTAGAACTGTGGAATACTCAAGACATAATCCATATTAATTGATGTCCAAGAGGAACGAAGGAGTGGTCCCAGGTTCTGTAAAGACTCAGTGCAGCAGTATAGGTGAATACCGGAACACCAATTGGGAAGGGTTGGATAGGGGAATAGGGAGAGGGAAGAGGGCTTATGTGACTTTCGGGGAGTGGGGGGCCTGAAAAGGGGAAATCATTTGAAATGTGAATAAAAAATATATCGAATAAAAAAAATGCTTGATGCTTGATGCCGTAGTGCGGAGAAATGCTGAGACAGGGAAGCAGGAGAGGGTTGATTGGGGAACAGGGGGAGGGGAAGATGGGTTATGAGACTTTCAGGGGGGACCAGAAAATGGGACAACATTTGAAATGTAAAGAATATATCTAATAAAAAATATTAAGAAAAAAAAAGAAAGGCTTGATCTCTGACCCAGGATGTGACCATACTCATCCAGGTAGGAACGGGCTTTGTCTGGGAAGACTGAATAGAATCACTCAGCAATATATCTTCTGTTCCTTCCCAAAGGGCTGCAGTCTTCTACGGAGCCTGAGTTGCCTCTGCCCTATAGTTCGCTGCCCTCAGGTTTCTGTTACTCCATTTCCTGTTTTTTCAGTGCACACAAAAATGATCAGAGTTGCAGCTGTTTCTCAGGGATCCCAGGAGTGATCAGAATCGCTGTGCTACTAATATGGATTTTTGATATCAGCCTTCCTTTCCTTCCAAAACCAACCTGGGAACAGACAGCTTTCTCTTATGGAGTCTTCCATTTAGTGTTTCTGTTTATACCTGCAGTTTAATTTTATAAATTTTTAGAAATGTTGATTACATTCGTTATGCTTGGCTTGACAGAAGGATAGATAAAATGGTTAATTAATTCCACATAATTTGTGGCCGTAGCAAATTCATTTAAACTGCAACTTTAGCCAGCTTGTAAATCAATCCAACGATCATATCATATTGCTTCAAAGTATGCTATTGGCTTCAAATGAAACTATAATTTGGTGGCTCTTGCTAGTTAATACACTAAAAGTTAGTTGCGAAAATGGAAGTTTTTGTGGATCACAGCCACAAAGAGAAATAATCTATGTACTTACTCATCCTGCTTGGATCATTGCCAATTAATCATAGATTCAGCTCACTGGTACTTTTAGAAAAAACAATAAAACTTTAGATTATAAAGAAAACTTCTGACTCACTGTGTGTACTTCAAGATAAGATCACAATATGAAAATGAGGTTACCTATCTTCAAACTATTCCACAAAATAGAAACAGAAGGAACACTACCCAATTCCTTCTACGAAGCCACAATTACGCTGATACCAAAGCCACAAAAAGATCGAACAAAGAAAGAGAACTTCAGACCAATTTCCCTTATGAACATCGATGCAAAAATACTCAATAAAATTCTTGCCAACCGAATCCAAGAACACATCAAAACGATCATCCACCATGATCAAGTAGGCTTTATCCCGGGAATGCAGGGTTGGTTCAATATACGGAAATCCATCAATACAATCCACTACATAAACAAACTCAAAGAACAAAACCACATGGTCATTTCATTGGATGCTGAAAAAGCATTTGACAAAATTCAGCATCCTTTCATGCTTAAAGTCTTGAAGAGAACAGGAATTCAAGGCCCATACCTAAAAATAGTAAAAGCAATATACAGCAAACCGGTAGCCAGCATCAAACTAAATGGAGAGAAACTTGAAGCAATCCCACTGAAATCAGGGACCAGACAAGGCTGCCCCCTTTCTCCTTATCTTTTCAATATTGTACTTGAGGTACTAGCTTGGGCAATTCGACAACATAAGGAGGTCAAAGGGATACAAATTGGAAAGGAAGAAGTCAAACTATCATTATTTGCAGACGACATGATCGTCTACCTAAGTGACCCAAAGAACTCCACTAGAGAGCTCCTACAGCTGATAAACAACTTCAGCAAAGTGGCAGGTTATAAAATCAACTCAAGCAAATCAGTGGCCTTCCTATACTCAAAGGATAAGCAGGCTGAGAAAGAAATTAGGGAAATGACCCCCTTCACAATAGCCACAAACAGTATAAAGTATCTTGGGGTGACTCTTACCAAACATGTGAAAGATCTGTATGACAAGAACTTCAAGACTCTGAAGAAGGAAATGGAAGAAGACCTCAAAAAATGGGAAAACCTCCCATGCTCATGGATTGGTAGAATCAATATAGTAAAAATGGCCATTTTGCCTAAAGCACTATACAGATTCAATGCAATACCCATCAAAATCCCAACTCAATTCTTCACAGAGTTAGAAAGAGCAATTATCAAATTCATCTGGAACAACAAAAAACCCAGGATAGCTAAAACTATTCTCAGCAACAAAAGAAAATCTGGGGGAAATCAGTATCCCTGACCTCAAGCAATACTACAGAGCAATAGTGTTAAAAACTGCATGGTATTGGTACAGTGACAGGCAGGAGGCTCAATGGAACAGGATTGAAGATCCAGAAATGAACCCACACACCTATGGCCACTTGATCCTCGACAAAGAGGCTGAAAACATCCAATGGAAAAAAGATAGCCTTTTCAACAAATGGTGCTGGTTCAACTGGAGGTCAGCATGCAGAAGAATGCGAATTGATCCATCCTTGTCTCCTTGTACTAAGCTCAAATCCAAATGGATCAAGGACCTCCACATAAAGCCAGACACTCTGAAGCTAATAGAAAAGAAACTGGGGAAGACCCTTGAGGACATCGGTACAGGGAGAAAGTTTCTGAACAGAACACCAATAGCGTATGCTCTAAGAGCAAGAATTGACAAATGGGACCTCATAAAATTACAAAGTTTCTGTAAGGCAAAGGACACCATCAAGAGGACAAATCGGCAACCAACACATTGGGAAAAGATCTTCACCAATCCTACATCAGATAGAAGGCTAATATCCAATATATATAAAGAACTCAAGAAGTTAGACTCCAGAAAACGAAACAACCCTATTAAAAAATGGGGTATAGAGTTAAACAAAGAATTCTCACCTGAAGAACTTCGGATGGTGGAGAAGCATCTTAAAAAATGCTCAACTTCATTAGTCATTAGGGAAATGCAAATCAAAACAACCCTAAGATTTCATCTTACACCAGTCAGAATGGCTAAGATTAAAAATTCAGGAGACAGCAGGTGTTGGAGAGGGTGTGGAGAAAGAGGAACACTCCTCCACTGCTGGTGGGGTTGCAAATTGGTACAACCACTCTGGAAATCAGTCTGGCGGTTCCTCCGAAAACTGGGCACCTCACTTCCAGAAGATCCTGCTATACCACTCCTGGGCATATACCCAGAAGACTCCCCACCATGTAATAAGGATGCATGTTCTACTATGTTCATAGCAGCCCTATTTATAATTGCAAGATGCTGGAAAGAACCCAGGTATCACTCAACAGAAGAGTGGATGCAAAAAATGTGGTATATCTACACAATGGAGTACTATTCAGCCATTAGAAACAATGAATTCATGAAATTCTTAGGCAAATGGATGGAGCTAGAGAATATCATACTAAGTGAGGTAACCCAGACTCAAAGGTGAATCATGGTATGCACTCACTAATAAGTGGATATTAACCTAGAAAACTGGAATACCCAAAACATAATCCACACATCAATTGAGGTACAAGAAGAAAGGAGGAGTGGCCCCTGGTTCTGGAAAGTCTCAGTGAAACAGTATTCAGCAAAACCAGAACGGGGAAGTGGGAAGGGGTGGGTGGGAGGACAGGGCAAGAGAAGGGGGTTTGCGGGACTTTCGGGGAGTGGGGGGGCTAGAAAAGGGAAATCATTTGAAATGTAAATAAATTATATCGAATAAAAAAAATAAAAAAAAATAAAAAAAAGAAAATGAGGTTACCTGTTTCATGGTACAGAGTATGTCCTAGTTTAAACTGTTCTCTGTAAGAAATGACATATTTTTCTTCTTTTATAGGGCAGAGATTTCAAAATATTATAAAACTTCACTGTTCAGTTAAGGCAAGGATGGAATACCTAAATGAATTATGTTGTTTGGCTTCATGTTATCATTGCTTTATTATTAATGCCCCAATTTATGACAGTATCTAGTCTAACTAGATAAAGAGATTTGCAGGCAATTTTTATTCAAGATTATTATTTTTTTCAGTCTCAGTAATTTAATGTATCAAACTACTGGGACTTGTTCCTTAAAATCTCTTGGAAGAGAGTCAAATATCACAGCTGGGTAGTTGCATCTGGTCTTCATGTCTATGATAAATACACATAGAAACTTTGTTAATAACAATGGCTATATTTTTACAGATACCAGAGAAAGCTATTTCATACTAGTGTGCCATTCAATTCACTATCAGCATTTCATGACTTAGGTGGAGGAATACAATTGCTAAGAAGTGTCTTATATACATTAGTCTGAGCAGAACTTCCTACCACAGTTGTTATTTGCACCTCTGACCAAAACCATTGGGGTCAGGGGTAAGAAAGCACGGTCTCCAGGATCAGGCAAGTGACAAAAGCAGACTCGCTTATTACAAGAACTGGGCAAACATTTATCCGCCCCTCTCAGCATCTCATAGGCTTTCAAGTAGCCAGACACAACACTGTCTTTCTCCCAACCGTTAGCTCTATCGCCTGATCCATCATCAGTGGTCTCAAACTGTGGTGGCAGATTCTAGGTTGTCTTAGGGAGGAAGTGTCTGTCACACATATGCCAGCATTGTTTCTGGGCCTGCTTGGCTTAGTTCCTCCTACACCCTTTATTCTAATTGGGTAAGAAAAAAGGGACTGCTTGGAAAGCTTTGCACAATTGGCTCAGTGTCACAGTGGGCCACTGCTCATTCTCTATAGAGAGGAAGAATTGGAACAAATTGATTATCTATCTTACTACCTGTTTGTCTTCTAGTTATTTAACTATAAGCCATCACTATTTATCATCAACCTATCTATCACAATATCTCATTATCATATAGGAATTTTCCTAATATTTTGTGACCAAGGTACTCATAATGAGAAAAATGTTTATCTGCCCATAAAGGTTGAGAGCAGCATTAGCATAATCTAAAAGTAGTTATAGTCTCAGCACTACCCTGAGTCCTGAAAATAAAGGAGGTATGGAGTACAGATCTAGGCAGAAAGTCATATTAGTCATTCCTGGAGTTAGAAATGCTACTTCCTGCTAAGAACTTGATGGCTTGTCTCTGGAGAAAGACTTACTAATACCTGCTCAGGAACAATAAGGAGAGTCATGAAGACTCAAGATTTAATTCCTGCTTTTTATATATTAGGTGTTTATATATTAAACACCTAATATATAAGAGAGTGGGAATTCCTCATTACTTTGGAAAGTCCATGTGGTATTCACCTGCCCTCTCTTAGGGAGTCCATTATGAGCTTCAATTTTGGATCTGGTTATAACTGGGTAATGTTTATTGTATTGCTCTCAGCTTCAATCTCTCTTCTCCATGGCTTCTATTTTATTCCAAAATCACTTTTCTCAGTGGTCACCTCTTGGAAATAATGGAAACTTTTTGACATTGTGAAGTACATTGATAATTATTTTATTTCAGTGTCTCACAACCATCTTAGAGCCTAGGATGATATTTGGCACATGGGGCAGAATCAGCTGATTTTCTGAATAACAAATCTGAAAAACATCAAATATAGGAAGAACAGTCTCATGACTAAATGATTATAAAAGTCACCAGCAGCCAGTCTGATTTACTGCTTTGAGGTGAGAATTTTAAAAGTAAGAATAGACACAGAATTAGAGGCAACCAAGAAATGCTGAAAACAAAAGACATAGTCTTCCACTGAGATGAGCCCCTGATTGGTTATTCAACATCAAGTGGTCAGCTCTAAAGAATATACATACAAGTAACACTAAATAGTCTGAACAGGTTGTGTTTATATATTTAGCAATACACATACATATACAACAAACGATAACAATTACAAAAGATAAACCATGATTTCTGGAGGGAGCAAGAATGTCATGGAAGACAAATGATGTAGTGCTTAATTTAGAAAGTGAAAATAATATGTATATATAATAAAAACAGTGAAATGCTAAAAAACAATAGTAGAAATCCATTTAATGATAGCTAATGTACTCTAAGAGAGATGAATCAGAAAACAAAAGAATCTCAAAGCAAGTTTATGTTATAAATTCCAACACTACAAATCAGTGACAAAAATAAGAGAAATAGAAATGTCTGTGATTATGGAAGTGTTTTATTTTCTGTATTGTCTAACAATTTCATGCCTTTGTGGCTATTAAACATGTCATTTAAGGCTGTTTGCATCAGAGGTCTAAGGTTATTTATTCATTTTTTTTGTTTGGGCTTGTTTGTTTTGAATTTTGGTTTTGGCTTTAAAAGTTTTTGTTTGATTTATGTCTTGAGAAAGGTGGTATCCAGCTTGCTGACCTGAAACTTAATATGATGTCTAGGCTTACCTTTAACTCATAATCCACTGGACATTGCCTCATTAGTAGTGAGATTACAGACTAGTATGACTATGACCCACTCTGGGAATTGGGATCTTAATTTTCTTGAATTTATGGTTGGCTGATTTAAACCTAATTATAAATGTATGTGCCTAATAGCTCCTACATCGGACAAAGAAGTTATACCTCTTATCTCTTTATGAGCTCAAATTTGGCATGGAAGAAAATTGCACAGTAATAGTATGTGATATAATTTTAAGACAATATATACAAATTATAAGAATTCAAGGAAAGAAATGTCTAGAAAAATAAATGGATTCCAAAATGGCATTTGATACCATATTTTATCTTTCAATAACATTACCCTTGGCACAATATTTTCAATTAAAAGACTGTAGCAATGAATACATAAATATGACTATGACAACACTAAAACCTTTCAGTTTTTAATGCCGAAGTGGTCAGGAAGTTTTATTTACTGAGAACATACTTTTAGAAAAGCCTTTATTAAGATAAAATTTATACATGAAAAAAATTGATTATTACATATACAACTCTATGCCTGTAGAATATTTAGAGTTAACTGACAGCTATTGTAACCTAATTTTAAAACATCATTCAAAATACAAATCTTATATATCTTCACAGCAACCTTTGCTACCTGCCTTTTCTCTGGAGATATGCCCAATTAGATATTTCTTGGTATTTTGTTCTTGCTCTGGAGCTCTTTACTGTTGGCCCTAATTTCAGGTGCTTTTTGGATTTTCTGAGCCTTCAGACACCGGAGCATTCTGTCTTCTTAGATTAGTCAGGAAGGCTTCTTGTCTTCTTCCCCTAGCTTACTCTTTTGTAGGGAAATCAGGGCAGTTCAGATTCTTTGCCCATGTCTCTTTTCTATATGTCTTTCTGGCTTAAACCTGCTTTATTTGTCTTTCCCTTTTCTCCCAGGCTTTCAGAAACAAATAGCTGAAAGGGAGTTAGAGACCAAATGCCTGCTACAGAAAATAATCACCATTCATCACACTCCCTTAAAGAGGAACATCTGGCTTTTTCCTCCCCTACAAGGGTTTCCCACAAGAAGGCAAAGATGATAGTCAGTGTTGAAAGTTGGCTTCATAGGGTCAATATTCAAAAAGTAGGCAGAACTTCCAGGCACACTTTGAGGAAGTTTTGAGACTGGTATAATTTTCTTAGGAAGATCCACCCTAAATATGAGCACCGCCAAGCGGTAGTCTGGTATGTTAGGCTGATGAAAAGCAAGATTTTGGAGAAAGTACTCACCTAGGCTTCCTGACTCCAGTTGCAATTCAAATGTCAGTATCACATGCCTGTCCTCAAGCCCTCTCCACCATGTGAACCAAAATAAAACCATCCTCCTTTCAATAAAACACCTTTTATAAGTTATTTTGGAAAAGTAATGGGGAAAATAACTAACAGTCCATACCAGTCCATTCTGGAAATGAGTTCCCAGAAGGTCAGATTCTCTTCTTTGTCATACATGTCCAGACATTTGTGAATACTAGGTCCAGATAATCTGGCTAGACACGTATCAGCTGGAAACTATCTGTTCTCACTCTATCTTCTCCTGTCCTATGTTTTGGCCACTGTGAAATTCTGAAATTCCTTGCCTCTGAAGTAGTAGGCTCAGTTCTCTAGAAAGAACAAATCTCATGCTTCCCATATGTACTATTTCAAATTTCTATCAATCTATACATAAAGTAGTGCTAGTCAAAGTCAAGTGCTTATGTAAAAGTCTTCCTACAAAAGAGTTGTGTGTGCTTGTCAAAAACATAACACCTTGAAAAATTAAGCCTATTGTTGAATGCTAAGCAAAGTATTTGCGCCATTATGAACTCTTTGATGTTGCATGAATGGCTAATAGTTATAAATGTTACAGTTGATGTCAACTGAGCCCTGTGTGTAACGAGCAATGAGGTTGATTACTGCTCATTTATATGGCTGACACTATGTAGTAGAGAGTGGGAGAAGGTAAAGAGTTTTGGATTTCTTATAAATCTTTTTATGTCAGTTTAGGAAAGTATAATAAAAGTCTCCTGTAGATCCAACTTTATGGACTAGAAAAACATTTTTTGGCATATGGTGATATAGCTGTATCCATTTGTGAGCTAGAATTTCTTCAAACATTTGGAATATGTAAGTGTTCAGTTTTACCAATTTTCTTTGTGGTCTTCTTCCTCTTGCTCTTGCTCTACCTTTTCTTTTTGTTCTCCTTTTCCTCTTCCTCTTGCTCCTCCTTCTTATTTGCTTGTTTCTTCTGCTTTGCTTTGTTTCTGCCTTTGGCCCTGGTGTGTAGATGTATGTGGTCAGCATCTGAATATGAATATCTGAGGAGAACAGCAGGTCAAACCTCAGGACCACTTCAGGCTGAGTCTCTGAAAGTAGGAGATGAGCACCCATAATTCTAGAGAGATGTGTTTGTTTCTCTGTTACTGAAACTTAACACTTCCCAAATTCATGCTCTGTCAGTGTGATTGTATCTTTCATTCTATTCATTTCCTTCTCTCTTGAATTGTAAAAAGCATGTAAATTCACTAAAGAAAAATCTATTATTCTTCTAAGGACATAGTCTTAAAATGACAAGAGACTCAAACTAACTCATGTTCTTTGAGCTATTTATTGTTCCTTCATCTTACAAATGTCTCCTGTGTGACAAGCAGGAGTGATAATCAAGACTTTTTCCATGAAGGGGAATAGAGACACAGTGCTTCCAGGCTGTAAGATCATTTGGTGCTAACCTGAGTAGAAGAGAGTTCTGGAACCTTTTGCAGTGCTTGAGGTGGTACTGCCTATGGCTCTGGTACATGCAGACTTTAGCTTTAGATTCTGATATGTGGGAGTTGTGTGTGATCTGATGGTTTAAATTCTTAATAAGCCACTGGGGACTCACACATCCCATACTAGCAATTATGGGCAAAGCAAAACTTTATAATTTTAATAGAAACTTCCAGAGGTAAGTATGGGGTTTTCACGGGGAGCAATCACTGCATAGCATTGTATGAAATAAACAAGAAGGTGCTGATTCAGAAGGAGCCCAGTGGAAGACCATGGGCCAATGTCAGAGAGAGAAAAAGATAAGTTGGGAACTGAAGTATAAATTGGAATCTTCCATGTAGATGACAGATAACAAAGGAGCAGGAAGAACAAAGTTGCTGAAATTTCTCTGGAGAAAGGCACACATGTGCAGTGTACATGCACATACACCCCCACACACCACAAAGCTTTCTATTTTTCTACTACATTGCTCTTTTAGTCCTTGAAATATAAACCTTAAAATGGGAGAGCCTCTTTGGGTTTTTATTTTCCTTTATGCTTTTGTGTGAAATGATGTATGTGTGCTGCCAAACGGAGCTTGTGCTCCAAATTTCCTAATCCATTAATCTTCGGGTGTTTTCCAGCTGAGTGACTGCAGTAGAACTACTGACCCTTCAAAAAGGTTGGTAAGCCAGAGAAAAGACACTGGCAGACTCCATACTGAGAATTTATAGAAAAATAAGATCACTTAAGATAATTACTAGGAAAATTAGTGGGGTGAGTGCGGACCAAATATCCATCACTTATTACTTTAGAATCAAAACAACCTTAATCTGTGGGTATTAGGTAGAAATGATTTTTCAGAATTAAATCTCATGCCAACAATGCACACCTCTGACACCAGAGTCTGCCTGAGTGCTAAATCACTGCAATTATGGCTTCATGCCTAAAACTTCTATTGTGCTATGCCCTCCAAATGAGTTTTCTCCAGGACTCAGATAGCTTCAGCAACAACCTGCCTCATAGCACTTTGCTTCATTTGCATTTTCTTTTGGGTGTGGCTAATGTTTTCTAGTCTTTGTAGCATCCATTTGATTCAGCTTCAGGGAAAGAACTTGCTCAGTTAGACTAAATATATTTAATATTACTTTCCATGTAGGTTTTCCCCTGTGTGTTCCCTTACTGAAGGAGCATTTGCAGGCAAATAGCAGCTCTTGAGCAGATATCAGCAACAGTTCTCGCACCAACGAATAGAAAGCAGCTCTCCTTTAGCATTTGTCAAACACCACTTTCTGTTCACTAATAGTCTTTTTTTCTAAATTCTTTGTTTACATTCCAAACGCGTTACCCTTTCCCAGTTTCCCCCGCCCCATATGTCCCATAAGCCTTCTCTACACCACCTCCAATCACCTCCCTCCTTTTTCTTTGTTGTCTTTATAAATACTGAGGAGACCTTATCTTGTAGATTAAGGTATGGGGTGCAGAGAACAAAAACAACTAGAACTCACAGATTCAGCAAATAGCAGCAGAGCCTGTGCTACCAACGATTAAAATTCTTGGCCTATTCCTATGAGTCAGGACTTTACACATGGCAATCTTTATTGCTCACAGATACCACAAAAGACTTCCATTTATCTTATACATTTGGTATGAGCAATCAGAGATTTGTGATGTAGAAGCCTCACAGAACACACAGGAAGCCATTGGCCAAGATGTGCTTTTAATTGTTGATGCCTCTAATCTCAAAGTCTGGGGTTCTATTCAGAATGCTGACAAGTTGTGGCTCAAGATGAATTCCCACCTCTATTTTTTCTCCTTGAATGATGTAATCTCAGCTCATGGCTTTAATAGGTACCTATAATTCCTAGTTCTTACTTCTCCCCTGAGTTACACTTACAGATTCTCAGGGTCAGCATACATTTTCTTAACAGACATAGTGTGAAGTATTTAAAATTTTCCAACCTGGGTTCATCTTTATTGGGTACGTGCTTTGAAGGCAGCACTGATTCAAGATTATACACTCTTGAATCTCCAGCACTTAGAACTATACTTTTCAAGTAGCTTTTTAGAATCATTTATTGGATGAAATGCTAAGACATACATTTTTTTTCCAGAGGCAGAACATTTTGGTCTTAGAAATCTCTTTTAGACTGGTTTCCTGATATAGGATGCAGATTGGTAAATTTGTAGAAAATGTTTTAACAATCTTGATCTTCCTAAAAGCCATCGCCATGTTTGATATTAGCATTGAATGTTCTTTGTCAACTGATAACATTTGGAGTCAGTCATAGCTGGGTTTACATAGTAGCGTCATTCTTTGGTAGGTCTGTTACTATAGACAAATCCTTCAATATTCACTGAGCCTCAGCTTCCTTCTCTGTAAATATACATACGATTCTAAATCAACCAAAAGACACTGGCATTGTGGTGAATAAGTAAGACCTGTTAATAAATGTTACAGTCTTCTGTTAGTTGTTCAACTGAGAGTAGTCATCATATTTCTCTTGCTATTATTATCTATTTATAAGAAACTACAAGCACTGGGACAAGATAGTGCCACTATAGTGCATGGAGTACCTTAGGTGGCCCACCTAACCTGAGCGATTAATATCAACTCTCATTAAGGTAAAGTTTCCATCTATTTTCTGAGCAAAGACCATTTTCAATAAGTCAATGGCACTTACTGATTTTAGAGTTATGAGAGGCCTTGGAGCAGTAGATGGAGTCCTTACTGAGAGTTATTCTCTAGTTAGAAAAATGTATCAAAAAGGACAGAATATACTCTGAAATTTAATTGGATAGTTAAGGTTTTTTAAATGTGCCAATATTTTAGAAGCCAGGAGGATGAGGAGGAGGAGAAAAATGGAAAAAGAACTCCTCTATCTGTGCTAAGAGCTTTGCAGGTTCCATTTACTTGGTTACAGTGCCCACCTTAGAAATTCATGTTATTTTGTTCCATTGAACAGGTAGACATGATATTCAATGGTGCTGAGGAATATTTTCTTTCTCTGGGTTCCAAGTGCATGCACTACAAGCCTAGAAAGATGGGTGAGAGGAATTGCAAGACTGGTGGTGGAAAGATCTCAGTGACTCATGAGCTGTCCTCACTTGTTTACCTGCAGCAGTAACTTCATTATTCAGGACTAATTTATATTGCTGGGAAAAAGTGACCACATCAACTCTTTTATAAGGGTATAAGATCTGAAAGGATACTGATAAAGTCTAAGCAGGTTTCTGTAACTTTAATTTTTTTAAATCTTATTTTAGTGATGGTTTTTAAACTTTTAAACTTTTCTTATAACCTACCACCTACCAGAGGAAGTGAAAAAGAAAGGATATGGAAGAAGTGGATCTGTTTAAAAAGATTTTGTTTGTTTGTTTGTTTGTTTGGTGTAACTTTCTTTTGTGTTGTTTAGAAATCAGTAGTTTAATTTGCAGCTTAGCAGGCAAACACTTTAGGAATATATCAGTAATCTTGTTAAGTAGTTAGGTTAGCAACAGCAGTGACACAACCTAGTAGAGACAGCCAGGCCTCAGCCTCAGCTCACGTCAGCAGGACGGACCAACAGGAACACCAGGAGAAGTTTTCAGCTTTGCCTCTCTCAGAGAAGTGAAGATCATCAAAGATGAGAGACCTACAAGTGCTGTACAGGTAGCTGTACCACCAAGTAAAGTTCTATCTCTGTCATTTCATAGAGTCCTGTTTATACCCTCTAAATATCATGTGTTTTCTATGTGTCAAGCCTCAGCATGGGATTTGTCTCAACACATGCATATAATCAGCCTGAGCCCTTGGAAGCAGCAACAAAGTATGGTATACAACCAGAAGTTTTTCAGTGTGTTTCCTCTCAATGGTGCAATGTAAGGTGAACCAATATATGTGTGTCATTAACAAAGAATCATCATGTGTTTTTCATGTGTTTGTTTTAGTGGAACATCCTCTCTCCTGTGTCTGCTTTAGTGGAATGTTCTTTTATTAGTGTGTCTTAGACTTACTTAGTGCGTACCCTTTAATGAAATGTTTCTTTATGCATTTGCCTCATCAAAACACTATCCAACTGTTTTTTAAGAACCCTTAAATATTTACTTCAGGTTTCCTTGGCAAACCTTAGGAGCAAGTGATAGCCAAATTAATACCTTGCCATTGATTATGTCAATGTTATGTTATATTTAGAAACACCATGATTTCTTTAAAGTCTTACTCTTAAAATATAGCTCTATATAACTGGATGCTGTTCATATTTTATTGTGCAAAAAGTTACCATCTTAATAAAGCCAAAATCTGATTCTACTGATCTAGTGTGGGTCCCCAAATTTTATATAAGCTCCAGATGCTATGAATCTCAGAGGCTCATGGAACCCAATTCTGAATTAAGCACTCTGCCTTAGTCCAACCATCTTAGTCCTGTATTTGCAGAATACAGGTGGGGCTGCTCTTGTGTCTATATGTCTAGCACAACCAGAAGCACAAGAGTGTGCTTCCAGACAATAACCTTTTAGGAAGTCTATAAATAAATTTTCTGTGATTTGGAAACAACCCCAGAGCTAGGGCAACCTTCAGCACCTTCTACATTTAAGAATAGATTTTATATTTTCTCTAAAGATATTCTACGTTCAGAGTTTAGCCATATTTGTGTAATTACTTGTTACAGAGCATGTACTTTATGGGAATAGCATTGTTGGAAAACCATAAAGAGCCTAAAAAACCTGTCAGAGCCCACACAATCAATTTAGCTCCCCAAAAGTCAGATATATGTTTATGATGTTTCTATATGCATCAATGCTATACAAACAAGAATAACAGTCATAAAGAGGATTGTTCAGTCAAGTCTAAGTGTGTGTGCATACATAACACAATTTGCTTGGAATGTTTGTTTCAATAAATTTCTAGCTATAAGCTAAGTAGTCCTATCAAGCTTTTTGCTGGTCTGATGATTTAAAACATCCATGTGTTTTAAATGTTGCCGTTTTATAACCACACCCTTGATTTTTCTTTCTTTTTATTACATATTTTCTTTATTTACATTTCAAATGATATTCCCTTTCCATGTTACCCCTCCGAACCCCTATCCTATCTCTGCTCCCTCTGCTCACTAACACACCCACTCCTACTTCCCTGTCCTAGCATTTCCGTATACTGGGGTATCAAGCCTTCACAGGACCAAGGGCTTCTCCTCTCATTGATGTCCAACAAGGCCATCCTCTGCTACATATGTGGCTGGGGCCATGGGTCCCTCAATGTGTACTCTTTAGGTGGTGGTTTACTTCCTGGGAGCTCTGAGGGTACTGGTTGCTTCATATTGTTGTTCTTCATATGGGGATACAAACCCCTTTACATCCTGGGGTCCTTTCTCTAGCTCCTCCATTTGGGATCCTGTGCTCAGTCCAATGGTTGGCTGAGAGCATCTACTTCTGTATATCAGAGGCACTGACAGAGACTCTGAGGAGACAGCAAGGAGACAGTCTCTGCCAACTCTCTCCTAACCTATTTAATACAGTGCTCAATGTCCTAGTCAGAGCAATTGGCCAACAAAATGAGATCAAAGGCATTTGACCTCCATTTGACAAAATGGAAAGGAAGAAGTCAAAATATCACTATTTGCAGATGATATGACAGTATACTTAAGTGACCCCAAAAATTCCACCAGAGAACTCTTAAACCTAATAATCAACTTCAGCAAAGTGGATGGATATAAAATTAACCCAAACATATCAATGGCCTTCCTCTACTCAAAAGATAAACAGGCTGAGAAAGAAATTAGGGAAACAACACCCTTCACAATAGTCACAAACAATATAAAATACCTTTGTGTGACCCTAAGCAAGCAAAAAAAATCTGTATGACAAGAACTTCAAGCCTCTGAAGAAAGAAATCGAAGAAGGTCTCAGAAGATGGAAAGATCTCCCATGCTCATGGATTGGAAAGATTAATATAGTAAAAATTACCATCTTGCTGAAAGCAGTCTTCATAGAGTTAGAAAGAGAAATCTACAAATTTTTCTGGAATAATAAAAAACCCAGGATATCAAAAACTATTCTCAACAATAAAAGAACTTCTGGTGGAATCACCATCCCTGGCCTCAAGCTGTACAACAGAGCAATTGTGATTTTTAAAGTGAAATAGATTCTATAGTGATCTTTCTAGCTTTATCCCAACACCTTACTTTGTGTTATCCTTACCTTCCAAAATATAATGTAGCATTACTTTGAGCCTTTCATCACTTGTGAATGTGTTGATTTTTTTTTTAAATAATGTTAAAGTACAATACCAAGACTCCACTAGTTCTCAAGCAGTGTATGGTACAATCCATTGAAATATAAAAGCATTTAGCAGTGACTGAGAATAAAAAACTCCCCCAAAATCAGGAATCTGCACTGCATGTAAAGATGTCTTGACTAGGTTACCTGGGGATATTAGTGTGATCCACTGGCCCTTTCATTGTCTTCTTCCAAAAGGTTTTTTGTTTGTTTGTTTGTTTGTTTGTTTTTTGTTTTTTAAGAAATAGCATTATTTAATTAGGTAGGCATTTGGACCCATACAACCCCAAATTTTCTAGACCGTTGACCTCTTTTAAACCCAAAAGAACTCAGCTCAAGAACTATGGATAGGAAAGTACAGCTTGGGCTAACACCTACTAAGCTCAACAAGAATTCTGAAGAAACTGAAAGAGAGAAATAGTGGCACCCAACTCCCTCTTGAGCATGCTAGTTCTGACTCTGTGATTGTTTAAAGGACCCCTCTGACAGTAAATAATCAATGTACTGAGAAACAGAAAGAGAAACAAATAACATATTAAAATGACAGATGTCAACAAAGGTTTATTTTCTTTTGGTTAACTAGAAAACAACATGTCCTCAGCTTTCAAAAGAGCAAGTGACCAAGTTGTTACAAGGCTGGTTTCAAGTCAAGGACAGGTGGAGTTCAGTTTTCTGAGCAAACTGACAGTTACTAAAGTAATACCTGCTGAGGCTACCAGACAGACAAGCCTGGGTTTTATTCAGAAACTATGCTTTCTCTCTTATGCATTCTATAACATACTATGTTTAGCAGACACTTGGGTATCTTTCCAGGGCAGCTTTCTGTCTCTGTCTCTCTCTCTCTCTGTCTCTCTGTTTCTCTGTTTCTCTCTCTCTGTCTCTGTCTCTGTCTCTCTGTCTCTCTGTCTCTCTGTTTCTCTGTTTCTCTGTCTCTCTGTCTCTCTGTCTCTCTGACTCTGTCTCTCTGCCTCTCTGTCTCTGTCTCTGTCTCTCTCTCTCTCTCTCTCTCTCTCTCTCTCTCTCTCTCTCTCTCTGTGTGTGTGTGTGTGTGTGTGTGTGTGCTCTGAGAGGATGACTTAGTACTTATTCCAGGAAGTTTTGTTTCTGTGAATCTTGCAAATAAGTAGTACCAACTCTAGGCATTCCAATCAGCTCTCAAATATTTGGCCTATAAGCTCCAAAACCATTTCTACTTATACTCCTTAATTCCAAAGAACATACTTATTTCAGAAAACATACTCATCTTCAAAAGGCAGTGAAGTATGGAAAGGCTTGTATTGTGGTTTGAAGAGGGACTGTGAGGCAGATTGCTTTTGGGACAAGAGACTTATTAAAACAGTTATCAACACCATAGATGGAGAGATAGCATGACAGCAGCTCATGGCAGGAACTCTGAGGCGAGATCAGTGAGCATGGCAGTTAAGTTCCTTTCTGATCATGTTAGTGAAGGGAGAGGCAAAATCTAACCTTGGTCAGACATTACTCTGTTAACTAGTAAGTCATCAGTTAAGGAATGTCATCTGCTGATATACCTGACTCCTGGCTGACCATTACTTGGTGTCCAGAGGGATGGAGTCAGAAGATAAGCAGAAGGATAGTGACACTGCAGGAGAATGAGTTACATGATTTGGGGCATACAGATTTGTAATTATATCTTAAGTTCCAAGATTAACATCTGAAAGAAATAGTTCAATCAACAACTAGAATGTATTCAGACTTAGACTCTTTTAGATTGTGTAGTAATCCCAAATGCCTGCCAACTTAACCTCAGTCATAAAACCTGTACCAAAACCCCAGCAAAGACACTCAAATTCAGAACTTCAGAATTTTGACATAATATTTGTTGTTCCAGTCTGCTAAATATGCAGTGGCATGTAAAGGTGACAGAAAATAATGTTCCAGACCCTAATAGAACAGAACTCAGGGTATCTTTGGTGCTTTGTGCTGTCAAGTTACGCTGCACTGTTTAGCATGTCAGAAATGTGTGCTAAGGTTGGAGCAGATGAACATGAGGCTTATTGTGCTTTTGGTGTGCAATAGTTTCTAAGAATAGCGTCTTAGTTTTCTACTACTGTCATACACCATTACTAAAAGCAACTTGAGGAGTAGAATGTTGATTTGGCTTAAAGGCTACAGCAGTCCATCATGATGGAAGTCAAGAGAACTCAAAGCAGGAACTTGGAGGCAGGAACTGAAGCAGAAGAAATGCTTATTTGCTTGCTCTTCAGGCTTGCTCAGCTTGCTTTTATCTATATTCTAGGACTACCTGGCTAGGAATGGCATTCCCCACAGTGGACCAGGCCCTCTGACATCAATCATTAACCAAGAAAATGTTTCATAGGCCCGTATACAGGATAATATAATGGCTATTTTCCCAACTGAGGCTCTTCTTCCCAGAAGACTCTAGCTTATTGCAATGCGGAATCATGTGAGAAGTCTCTATGGTGGGTTCCTACAGAAATACTTTACAAAAGAAAAAGGATGGTGCTTATCTCCACAGTTTGCAACATACTTATTATGAACAGTATTTACTGCTTAAAAGAAACAGATATTCATATACCGTAATTTATATTGCAACCTATCCTTGCCTGTTTTTGCTTTATGTATTATAAAAATTTACATTTTCAAAAGTTATAATTTCATAAAACAAAAATAAATATAATCCAAATATTTCAATGCTAAACTAATAAGTAAACCAAAGAACCAAAACAAATATGCTTAAAACTCAGACTTAAGTGGGGAAATTCTACAAAGTTACATAAAGGATAAAATGGATATTTTCACTAAGGCTATGTTAGCTGAAGCAGCTATTTAGAAAAAGCAAAATTTAATGTAATTCTGGTTTAATTTAGTTTGGATTTATCAAGTCAGCAGTTAATTCTATGTCAATAAAAAGAAATTCAAGCTGAGAAAATCATCTTACACTCTGCAAATATCTGGAGGGAATAATAAAAACATATTTAAATGGCACTGGGAGTACTGAGAATGCATTTAATTTTATATAAAAAAATGTGTCATTGTGTTTCTTGGAAGATAAAAGTGATCCAAAAGAAACAAACCATTCTCTAATTCAGCATTTGTGTCTCTATTGTTTTCCAATTGAATTAACCTCCAAGCCCCAAGTGTCTTAGTTAGGGTTTTACTCCTATGAACAGACACCATGACCAAGGCAACTCTTATAAAGAACAACATTTAATTGGGGATGGCTTACAGGTTCAGTGGTTTAGTTCATTATCATCAAGGTGGAGCATGACAGTGTCTGGGCAGGTATGGTGCAGGAGGAACTGAGAGTTCTACATCTTCATCTGAAGGCGGCTAGCCGAATACTGGTTTCCAGGGACTTTGGATTCCTGATAGTATGTTGACATAGGAAATGTTCTATGAAACTCAGGGAGAGGTGTTGGTTTTGACTTCTTGAAAGCTGTTGCATGGTTTCTGACTTTAAGGCTATATTTACTGTGAGCTCTTCCTTGCAGAAAAATAGCATTGAAAATAACATTGACAGAAAAATGACCTTGTGAATTCAATTGTCTGTATACAGTACAATATTGCCTCTGCAATAGGCCCTGAGTAGATGGAAAATCAATTAACATTTCTACATCAAATGCTTAAAGATAAAATGAAAGCTGATATTGAATTTAAAGAATGTTTTAACCCACTAAAGATTTACACACACACACACACACACACACACACCCCTACATACCTACCAATCTATATACATACATACATATATACATACATACATATATACATACAAACATACATATACACAGAGTTTATATAGGAGGTGGCCTACGATTCAAAGTCTAAAACATTTATGGAGGTCCAACTTTCACCTTTCTTATATGCAGAGGTAAAATTTACCAAAGAATTTTAAGAAAATATGTGATCATTTTCTCATCTTTGAGATAGAAAACTGAACAGATATTGAAACATTAGTCTGTGGCAAGGATGACAGTTAAAGTAGAAATGTGTGTGTGTGTGTGTGTGTGTGTGTGTGTGTGTGTTTCCTGTGTGTAGAGAGACATGTGAGAGAACTCAAACTTGGCTGACAATTCAGATATATGTTACCTGATTAATGGAAGTGAGCTATCATTGAAATGACATCGCCTATCCATCTGAGTGGCATTGCTTCTTTCAACTGCAGAGATCTTAACATCTGCTATGTTACTATGAAGATTTTACAGTAATTTCCTTCTAAAGTATAAGATATATTGGGCTATAATAAAGATTGTGGTTTTTTGACATTATTTCATTTACTAGGCTCTATGAAGATATCTAACATAATTAATATGTGGAAGAAGCAATGTTTTACCACCACCATCCAACATTTCCATATCACTTTCTGTGATAGTAAACAAATATAATTGAAAATGGCATTTATACAACAAGAACATTTCATCACACTTAACATCCTATTTCGTTTTAAACTGTAACCACATATTTAAAAACACTAACAGGTCAAATAGAAGGACAGAACTAAGTCAACTTGTTCTGTTGGGATTTCCTTGACTAAACATTATTGTTTTCACCTATCTAGCATCCTGTATTTGGTACCTTAGTGATTTAGACCTTTTAATTTTTAGTTCCCAGTACATGGGGAATAGGGTCTGTATAGTAGTAGGGAGACTTACATTTAATTTAAATAGGTGGCATTCAATTGTGTGTGTGTGTGTGTGTGTGTATACATGTGTGTGACATCCCAATGCACACATTTGAAAGTAGGAAAAGTCATGTATCTCTATCATGTGGATTCAAGAATCAAACTCAGATTTTCAGGTTTCAGGGCAAAAGCCTTCATCTGCTAAGTCATCTCATGAGCCTGAGAGACTCAGATTTTTTTTTGAAAGTTGTTTTTTTTTTTGATATATTTTTTTATTTACATTTCAAATGATTTCCCCTTTTCTGGGTCCCCACTCCCTGCAAGTCCCATTAGCCCTCTTCCGTCCCCCTGTTCTTCCATCCACCGCTTCCCACTTCCTTAATCTGGAATTCCCCTATACTCTTGCACTGGAGACTCAGATTTTAACACCATGTCTCCAGCTGTAAATCACATGCATGATTACAACTAATGCTGTTTATTTATCTCCAGAATAAGACAATCTGATTGAATCACATGTGCAGTACTTCTGTTTATGGTCCTGCTAGTAAACACAATAATAACAGGTATCAGTGAAATGCAGCTACTCTTAGAAAGTGTTTTCTGTGCCAATCTCTGTAGACCACATCTTTATTAATGCTATGATAAGGTTCACAGTCACTCCCATCCTAAAACAATAATTCCTTCCTGCTTTGTTTATTAATATTTCCCAAGACTCCAAATTCTGCCTGCTTCTTTTTTTTCCTTGAGTTTGACTAATGGAGAACTGAGGTTCTGTCAGGCTTCTGCTTTGCACTAAACAGATGTTTAGAGTCCATGATTTATGAAGGTAGGTTATTCTCTGTTTTAGTTCCCAAACTAGGGAATATGAATGTTTGATTCCTTTACCTTCTGGTTTTCACTGTTCTTGCCAGTTAGATATTTTTAGAAATGTCTTAGAGGCAGGGGGATTTCTGTGTTCAAGGCCAGCCTGGTCTACAGAGTGAGTTCCGGGACAGCTAGGACTACACAGAGAGACCCTGTCTCAAAAAAACAAAAACAAAAAACAAACAAACAAACAAAAAAAACATGCCTTTACTGACATTTTAATAGGTTTCCAGGAAGTACTGAAGAAAAGTATATGTATTAAATTTTAAAAGTTTAGCCAGAAGTTACTTGTTTAATATTTGATTAATGCAATGAGATAGAAAAGTTTTGGGAAATAACTTTGGCATCCATGTGTGAAAAAATGGAATAGGATATTCCGGCTGCCAGAAACAGGAAATACAAGATCTTTTCTGTCTAGAGGGAGAACAGACAGCTTAATCAGAAAGTCATATATAAAGAGGAATGAGGCCGATTTTAATTACTTTCAGGATGCTTAATAATCATGATCAGAAGAATAGAGGTGACTGTGTGCTCTGGGTGGATAAACACCAGACTTCATTTCTGTTAAAGAGGAGCCAGGTAACAGGGTAGAAATAAAAGTCATAAGAAATCCAAGGGAAAACATATCTTTTTGGCTTTAGCACAAACCAGTGGAGAGACCAAATAGTTCCTACAGGGAATTAGTTTATGTTCCAAGAACTGTTAAGTTTCCAGCATGTATTTTGGAACCCTGAGATATGGGTGGCGTACAGGTTGCTTTCTGGATTTGGCCTGAGAATACACTGAATCAAACTCTTGGTAGAATTTCATGTCTTCCTGATTGGTAATCTTTGGGTTGGCCATGATGATTTATTCAGATAACTGACCATAGGTCCCCACTGCAAAAATTAATAAAACCGACTTATTAGGTACTTGTGGATAGCTATGCAGTGCAGTATTATTTAGCATATTTCATGTGCTTGAACTATGCTCATTTACATAGGTGATAGGATACTTTGTTGTTTACCCTAACTCAGAATGAACCAATTTAAGATTGTAATAATTTTTTTAATTTTCTATATTCTTTGTTTATATTCCAAATGATTTCCCCTTTCCCAGTTCTTCCTTCCCCATAAGTCCCATAAGCCCTCTTCCCTCTGCCCATTCCCCAATCACCCGCTCCCATTTCTCTGACCTGGTACTTCCCTATAATGCTGCATCAAGCCTTTCCAGGACCAGGGCCCTCTCCTTCCTTCTTCTTGGGAATCATTTGATATGTTAAACTGGAAAATATCCTCCTAAGTGAGGTAACCCAATCACAAAAGAATACACATGGAATGCAGTCACTGATAAGTGGATATTAATTACCCCAGAAGCTCTGAATACTCAAGACACAATTAACATATCAAATGATTCCCAAGGAGAAGGGAGGAGAGGGCCCTGGTCCTGGAAAGGCTTGATTCAGCATTGTAGGGAAGTACCAGGACAGAGAAATGGGAGGGGGTGATTGGGGAATGGGCAGAGGGAAGAGGGCTTATGGGATTTATGGGGAAGGGGGAACCGGCAAAGGGGAAATCATTTGTAATGTAAACAAAGAATAAAGAAAATAATAAAAAAAAAAGATTCTTACATTAGACACATCTCTAAGATTTGTAAAGCTTCCAATATTACCTATGTCCTCACCTTTGCCTCCTGGAAGCTTTGATTTATTTGGCCTCCTACAATAACCACTAGGTTTTTGTGGTATAGAACCCTCAAACATTGCTCCTATATTTTATGTAGACACTGCTTTCCAATCTCAAATTTCTTGTATTATTATTTAACTTTAAAAGAGCCTTTTAGGGGTTGGGGATTTAGCTCAGTGGTAAAGTGCTTGCCTAGCAAGCGCAAGGCCCTAGGTTCGGTCTTCAGCCCTGTTAAAAACCAAAACAACAACAACAACAAAAAAAAACAGCCTTTTACTCCATCATGATATTCTGGTTTGTAAGCTGCAGTGGAGCAGACATTTACAAAAGTGCTGAATAGGCAAGGCAAAGAAACTAACACAAAGTAAATAGAGAAATAAATAATAATCATTTATTTTATAAAGATTTTACTTCTATCTTAAATTATGTGCATGTATTTGTGACTGTGTAAATATACATACAAGTGCTGATGCCTTGATGTCCCCAGGTATCAGAACATGTCTGATCTCCTGGAACTAGGGTCACAGGAGGTGTGAGGTGCCTGACATGGTGCTGCGAACCAAACTTGAATAATCTGCTAAAAAACTGTTCACTGTCAACTGTGAGTCATTTCTCTATCCTCAAAGGAAAATAATTTCTAAGGGAGAATTTTCAAAAAGCTTGAAACATTATAAGTAGGGCTTTCCTATTGTGAACCTAAACAACAAGGTGCAATATACAGCCAGAGAATTGGTTCTAGTCCACAATAGCAAAAGCTATGTAAAGCTGATGGGCAACTGAAGTTGTCCATGGTGTAGTCATTGAAAGAAATTATTAAAAGAAAAATACATTTTAGTCAAGAGGTAGATTAAGGATAACGAAGAGAATATTAACATAGAAGAGAATATGCTTGATTTGAGCTAAATAGATTAATAACAGAGAGAAAGAGTGAGACAGAGACAGAGAGAAAGAGACAGACAGAGAGAGAGAGAGAGAGAGCGCTGAGTCAGAGTACAATAGAAATGGAAATGGGCTGCAAATTGATTAAAATACTAGTTTTTTGATTTTATAAGAAATAAATTTTTTATTGGAATAAAGGTGCAGTTGGAGATTATTCAATCCTAGACTATTTATAAGAGAGAAAAAGAAGTAATAGTTCTTCCTGAAGGAGCTTGAAAGAGGCAGCAGATGATGTGGCTTATGGAACAAACCAGGCAATTCTGTCTTCAATATGTCTTTAGTATGCATAATTAGGAGAATTTTTGAAGTAACAATACATTAACTGATTCTTAAGGGCTCATTATTTTAAAAGTTTTGTGTCGCTAGAAATGTAATAGTTATGTGTTTCTCCATTGCTGTGGTATTTTGGAAAACAACAGTTCTGGTATTATTTATTCTTCTACTTGATGTGAGAACATATCTGGAAAAAAAATCAAGCTAAGGATGAACAAACTTATCCAAACTTCATGTTTGGATGAAGACATGGTGGAGACAACAAAGGCAACTGTGGCTGTGGCTGCAGGAACATGAGGTAACCTGCTAAGTGTGTCTGCAATCCAACGCAGAAGGAGATGGGCTGCAAATACCATCTGGTTGTCTATCTTGTCTCAAGCCCCAGGTCACTAGATACTGCTGCAGACATTGACTGTAGTGCTTCTCTCCTGACTTAAATCATTCTAGAAGTGGCCCTGAAGAGGAGCCCACAGATGTGTCTCTTAGTCAAATGTCAGTTCTGTCAACTAGAAAGAGATTAACTCTGACCTCAGTCAAAACATTTTGTATAGTAATAACTCACATCTGTCTACATGTTTAAATCAACAGACTTAGAAAAGCGACTGGAAATTCTAGTAGCTATTTGAGACTTTGAATAGTTGTGGGTTAATAGGCTACAGCCTTGTCTATTTAGTAGCATTTAGTGTATTTCAGATACCTATCAACAGCAATGGTATGGAATACTGAAATTACATTCACTGATCTCTGTATCTAGTCAGCTAGGAAGTAAAACAGCTAGCATTGGAAATTCTTGTGTTTTGAAAAGAACATGAAAGGAAAGACTGATTTTATGCTGCTTTGACACAAGCTGAAATCATCTGAGAGAGAACATCCATTGAGAAAATGTCTTCATATGGTGGGGCTGTAGACCAGTTCCTAGGGCATTTTTTGATTATTTATTAATGAGGGAATGATTAGCCCGTTGTACTCAGTGCCACCCAGGGGCTGGTGGCTGTGGTTTTATATGCTAATGCCATATTTCTGTACTCATAGTTCAGTGCCTCACTAAAGTACTTTTGTCAGTATATGGGAATCAGCACAGAAACCCACAATTAGAAAATGTGGAGAACATAAGATACTTAAGCACACTCAGCCCTAAATGGGATGTCATCACCAAACCCCTTGCCTTAAGACAATCTCTGAGGAAGAGGAAACATAAAGACTGTAGGAGGCAGACACAAGAGAAATGATGCATTTAGAAGCTCACAAAGAGTGTGGCAGTACACACAGGAATCTATAGAAAACCAAGACTGACTAGAACAGGCACTGACAAGAGGAAATATATGCAAAGTGACAGCTCTAACCAGGAAGCTGTTTTCAGTTTATATCCATTGGCAAAGGGAAAATCAGTTGTATCCAATGGAGTATCATTATACATATCAAACAACATCCAGGGCAGTGTCCATGTCCAGAAGTAGTTGGCAAACATGAAATAAACTCCATGATTTTGTTTTTGATAGAAGGCTTTTTGTTTTCTTTTGACTTTTCTTATTATCTGTTTTTATTTTAATTCTGTCTCTTTTTGAAAAAGAAAGATAAAAGAGAACATAAAGTTGGGTGGTAGGGAGAGTGGGAGGTTGTGGAAGAAATTGGAAAGGGCAAAACATGATCAAAATATATTGTATAAAAAATAAAGAAAAATAGCTCCAAGTTGTAACTGAGCATTTGTCTACTTTATTGCGTTCTTTTTCCTACAACCCTTCTCTACACTTCTATTACCAGGTAGGAGAGACAGAAGGTCAGAGGGGAAAGGGAGCATCTATATCTTAGCCTACTTCCTGCTAATTAGGGCCACTGAGATCTTTGGGACAAATCTGAACGTCATCAATTCCATGGGACAAGTCTATATCAGATATCTCCAACGAGCAGTGAGTGATGAGTGAGAAGCAACCAGCAACCAGCAACATTGAACAGCAATGCAGGGCCAGAAGAAGGATAACAGCATCCGGAGGAGCAGCATCTGCTACCTCTGCCATTTATATACCTTCGGAAGCATCCCCAGAATTCCAAACAAAAAGTATCTTCAGCTGGCAAAATCACCCCTGCCAGAGCACAAGGCAAATCATAGCTAGCTGCTGTGGACAATCCGAAGCAGCTCCATATCCCATAACTGCGATTAAAACAAAAAGATATTCACACAGCATTTCTGTTTTTAAAGAAACAAAAATTCTCACTATATCAAGTTGTTCTGGCTACTTTTGTATAAACTTTCACATAAGCTAGAGTCAGCTGAGAGGAGGAAATTTTAGTTGACAAAATTGAGTCCATAAGATCAGGCTAAAGATAAATTACCCTGTATGGCATTATTTTAACTAGTCATTTAGGGGATATGTCCATTGTGGGTCAGGACATGCCTATGCTTCTAGTCTTGGATTCTGTAAGAAGGTAGGCTGGCAAGCCAGTCAACAAGCAAATCTACACAGTTCTGCATCAGCTCCTGATTTGTTTCTGCTCTAACTGCTTTCAGTGTTGAGCTGTTACATGGAAGGATGGTGTAAGTAAAATAAATTTCTCTTTTCCCCAAAGTTTCTTTTGGTTATGGGGTTTCATCACAGCAATATTAACTAACTAGACACAAACTAGCCCCATTCTGCAAAAATACGAGGCCCGGGATTGATTGAATTTGAGTGGCCTTGTGTCTCTGCCCTGCCTGTTCTAATGGAAGTTTAGTGTGTTGCCCCTGAAAAAGAGCCTTTGCTAGTCTCTACAGAATGAGTGCCTGCTTTCTTCCATCTCTGGGTGCCTCGGTTAGCGACCCACACTTGATCTCAAGTCTTATCCCGTGTTGCATAAGGGATGTTTTTTTCTGTACTTTATTCTGGTGCAAGAATATTCCAGTGCCTTGTGATGAGGTCTCTATTGTTGGACAAATAAATAGGAAAGGGTAAAGAAATGAATGCTACATCTTCTGTTTGTAATATTGCCTCTATTACATGACTCATTTTCTTCTTTCTGTAGTCCCATGAAATAAACAGTGATTCCTGATACTTGTACCTTGAGTCATGGTTCAGACCTACCTAGGTCAGTGATAAATTAAAGTATTTTACTAATTGCTGAGGATTATGAGCCCTCACTTTTTAAAGTATATTTTAACCATTTTTATTTCTTTTATTGAGAACTCTCTGCTTACATCCCTAGCCCATTTTTCAATTAGGTAGTTATTTTCCTTGACATTTTTAAAAAGGTCTTTATATAATATACTCTGTATGTTAATCATCTGTCACATCTATATATGTGTAACTACCTTTTTATCTACTATCTGTCTACATATCTATATACATACATATACAAGTATGTACACACACACACACACACACACACACACACACACACATACAATTTTGGAAAGATTCTCTCCCAATCTATGGGTTTCTTCTTCCCTCAAATGATTGTCTCCTTAGCTGTACAGAAGCTTTTGAGTTTTATGAAGTCATAGTTCTCAACTTTTAGCTTAATTCTTAGGGAAATGCAATCCTGTTCAGAGAGTACTTTCCTTCACCTCAATCTTAAAAGGTATTTTCCATGAGTTCTTCTAGCACTTTTAGCATTTTAGGCTTCACATTGAGGTCTTTGTTCGACCTTGAGCCCCTTTCTGTACATGGTGAGATATACTGTCCTAATTTCATTTTTTTGTGTGTGTGTGTACACCCTCTTTCCCACCTATCTCTGTGAAAAATGAGTCTTTCTTCTTTAAGTTTTGCCCATGTGTGATACCTGTTAGCTGCAGCAATTGCAGGAAGTCTATCAGATGCAATATAATAAGTGACTCTTACAGCTCTCTTGTTGGATTAAGGCCCATTTGTTAGGAGGAAAATCATGCCTGGGACTAAAAATCTAGCCAACTTTCCAGGGCTAGTTATGTCATGAATCTTAGAAAAAAAACTATTACTGCCATTTTGCTAGACCAGCACAATTTCTCACTACATTTTACCTATACCACACATAAGTATAGGTACCATGTCTCCTTAAAGAATATTCCCTTTACAGAAAATTAGACCATTACAGAAAACCACAGCTGGATATAATGCACAAATCAATATATCTTGGGGAGTACAGCCCCAGTGGTTAAATCTACATCATAGCTCTTGCATGAGGGAATATCAAGGACAAGGGAAAATGTATAATCACTGGAATATCAGGAGTTCTTCTGTGAAACACTCCCTCATGGAAATGGCTGCATGAACATGATCAGAAATATCAACAGAAATGCTGACATGGAAGGGGAACAATCACATGTGGTAACTCCCCATGACAAAAAAAAAATACAGGCCATTTAAGACTACTGAGAGAGGGAAAGTTAGATTAACCCAGGAATGAGACCCTAATTGGCTGTCTCTTACAAAGTGTTCCTCTTTGTTGTATTAATATATTTTTGTTGATACACACAGACATACAAAATAGAAACACAATTAAAGATATAGAGAAACAGTAATATTTAAGAAAATGTGAGACTTTCAGATTGAATGTTGGTGTCATGGAATGATTTGGAGGAAAGAAAGCAGAGGTAGAAGTTTCATAATTAATTAAAATTCATTAAAAAAGAAATTGAAGAAAGAATGGAAAGTCACTCTTCATCTACAACGCCCCTGCAAGGAATCTTACCTAAGGCTGCTTTCTTAGCAACCATCATAAAGTATAATCACTCCAAGAAAGCAAGGAAGACATGGTCATGGCTATTAGGAAGCTTATGAGCTGAAAAGGCAAGAGCTGTGATTGCATAGTTGTGGAATCTGAAACCATTTCAAATACTCATCACCTCAGCCTTCCTGTCCTAAGGCTCTGATTATTGCTCAGCACAGATGAATACCATTGTAAGCAATGATGTGGCCACTTATTTAAGAGAATGGAGGTCTGTTTAAGGAGAGAATGCAAATAAAGAGATGCAAATAAAATCCTCCTGTGGCTTGTACTTAGTTACATTTATTATGAAATTACTTTTTGCATAGCTTATAGTAGCAGTGACCTGACAGGTAATATGTCTGGTAATATTTTTTCTTTTTCTTTAAATAAGTTTTTAATGTGCTCATATGTAATGGGTAGATGAACATGAGTGTGTGCGGGGGTGATATTTATGGTTGTTTAAATGGAGATTGGGAGAATACCTAATATCTCATCTTCAGGAATTTCAGCTACCTCTGTTGAAGCGTATGTTCTGGTTGTCTCTGAGTGTACCAAGTGAGACCAGACTGCCTTTCTATCATACCCATGGATCCTTTTGCCTCTGCCTCTCAAGTGCAGGAATTAGATGTGCACCCTCACACCTGACCTTTAGCACAGACTCCTCTTGGGGGTAGAACTCTGGTCATTGCACTTGCAGGACAATTGCTTTGACAACTGGTCAAGCTCCCCCATCTTCCAGCCAAAGATTTTAAGTTCAAAACTTGGTAACTTTGTGTTTCACGTTATGTTATATTTCAGTTGAGAAGCATACACAGGTCCTTTTAACAAGACCCATGGTAATAAAGGTTTTCCCTGCACAGGAATATTCACCATGAAGAGAGGTGACCTACTTCACATCACGAGGCTCTTTGGGAACCTTGAAGCTGGAGGAACTTGATACTGTGCCTTGCAGTTTCATGATTTAAAAATTGTATTCTTAAGGCTTTTCATCAACCAGGTAAGCTTGATTCCCAAGCCTGATTAGTGCCAGTTTCTAAGGACATGATAAATATGCATTTGTATTTGGGCGTAAGATCCAAATAATGCATTGTCTATATATGTCTTTTATATATGTCTCTCTCTATATATACATATATGTGTGTCTATCTATCTATCTATCTATCTATCTATCTATCTATATCTATATCTATATGTCTATAGACATAAGTCATCATGACTAATTGTCTCTCATTCTTGGAATAACCCTGTAGCTCTCACTTACTCCTTTGCCCCGCCCCCCTGAATCTTGAGCTACTATCACCTAAAATGTAGGTCCTAAATGAGCATATGTTTCTACATAATCAGTCCAGGCACTTGATCTACATGTCAGGTCGGCTATTAGCAGAAGCAAAGTGAATGAAGCATGGTCACTAACTGTTGCTTTTAAAACAGGTTATTCATTGGAAAATGGGGAATGTAGATAGCTGGACTTTTTGTCTGTTAAGGGAGACAGCATAGTTCTTTCCAAGAAATGATTCATTTAAAGATAGTAACATCTGACAACTCTTTAATAGCTAAACAACTTTTCATTATTGTGACCTAAGGAAAAATAATGACTCATGGAAAGGTCTGTCTGCTTTACATACTGCTTACACTTCAGCATCATTTAGTGGTTTTTAAATGTAGTGTAATGTTTTATTCAAAGGAATGTGTGCCAGTTCTCCAGAGATTATCTGCAACAGTGATACTTTGAATGGATGAATGAACGAATGAATGATTGCTGGAAACTAATAAAACGTAACCTGTTAAATCTAAGTCAGTTTACTGGATATTTACACTATTATTTGCAAATAGTTCTCTTAGCATTATTTAAATAATTTGTGTGCACTTTAAGTCATTTTGTCACCAAAATCTTCACATTATAATGGAAGAAACATGTTCAAAGAAGTGATGTGATTTTCCCAAATTAAGCCTCTAGGATGTCTGGGGTTTAAGAGAATTCCATGACTTGAGTGTTTTTTCATGACTAGCTGAATATTAATAAAAATTTATTTGAAATAAAAAATAATTTGTTCTGTAATACTGAAACTAAAATATTGAGCATGCCAGTCTTCTCTTCTACCCTTCTTTCTGGTCTTCTCTGCTAAGCAGGGCTGTCTAATGCTAATGGGCCTATTATTTATCCAACATTAGCCAGTCATTCAGGGGTAATTAATTTGAACTTTATACATTCATCCTATGTGTTAATGAATAAACTTTGGCCAGAGTATTTGATGGTCAAGAGGTTTATTTTCCTCTCCCTCCTAGGAGCAGTGAACAAACAGTATAGACTGGGCACCTGCTTTTGCCTACCCTTGTTCCTAATATCATTGGATCCTGATAGTGATACAAACATATTTTGGAGCCTAAAAGCACAGACATTTAAGACTATCAAGACTATTTAAGATAAGAGACAAACAGGTTCTATGAGTCACACAGCTGACAGGTCATTCTGTGGCATAATCATCTGGTCTCTGGTAGGGCTGTCAGTTGACTGCAGTTGCTGTAGAAAAAAATGGTCTGATTGTTAAGGAAGGTAGTCTAAGTGACAGTGCTGTGCCACCTCTGATGCTGTGTTATTCTTACTTCTGACAATGCTTGAGGAATTTGGAAACCCTTGTACTTGGGGTATCATTTTCCAACACTCTACACATCCCTGAAAGCTTCTTCAAGTTTTTCCATGATTTAGTGTGCAACCTTGAAAGGTAATATTCTCTCCAGTTGAGCTAAGGCTAGAAGCCCTGGAGATCCTGAAGGGGTGATAGGAGCTTTGCCTGCTGCCAAGCACCAGGCCACTATCACTAGCCACAGCACCCCATAGATATGTGGCCATCGCATAAGGGCAATGCCCCAAGCCCCTCACGTGTAGAACATGTGATCTGTGGTCAAGTAGGCTCAAGACAGATCTCCATTTTAATGAGGTACATAGAGGCCTGGAGGGCTTAGCCAATTAGCTTTCCTTCCCAGACATACTTCTCTGCACATGGTATTTAATCTCAGGCCCACCCTGAGAAGTGGGGTATGGTTTTACACATCCACTTTCAGCCATGACAATAAACGCCTTAAAACCAAGGACTGCCTCTTTTCATTGGGATCCACTGTGGGGTGCCATGGAGATGGCCTTTGCCTATAGAACTGCAGTCTAATCTCCCATAGAAGGCCTTTCTGCACTCCCAGCCAGGATCACCACCAAGCCCAAGCTAAGTCTGCCATGGTAAAACCAAGGACTCTCCCCAAGGGAACATCCAGGGCCCCTCATTTCCCCCTGGCTCCAGGCTAGATCCAGCCTGTGGGGGATGGGGGGATGGATGGGTGGGGAGCAACTCCATTCTCAGCTCCTTCCTGGCTCCTAGTGGCACCTGGGTGTCCTATAGCCTGAGATGCTCATACTCCACACCCCCCATTCAGCTCAGGCTGTCCCATGCCTGAAACTGAGCTTTCCCACCCCCGCCCGCGGGAGCTAAGTCTGGGCTTCCCTACAGCCCAACCCCCCTTCAGGCCTGGGAGTAAGCCCCCTCAAACTGGTCAAACTTCCTGTTTCTTGGCTTCCCGAGCAGCCTTGCCCTGTGGCAGAGGAGACTCAGGACCCACAACCCTTATAATTTAAGAAGGTTGAATGACATGAATTATTTTGAAGTGTATTAACTGGGAGTAGTTTGACCTTTAGTTATTCAGTGAGTTGTCAGGATTCTGCAGAAAAATAAAACCAACAGGGAATATTTATTTCCTGTCTGTAGTATCAATAAGTGTATGCTTGCTTTGTATATGTGTTATGTAAGGAATTGGGTCATCTGCTTATGGAGACTGAAAACGTTGACAAGCTAGAGATGCCAAGTTTGGGAAGCAGAACAGAAACAAGGGTAGTGCCATGTCAGAAATATATTTTCACATATAACCAGAACTAATATTTAACAGAATAGCTGGTTCTTTCATTGTGCATTTGTACCTCGCCTTTGAGGTGTCACACCACCGATGCACAGCTCAGGGTGGGCAAAACAGGGTAGGGGTCCAAGCCTGTCTTTCTCTGGGTGAAAACGGCAGGGCCTGTGGTCCTCAAACTCCAGTGTACCCAGATGCCACTGGAAACACTGTAACTTAGGAGTTAGGAATAGAAATGATCAGGCATTTGATGAGCTGGAGAAGGGGCAGAATCAAGTTTAAAGTGCCAAGTCTAAGGAGGGCTTGGAAGAGAGTAGGAAGTGCTTTTAAACACTGTGCCATCTTTCCAGCCCCAAGGCATTAGTCTTGAGCAGTAAGTTTTTTCTTCACAATTAAAATATACAATGTATTTTCAGAAAACCCACACATGTGCAAGGGCCTGGAGGTATATCCAGGAAGGGAACACTCAGTCAGAGGACAAGAGGAGGGGAATAGGAGGAAGGGTTTTGGGAGGGGGTGACCAGAAAGGGGAAGTAATAATAATGATGCAAAGTGAATTATAATAATAATGATGTTAATAATAATAAACAATATTTAAAAGAAAAAAGAGTAATGCCTTCATTTCAATTTATTATCACTATCCTAATTCTGTCTTACAAATTTATTCCATAATGAAAATAACTTTAATCATATGTTGTAAATATAATTAGTTCAAGGATGAATATTCCCATATATTTCTAGTTTCCTATCCAAGCCTCACAACTGCTCCATTCTGGCCTCTACAAGTTCCAAGTGGTCATGATTTTAATCCAAATGTTAAATTGAGACTTGTCAAATTCTGTACAAAGTTTAGAAAATAATGTCCCACAAACCTGGTATAATAATGATTATAATAACTAGGGGCTCATAATTACATTAAATATTATTTGATGAATCAGGAAAAATGCTTTCTTTATTCTTTCTTTACTCTTTGTTCAGAAACTATGCTAAAATATTCAAGTGAAGTTATTATTTTAACTTTATTACATTCATATAGTTTTGCTACTATTCATGAATGATTATATAGAAAGCAAATGAGCTTATTAAAAGCAAGTGAAATTTGTATATTATGACACATATTAATGAATATTAACTGAAGTTACTTCAAATACTCTGAAGAAATATAAATCTTGGACAAATTCCCTAAAGGAAATTTTAGAAAAAATAAGGACTATCATAGCTCAGATACAGGACAAGTAATGACTGGCATAAAGGAACAAAAACCAAGGTACTCTTCAGTGCTGGGAGAAGATCTGTGAAAAACAAATGTGAACAAATGAACTGAGTGAGGAGGGTACAGTTGGATTGAGTATGTCTTTTTGGTCTTTATCCTGTAATAAAAATGCATATAAATGCTGCTCCATTACTGAGAAATAGATGATTCAATATGGTAAGTTGCAGCGTCCTTTGCAGGATCTTCCAAGGCTTTTGTATATTCCTGGATGCTGTTCAACACACAGAATGAGGCCATATGTTTCATAGATCCTCCTATAATTCTATTAGGAAAGAAGCTTCCTCTGATGCTTCCTCAGTGGTAAGTTACTTATTGCCAGTAGAATTATTTTCTACATTACCAATGCTTTGCGTAATTTATAAAGTGTTATTTTAGAGGACAATTTGGGTATGTAAATGAACTTATTTCCCCAGGGATGTATTATTTAAATATTACCATTATCAAAATTACAGAATCATGGAATATTATAATATAAAGAGCCCTTAGGGAAAATTGTTCTCTACAGCAACTTAAAAAAATAATTGATTAACACTTATCCAATGTGATAAAAGCTTCAAAACATGATAGCTAAACAAGTTTTAGTGAAATGACATGGAAGCATGATTTAGATAGCATCTACTACTGAAACAGAGCTCCTCTCTATCTACAATCAACTCAGTAGTAGATGTTATCTAAAGTAAGTCTTGTATTATTGGAGAACATGTTTTTAAATCAAGTTTCTATGCATGTTTAAGGTGGTATTCATCACAATGAAACAATTAAATACTTGTTTCTATTACCCTTTTCTGCTTCTTCACCATCACCATCATCATCATCCCAATCATACATCATGAGTAATTTTTCCACTAACAAATTGAGGACTAGAACACAGAAAATTTATTGGAAAATGGCCAAAGTTTGAGAAGAGTGTGGGAGATAAGTCTAGGGAAGGTCATTTACTAAAGATGTTCATTTCTTCCTTGGACAGTTTTAAGGTTGGCCAATCAACGTTGTCAAAATTGACCTGAAGGTCTATGGCTATTCTTTTTAACTAAATGTAGGCAGTTTAGTGTCTCTATAAAGAAGTCTTGGGTAGAAAAAAGAGTCACTCTGCTGCAAACCACCAGATTCAGAGACATATCCTTACTGAGTCCAATTTATATTGTTACAGAAAGGGCATAATTAGAGGTTTGGTGGTATGGGTGGTATTGTGTCCACGAGGAGAACGAAGCTTAAATAACTAACTTGCTCAAGATCACACAGCAAAAGTTGTGTGTTGCTCTGTTCTCAGCACCCTCTGCATAAAGTCTAGGATATGATACCATTCATGTCAACCTGTCATTATCCTGTGATTTTGAGCTAGTTTGTAAGTTAAACATCATACGTTTACCATAACAGAGTTATTATTGTTTTGGATATAAACTCATTGTCTTTAAGCAACTCTTCCCATGGGAAAGATCTGAAATAAAGGAGCATATTGTATATACCAAGGTCTGGGCTTATATTTTAAATTAAATTATATGACATGAGACATTTAAGTGCTTACATACTTTGCTAGCATATCTTTCTTCTCTTGAGCCCCATTACCTGAAAATAGTAATGTCTGCATGAAATAAGGCACACTTATGGAAGTACTTTTCAGATGGAAGTAGACACTATAACATGTATTAAATGTCCATGTTGTTCTTTAGAAATAAGTCTGAAGCTCTGGGGAGATGGCTCAGCAGTGAAGAGTACATACTGCTCTTGTAGAGAATCTGAATTTGATCCCCAGAACCAGCACTAGATGACGTACAACTGCCTTAACAACAGTTCCAAAATGATCTGATGTCCTCCTCTGACCTCTGCAGGAACCTATACTAATGTCATACGCCCACATATAGACATCAATACATATGCACAACCTAATAATTATAAACTCAAAATAAGTCTAAAACAATATAATATTATAAAATATTTTATTAACTATTAATGGCTCACAGACATAAAATATTCTTATAAAATAAGACAAGAATTTTGCAGGTAAGGGGTAAAACTTTAAAGTAGTTATACTTGTCTTTTTACTGTAAATAAAATCATTAATTAAATAACATTTTAGGTTTTACATTTCAATAGAAAGTATTTTCATCTATACTATGTGGTTGCAACAGTTATATAATTTGTGTGTTATAACTATCATTTTATATGACCTAATGTTACATCAGAAAACAGTAATTTAAAGGCTTTTTTCACAGAAATCAACCTACTTTCAAATGTAACTTTATTATTTTACTATGTTTTCTACAAACTGTGAATTGAGAGTTTCAGGGTTTTGTTCCTTATTATAAGAATAATATATTTTGGTATTCTCAGTCTCCCTATACTAGGCTCATGTATTATATGTTAATATCTTGGCTAATATGTGGCAATGTACTTGTGCACTTGACTAGTACATGTGGCAGAAACACAATTCAAGCTTTATTAAACAAAAATGAAGTTTAATATAGAGCCAGATAATTAGAAAATCAGTAGTAGGCATCCAGGCAAAGAGCTCATGAATCTCTTGCTGCCACCCCTTACCCCTTCTCTGTTTTTGACTGTTTCCCCAGATTTTCTCTTTCTTCAGTGGCAGCATGGCAACATAGCTCTAACCTGAACTATATCCTGTACAAACTGAGAAAAAATATATGCTTCTTTGTCAGCAATTTTCTTTTTTTCTTCTTATATCCACTAGACTACTTACTATGATGAGGTCAAATCTGAGCTAATTGCTTACACTTGGAGCTGAAAATAGAGTCCACAGTGGCCCTGGTCTCTATATGTCTTTGTGAATTATCTTAGAACCATTTGGTCTCTGAATATAATTAGAATTTTTCCAGAAATAAATGTGAAGAAAAAGACAAACTACTGCAAATATCTACTACTGCTACTTAGTCTATAAAGACTGTTTCTCAGAGGCAGTTTATAACAAATTCAGAGCCTATATTAGGTTACATGCCACAAGGACAATGACCTTGCTAGAATATAAATTCTTAAGCAAATGGATGGGACTAGAAAATATCATCCTGAGTGAGGTAACCCAATCACAAAAGAACACACATGGTATGTACTGACTGATAAGTCAATATTAGTCCAAAATCTTGGAATAACCAAGATATAATTAGCAGACCACATGAAGCTCAAGAAGAAGGAAGACCAAAGTGTTTATACTTTGGTCCTTAGAAGGGGGAACAAAATACCCATTGGAGGAGATACAGAGACAAAGACTGAAGGAAAGGCCATTCAGAGACTGCCACACATGAGGATTCATTCCATATACAGTTATCAAACCTAGACACTATTGTGACTATCAACAAGTGCTTGCTGACAGGAGCCTGATATAGATGTCTGCTCTGCAAAGCCTGACAAATGCAGAGGTGGATGCTTGCAGCCAACCATTAGACTGAACACAGGGTCTCCAATGGAGGATTTAGAGAAAGGACTAAAGGAGATGTTCTTCCAACCCCATAGGAAGAACAACAATATGAAGCAACCAGTACCCCCAGAGCTACCCCAGGACTAAACCACCAATCAAAAAGTACACATAGAGGGACCCATGACTCGAGCTGCATATGTAGCAGAGGATGGCCTTGTCAGACATAAATGGGAGGAGAGGCCCTTGGTCCTGTGAAGGCTCGATGTCCAAGTGTAGGGGAATGCCAGGACAGGGAAGCCAGAGTAGGTGGCTTGATCATCTGGGGAGAGGGGGATGTGATGGGGGGTTTCAGAGGGGAAAACAGGAAAAGAAATAATATTTGAAATGCAAATAAAGAAAATATCTAATAAAAAATCTGTTAAGAGGTAACAAAATTGCTGGGTTTCAGCATTTATGCATTTAACTAACCTATATTAGCTGTAATGATGATTGTAAGATTAGCAAGACGTAGTTCTAACCCTTGTTCCTTAGCATTCTAAACACAGTGATTTATGTTAAGCTTCATGTACATGCATAGAAATTGCTCAAATAAGACATCTACTTCCTTACTCCATTACTGCATAGAATTCATTTCCCTCTACTCCAGTATACAAGTATTTTCTCTCCCATAGTTGTCTCATTTAGTCTACGAGAAATAAGGGCAATACAGTTGTCATATATTCAGAAGATCATGGTGGATCCAAGCCAGAAGCACTCTCTCCAGATATGAGTTCACACTAAAGTTTGGGAGTAATTGCTGACATCATTAGCTTAGCTATGTTTAAGACCTTCCTTGAAGTGACTGAAGATCTGTATGAGTTACCTAACCAAGTACCATCACAGTTGGAGGATAAGACAAAAGTCTAACAACTACAGAAATACACCACTGCACATTTTAAAATCAGTAGCAATGCAGAAGTTATAGCTTGCTTCTCAGTGGTCAAGGGCCTACAGCTTTAGCATCATCTCTGGAAGCTTGTTAGAAAGGGAGTCTGCAGGATCCATTAAGTGAGAACTTTTATCTTAGCAATGGTCCCAGATGTTTCATTTGCTGACTACAGTGAGAGAAGGTTCAGGATTCCAAACTAAGTCAGGGAGGCCAATTTTGTCTTGTGGTGGTGCTTAAATATTTTCCTTACTACATTGACCCTTAAAGTGATGGCATCAGTTGTCTATAGAGTTCCCTGTTTTTGCTCCCTCTTCATGACTGATTCTGTTACATGATGGCTTAGAGCTATTCATATAGCGAGCCAGTGGTAGAGTGCATTCCTCACTAACCACCCAACGTTCTTTTTATTTTTTCCTTGTTTTAACTGGATATTTTCTTTATTTACATTTCAAATGTTTTCCCCATTCCAGGTCTCCCTTTGAGAAACCCCCTAACTCATCTCCATGAGGGTACTCACCCATTCACCCTCCCAATCCTTTCTTCTTGCCCTGTCATTCCCCTACACTGGGGCATCAAATAACCTCAGGCCCAAGGGCTGTTCTTCCCACTGATGTCCAACAAGGCCATTCTCTGCCACATATGCAGCCTGAGCCATAGGTCCTTCCGTGTGTACTCTTTGGTTGCTGGTTCAGTCCCTAGGACCTGTGGGGTGTCTGGCCAGTTGACACTGTTGCTCCCTCCCATGGGGCTGTGTAAAGAATAAATGCAAGCAATATAAAAGAAATGACAATTGTAACCAAGCTCTGTGTGTGTGTGTGTGTGTGTGTGTGTGTGTGTGTGTGTGTGTGAGAAATGACCTCAATTTTGATTAGTTAAAAAGATACAATTAAAACCAAGTCTGAAGTGTGTGTGTGTGTGTGTGTGTGTGTGTGTGTGTGTGTGTGTGTGTGTTTGGGAAGATGATAAGTCCGAGTGTCAGATAAAGTAGTACTGAATGCCTGACCTGAAAGGAACTTAAAAATCCTGGTCTGGCAGCTAAAGTTGGGTTAGTCCAAGAGACTGGACCAAGGGCCCAGCAGGGATTTGAAGCACAGTGAGGAAACACAGCAGGCCTGGCCTGTGCAACCATCGGAACCAGGCTACAACACTTGCCAGACCAGAGGTGAGAGTATATATGTCAATGAGTGTGATCCTTTTTTTGCTTTCTATTTGTTTATTGCTGCTTATGAATAAATATTAGCATAACCTGATCCACTGAGCCACAGGCACTCTCTATCTCTCACTCTCAGCTCCATCCCTAAATCTGACTCACAGTAGACTACAAACCCCCTGAACTCCTTCAGTCTCTTCTCCAAGTTTTCCATCCAGGACCCCATGCTCAGTCCAATGGTTGGCTGTGATCATCTGCCTCTGTATTTGTAGGCTCTGGTAGAGTCTTTCAGAAAACAAGCATATCAGCAAGCACTTCCTAGCACTCAGAATAGCTTCCAGGTTTAGTGACTGTATATGGGATGGATGCCCAGCTGGGGCAGTCTCTAGATGGTCTTTCCATCAGTCTCTGCTCCACATTTTGTCTCCATATTTCCAACTGTGAGTATTTTTTCTCCCTTCTAAGAAACACTGAAGCATTCAAACTTGGGTCTTCCTTATTCTTGGGCTTGAATACACTATGGTGTATTCAAATATGGTCTGTTTTGAATCTTGAGTATTCCAAACTTTTTGGCTAATATCTACTTATCAGTGAGTGTATACCATGTATGTTCATTTGTAACTGAGTTATCCCACTAAGGATGATATTTTCAAGTTCCATCCATTTACCTATGAATTTGGTGAATTTACTATAATATCTTTATTCATTCCTCTGTTGAGGGACATCTGGGTTGTTTCCAACTTCTGGCTATTATAAATATTGCTGCTATGAACATAGTGGAGCTTGTGTTTTAATTACATGTTGGAGCATATTTTATGTGTATTCCCAGAACTTGTATGTCCCATTGTTGGAGGAACCACCAGACTTGTTTTCCATAGTGGTTGTACCAGCTTGCAATCACACTAGCTGGAGGAATGTTCTTCTTTCTCCACATCCTTGGCAGCATCTGTTGTCACCTGAGTTTTTTTTTTTTTTTATCTTAGTCATTCTGACTGGCATGAGGTAGAATCTCAGGGTTATTTTGATTTGCATTTCCCTGATGACTAAGGATATTGAACATTTATTTAGGTGCTTCTCAGTCATTCCAGTTTTCCCAGTTGAGAATTCTCTGTTTAGCTTTGTTCCCCATTTTAAATAGGGTTATTTGGTTCTTTGGAGTCTAACTTCTTGAATTATTTGTATATATTGGATATTATCCCTCTATCAGACAGAATTAGTAGAGATCTTTTACCAGTCTGTTGCTTGCCATTTTGTCCTATTGACAGTGCCCTTTGCCTTACAGAAGCTTTGTAATTTTCTGAGATCCCATTTGTTGATTGTTGATCTTACAGCATAAAGCCTTGGTATTCTGTTCAGGAACTTTTCTCAGTGCCCATGTGTTTAAGGCATTTCTCCAATTTCTCTTCTAGTAGATTTGGTGTATCTGGTTTTTTGTGGAGGTCCTTGATCCACTTGGACTTGAGCTGTAATGGGGAGATAAAATTGGATCAATTTCCATTCTTCAACATATTGACTGCCAGTTGAACCAGAAACATTTGTTCAAAATGCTTCCCCACCCCCACTGGATGGTTTTAGCTCCTTTGTCATAGATCAAGTGACCATAGGTGTATGGGTTAATTTTTAGGTCTTCAATTATATTCCATTGACTTAGCTGCCTGTCACTGTATCAATACCATGCAGTTTTTTTTTTTTTAATTACTATTGCTCTGTAGTACAGCTTGAGGTTAGGAATGGTGATTCCCATAGAAGTTTCCTTATTCTTGAGAATAGTTTTCACTATCCAGGGTTTTTTGTTATTTCAAATGAATTTGTGAATTATCCTTTCTAACTCTATGAAGCATTAAGTTGGAATTTTGATGGGAATTGCATTGAATCTGTAGATTTCTTTTAGTAAGATGGTCATTTTTACCATATTAACTCTGCCTGAAGTCAACTAAGTAGAAACAAAAAGAACTATACAAAGAATCAACAAAACCAGGAATTGATTCTTTGAGAAAATCAACAAGATAGAAAAACCCTTAGCCAGACTAACCAGAGGGCACAGAGAAATTATCCAAATTAACATAATCAGAAATGAAAAGGGAGATATAAGTGCTCTCTAGAGAACTGACAGGAGCAGAGTATTAGGTAAGCATCACTGCCCAACACAGAGAGTAACAGAGCCCCTCTGCCCAGGGACTCACTACCCAGCAACCCCAGTTTGCCTATCCCCTTCCACCCCTTCTACCCCTCCCTACTCCCCTGTTGCTGCCCCTTGCCATCGAATGTGGGAGACCTGCACCACATCAGACACAAAGAGGACACCGCTTCCTGATGCTCTCTAGAGAACCAACAGGAGCAGGGTATTAGTTCCCCTATCCCCTTCCACCCCTTCCACATTTCCCTCCTCCCCTGTCACTGCCCCTTTCTGTTGAATGTGGGAGACCTGTGCCACATCTGGTACAGAGAGGACATCACTTCCTGATGTTCTCTAGAGATCTGACAGGAGCAGGGCATTCGAGAATTGGCAGAAGAAGGGCATTCGACCCTTGCCAAGTTGGCTACAGGGAAGACCCTACCGCCTGATACTTCCTGGAGAATCAGCTGTTTGCAGGGTATTGGACACAAAAAGAATCTCAGGAATACAGAAACACAGGCTGGCGGAATAGCAAAGATAGTGTCAGCAAGACCAGCTAACACCAGAAATAACGAGATGGCCAAAGGCAAATGCAAGATCATTACGACTAGAAACCAAGGCAACATGGCACCATCAGAACCCAGATCTCCCACAACAGCAAAACCTTCATACTCCATCACATCAGAAAAGCAAGAACCAGGTTTGAAATCACATCTCATATCACTGATGGAGGACTTCAAGAAGGACATGAATAACTCCCTTAAAGAAATACAAGAGAACATGGCTCAACAGGTAGAAGCACAAAAATCCCTTAAAGAAAGACAAGAGAATATGGATCAAAAGGTAGAAGCCCTTAAAGAGGAAACACAAAAATCTCTTAAAGAAATACAGGAGAATATGGGTCAACAGATTGAAGCCCTTTAAGAGGCAATACAAAAATCCCATAGGGAATTATGGGAGAACATGGGTCAACATGCAGAAACCCATAAAGAGGAATAAAAAAAATCCCTAAAAGAAACACAGGAAAACATGTATCAACAGGTAGAAGCCCTTAAAGAGGTAACACAAAAATTCCTTAAAGAATTTCAGGAAAAACAAACAAACAAGTGAAGGAACTGAACAAAACTATCCAGGATCTAAACTTGGAAATAGAATCAACAAAGAAATCACAAAGTGAGACATCTTTGAAAATAGAAAACCTTGGGAAGAATTCAGGAGTCATAGATGCAAGCATCAACAACAGAATACAAGAGATAGAAGAAAGAATCTCGGATGCTGAAGATTCCATAGATATCATTGATTCAACAGTCAAAGACAATGCAAAATATAAAAAGCTTGTAACCCAAAACATCCAAGAACTCCAGGACACAATGAGAAGACCAAACCTATGGATTATAGGAATAGAAGAAAGTGAGGATTTACATCTTAAAGACCCAATAAATGTCTTCAACAAAATTATAGAAGAAAACTTCCCTATCCTAAAGAAAGGGATGTCCATGAACATACAGGAAGCCTATAGAACTCCAAACAGATTGGACCAGAGCAGAAACTCCTTCCATCACATAATAATCAAAACACCAAATGCACTAAACAAAGAAAGAATATTGAGAGCAGTGAGAGAAAAAGGTCAAGTAACATATAAAGGCAGACCTATCAGAATTACACCAGACTTCTCACCAGAGACTATGAAAGCCAGAAGAACCTGGGCAGATATCATACAGACCCTAAGAGAACATAAATGTCAGTCCAGACTACTATACCCAGCAAAACTTTCAATTACCATAGATGGTGAAAACAAGACATTCCATGACAAAAGCAAATTTACACAGTATCTTTCCACAAATCCAGCACTGTAAAAGATAATGGGTGGAAAATACCAACACAAGACAGCGAACGATACTGTAGAAAAATCAATAAGGTAATCTTTCATCAAACCCAATAGATAGCTACACAACCAGAATGTCAACTTTAACTTAGAAGATAATTGTAAGCAACAATCTCTTTTCCTTAATATCTCTCAATATCAATGGTCTCTATTCCCCTATAAAAAGACATAGACTAATGGACTGGATATGTAAACAGGACCTAACATTTTGCTGCATACAAGAAACCCACCTCAGTGACAAAGACAGGCACTATTTAAGAGTCAAAGGATGGAAAACAATTTTCCAAGCAAATGGTCCCAAGAAACAAGTTGGGGTGGCCATTCTTATATCGGCTAAAATTGATGTTCAACCAAAAGTTGTCAAAAAAGATAAGGAGGGACACTTTATACTGGTCAAAGGAAAAGTCTACCAAGATGAACTATCAATTCTGAACATCTATGCAACAAATGCAAGGGCACCCACATTCATAAAAGAAACTTTACTAAAGCTCAAATTACACACTGCACCCCACACAATAATAGTGGAAGTCTTCAACACCCCACTGTCAAAAATGGACAAGTCATGGAATCAGAAACTAAACAGAGATACAGTGAAACTAACTGAAGTTATGGAGCAAATGGATCTAACATATATTTATTGAACATTCCACCCTAAAGCAAGAGAATATACCTTCTTCTCAGCACCTCACGGTACCTTCTCCAAAATTGGCCATATAATTGGTCACAAAACAGGCCTCAACAGATATAGAAATATTGAAATTATTCCATGTATCTTATCAGATCACCATGGCCTAAGGCTCGTCTTAAGCTCAAACAAAAGCAATGGAAAAGACACATATACATGGACTTTGAACAATGGTTTTCTCAATGATAGCTTGGTCAAGGAAGAAATAAAGAAAGAAATTAAAGGCTTTTTAGAATTCAGTGAAAATGAAGACATATCATACCAGAATTTATGGGACACAATGAAGGCATTGCTAAGAGGAAAACTCATAGCTCTGTGTGCCTCCAAAAAGAGAATGGAGAGAGCTTACACTAACAGCTTAACAGTGCACTTGAAGGCTCTAGAACAATAGGAAGCAAATACTCCCAAGAGGAGTAGACAGCAGCCAACAATCAAACTTAGAGCCAAAATCAACCAAGCAGAAAGAATAAGCTATAAAAAGAATCAACAAAACAAGGAGCTGGCTCCTTGAAAAAATCAACAAGATAGATAAACCCTTAGCCAGACTGACCAGGGGGCACAGAGACAGTATCCAAATTAACGAAATCAGAAACGAAAAGGGAGACATAACAATGGAAACTGTGGAAATTCAAAAAATCATCAGATCCTACTACAAGAGTTTATACTCAACAAAGTTTGAAAACCTGGATGAAATGGACAACTTTCTAGATACATACAAGGTGCCAGTGTTAAAACAGGATCAGATAAACCATCTAAATGGTCTCATAAGCCATGAGGAAATAGAAGCAGTCATTAATAGTCTCCCTTCAAAAAAAGCTCAGGACCAGATGGGTTTAGTGGGGAATTCTATCAGAGCTTCAAAGAAGAGTTAATACTGACACTCTTCAAACTTCTCCATTAAATAGAAACTCAAGGAGCACTACCCAACTTATTCTATGAAGCCACAATCACACCTATACCTAAACCAAACAAAGACCAAACAAGGAAGGAAAACTTCAGACCAATCTCCCTCGTGAATATTGATGCAAAAATACTGAACAAAATCCTGGCCAACAGAATCCAAGAATGCATCAGAACTATAATTCACCACAATCAGATAGGCTTCATCCCAGGGATGCAGGGATGGTTCAACATATGGAAATCCATCAATGTAATTCACTACATAAACAAACTAAAAGAAAAAACCACATGGTCATTTCCTTAGATGCTGAAAAGGCTTTTGACAAAATTCAGCATCCCTTCAGGATAAAATTCTTGGAGAGATAGGAATCCAAAGACCATATCTAATCATAGCGAAAGCAATATACTGCAAACCGGTAGCCAACATCAAACTAAATGGAGAGAAACTTGAGGCAATCCCACTAAAATTGGGAACCAGACAAGGCTGCCAATGCTCTTCCTATCTATTCAATATAGTGCTTGAAGTCCTAGCCAGAGCAATCAGGCAGCACAAAGAGGTCAAAAGAATACAAATTGGAAAGGAAGAAGTCAAACTATCACTATTTGCAGATGATATAATAGTATACTTAAGCATCCCCAAGACTTCAACCAAAGAACTCCTAAAGCTGATAAACAACTTCAGCAAAGTGGCTGGATATAAAATTAACTCAAGCAAATCAGTAGCCTTCCTCTACGCAAGGGATAAACAAGATGAGAAAGAAATTAGGGAAATGACACTCTTCACAATAGTCTCAAATAGTATTTCATACCTAGGTGTGACCCTGACAAAGCAAGTGAAGGGTCTATATGAAAAGAACTTTAAGCCTCTGAAGAAAGAAATCAAAGAAAGTCTCAGAAGATGGAAAGATCTATGTTCATGGATCTTTATAGTAAAAATGGCAGGATCAGTATAGTAAAAATGGCCATCTTGCCAAAAGCAATCTACATATTCAATGCAATCCCCACAAAATTCCAAATCAATTCTTCATAGACCTAGAAAGAGCAATTCTCAAATTCATCTGGAATAACAAAAAACCCAGGATAGCAAAAACTATTCTCCACAATAAATGATATTCTGGGGGAATCACCATCCCTGACCTCATGTCAGCTACAAATGTGGGTACTTGAAACTCAATTCCTATTTAATCACATAAACATGCATTCATGTGTTTTCTGGAAAGTATAAACATCTTTGCTGATTCTCTACGATGATAACTTTGGGTTCGTTTCTAGACCTTTGGAAATTCTGAATGAACATTTTGTATGCAATGTAGAAAAAAATCAGTGACTTCAGGAAGAAGACTCTTAAATATGATGGTAAATCATGAGTGCCACAGGGACACATACACCTGGAAATTTGTATTCCAGTATATCATTAATAATTTAACATTACCCTTTTCTATGTCATAAATATTCATGTCCAGTTTTACATTTTAAGCAGAAGAAACTGGTCCTTAAGGTGGACAGTCGTTGAGGAAGACACTTACAAGTACACACAAAAGCATATGCATACCTCCAACACAAACACAAAGCTATTTAGTTATCAGTTCTAGATAGGACAGGTTCTGTCGGCTTAGACAAGCTCTGTTTATGTCATTCATTATAGCAGCAGCAATGGACTCACAAGGAACCTGCTAAGAAACACAAATCCAGAGTATGATTTCTTCCCCCAAGTATATAGCCTCAACAATGGAGATGTTTTATCTCTAGATGTTGCATCTCTAGATGTTGCTTATTAATTATCCTTTGCAAATTAATTCTAAAAGAAGTTATAAAAATTGCCACGGCTGAAACAAGTATAAAAGAGGAAGGAAACAGAGCTGAGGCACTGGAATGCTTTGTATCCTTTCTTTCTGCCATATGTGGATATGAGTGTTTTGTTTCATTGTATATTGTGTTTTCAAACAATGGAAGGTTGAGAACTCTGTAGACATAATTTATCTGCTTTCTCTTGGTGTAATTGAAGTCCTGTCAATTTGAAATGCTTTACCCCAGCACATCCACAATATCACAGTGGGTAAAAATTAAGTATTTGGTTGATTTTATTGACTGTTGTTTTGATTTTTAGAAATTACCTCTAGTAATGGAAGAGCTTGAACTTATCAAGCCCAAACTTGTTCCCCTCTTATTTGTGCTTTCTGAAAACCAGAATGTACCATCTCTCCTGGCCTAAAAATCATCTTCAAAATCATTACATCTGTCAGTGAGGATTCCTTGCAGTACAGAATGACAATAATCCAAATTAAAAAAAATAAAAATAAACAAAAAACAAACACAAACAAAAAAAACCCAAGTATTCATAACCAAAACCCAAGAAAAAACAATCCATCACTATTATAATTTATCTATGCCCATCAATACAGATATGATTGTTTTTCAAGTACATGGAATGGACTGGATGATATTACAATATTAGCTCATTGTGTAGAAGGAGCATGGCAATCCTGTGCTGGCTCTCAAAACTTTTTTTGTAGTGTCTTGTGGGGTTTTTATTCATGTAATTATTCAGATAAGTTTCATGGCCATACCTCACCCCCAAAGACTCAGAGAATAACAATTTTCATGAAGTGTCTGTTGGAAGATGATCTAGAGAAGGTATGATGAGTCCTGTTAGATAGCATAATAGAGAGTCTATCATTGAGAGTGTGAGACATTGGCCACAGTACCAAAGGGATGCACAGAAAGATGCTGGAGTGGAAGCACTGCCACTAAGCCTGATTAAATTAGAGCCCAGAACCCACATAATGGAAGACAAGAGCTGAGTGTAACACATACATTGTCTTCTAACCTTCATGTAAAGGTTGTGGCATGTGTGCTTCTCTCTCCCTCCCTCCCTCCCTCCCTCCCTCCCTGTCTCTCTCTCTCTCTCTCTCTCTCTCTCTCTCTCTCTCTCTCTCTCTCCCTCTCTCTCTTTCTCTCTCTGCCTGTCTCTGTGCCTGTCTGTCTATCTGTCTGTCTCTCACACATACACACACAAATACACACACACAAACACACACATACACACACACACACACACACAAGTAAAGAAAATAAAGCTATTCAGTACAGAAAGCAATATGCCTACATTAAGAACTTTGATATTACAATACTATTCTCAAAATTATAATCTCTCTTGTAGAAAGAAAATTGATTTTTCCAATCAGGACATGCCTCATGTTGAATTTTTTTCCAGTATTTTTGCTCTTGTCTCAGGTTTTATTTATTCAAGATCTGGGCTTGTCTCGTTGGCAGTGAGTGCTTTCAGTTGCATGATGACTACACAACTTCTGTTCTAAATGTTGGACCATTATTGGGCATGCAAATCTGTGCTCACTGTGAAAATAGCAGACTATTCCTAACTTCTATCACCTGTCTTTATCTTTTAATAGATAGCAGCAGCAATGCCATAATAGCAATCACAACTGTAACGAATGTCCTTCTGGAGATGATCATATACTTCTCAGGCCTCAAAGCAACAGCTGGGCTTCAGGCAAAGAAGCCTGAAGAATGGGTTGTTGAGCCAGAGGAATTAGACATTCTTTAGGTAAGTTTTTTTATATCCCAGGAAATATCACCATATTTTATGATATTTTATTTATTCATTAAGTTTTACATACAAATCTCAACCTTCCCTTCCTCCTTTCCTCCCATTAGCTTCCTCCCCCTCCTATATCCTCCTGTCCTTTCTTATCAGAAAGTATTGCAAATGGCAATACTTTTACTTCTTCCTTTCCAATTTGTATCCCCTTGATCTCCTTTAGTTCTCTTATTGCTGTAGCTAGAACTTCAAGTACTATATTGAATAGATTGGGAGAAAGTAGACATCCTTATCTTGTCTCTGATTTTTTTTTCTTGTCCCTGATTTTAATGGGATTGTTTTAAGTTTCTATTTAATTTGATGTTGGTTATTGCTTGGTTTGTATTGCCTTTATTGTATTTAGTTAATCACCTTGTATCTCTGATCTCTCCAAGACTTTTAACATGAAGTTGGTGTTGGATTTTGTCAAAGGGTTTCTCAACTTCTAATGAGATGGTCATGATATTTTTCTTTGTGTATATGGTGGATTATATTGAAGGGTTTTCATGTGTTGAACTCTCCATGCATTCTTGGGATGAAGTCTACTTAGTCATGGTATATATTTTTGATGTGTTCTTGAATTTAGTTTGAAAGTATTTCATTGAGTATTTTTGTATAAATATTCATAAATAAAATTGGTCTAAAATTATCTTTCATGGTTGTGTCATTTTGTGGTTTATGGATCAGGGTGTATTTCTTCATGAAATGAATTTGGTTCTGTTTATTCTGTTTCTATATTGTGGAATCATTTGAGGATTATAAGTATTATCTCCTCTTCAAAGGTCTGGTAGAATTCTTGCTAAAACTATGTATTCCTAGACTTTTTTGTTTGTTATGTTTTTGGCTTTGTAGTTGTATGTTTGTTTGTTTTTTCTTCTTTTTTTTGTTGGGCGACCTTTAATGACTGCTTCTATTTCTTTAGAGGTAGGTCTATCTAGATTACTAATCTGATCTTGATATCTTGATGTAACTTTCATAAATGGTTTGGTTTCTTGGTTTGTTATTTGGGCGTGGGGTGTTATTGTTTGTTAGTTTCTTTTTCTTTCTTTTCTTTTTTTCTTTTCTTTCTTTCTTTCTTTCTTTCTTTCTTTCTTTCTTTCTTTCTTTCTTTTTTTTTGATTGGGAGACTTTTAATGACTGCTTCTATTTATTTAGAGATTTTAGGTCTATTTAGATTGTTTACCTGATCTCCATGTAACTTTGGTAAGTGGTATGTATGAAGAAAATCATCCATGTCCTCTCAATTTTCCAGTTTTGTGAAGCATAGGCTTTTGTAGCAAGATCTGATAGTATGTTTTTTATTTTCCTCAGTTTCTGTTGTTATAACTCCCTTTTTATTTCGATTTTGTTAATTTGGATAATGTCTCTGTGCCTTTAGTTAGTTTAGCTAAGGTTTTGTCTATCTTGTTGATTTTCTCAGTGAACCAGCTCTTGGTTTTGCTATTCTTTGTATTGTTCTCTTTGTTTCTAAATTATTGATTCAGCCCTGATTATTTCCTTTCATCTAAGTGTTTGGGTGGATCTGTTTCCTTTGGTTTTAGATCATTAATTCATGCTTAAGTGACCAGTCTGAGATCTTAATTTTCTTAAGAAGGCACTTAGCACTGTATACATTTCTCTTGGCACTGCTTTCATATATATATATATTAAATTCTATTAGTCTTTAATTTCATTCTTCATTTCTTCTTTGACCCAGTGGTCATTGAATAGGAATTGTTCAGTATCCATTAGTTTATAGGCTTTCCATTGTTTCTGTTATTGTCCAGCATTTATTAGTGGTAGTTTGATAAAATGCTAGTTTGAATTTCTTATACATTTCTGTGTTTATCTTTAATGGCTGAGTGTTTTTATGTATTTTTCCCCTTTGATTCTGTTTCTTCTCTGTCTTCTATCCTGAGTAGCCTGGGCTTTTGGTGACTAGTGAATCTTCAGGTTCAGTAAAGAGTCTCCCCTGGTGCTTTTGTGGAGTGAAAGGCCTCGGGGGATTTGGGTACTAACCTTGCCTCTGGGGTATGTGATAGCAATGGGGTCTAGGTCCCATGGTGCCATTAGGCCTCCAAGAATTCAGGAAGGATTGTGGGATGTGAAATGGAGCACAGGGTATGGAATGCAGTTTACCACTGTTGGATGTGCTTTCAAGATGGACATTTATTTTACAATATTTTATTTATTTTTTCCACATTAAAGGTAAAGTTTCTAGTAAGAAGTGTAACTGTCCAGCAGCCCTGGATAAACTGGGTGTACCTGAAAGGGTGGCTGGAAATGAAAAAGGATAAAGGCAAGGTGATGGGCAAGAGAAGGATGAAGCCAAGGCAAAGGTTTCTGATCAAGGTTCAAAGTTTAATATTTAGCATTGTAGTTATATGGGGAGGGCACACAGACCCATCCTTTGTTTCAGCTAAAATATATTGCTTTTTTTTTCTGCTGGATTGTGTTGCAAAGCAAGCTCAGCAGGCAGTCTGCTCCTGGTTTCAAGACTACCCAGGTCTGCAGAAGACCAACTAAGGCAAGCAATTAAGGCCTATTTAGCCTACTTAAGGCTGGGGGGAGGAAGTGCACAAAGAAGCATTTGAGCTCTGTCACTCAAAATAGAATGAGTCCACACTCCTCATATCAGGATATATGTCTTGTGATCAGTAATTTTGGTACTAAATGCCAGGACAATCATTTGTAAGATTTGCTCAAGATTATGTCAGAAATAAAGACCTTAAAAAACCCAAGATGTCTGGGCAAAATAATTTCCAGTATACAAAGATAAGGTTTTCGTATTAGCTCTATTCACTGAAGTGCATCAGGAGCAGCACTAGGAAGCCCAACTAGAAGCAGCATAAACTGCAAGGTACGCTGGTGAGTATCTTTCTGCAACTGGAAGGAGGAAGTTCAAGATTCAGGTGTTCAAGGCTATATGAACAGTTATATAACAAGTTGAAGGCCCGTTCTGGTTACATAAGAACTCTCACAAAAGATAAAAAAAACAACAACAGGAAAAATGAATATATATATGCCCATACTACTTGATGCTGGAGTCATATGTCAGGACTTCTATAATGCCAGGTTGCTCTGTCCTGGATTATTTATATACCCAGTGTTGTATAATATTTTTCCAGTGCCTTGTCTTAGGATGCTAATATAGCAGTCCAGTCTGCTACAATCCTACAGAGCAAGAACCATAGTATCTTCTTTTAGCAACTAACAGCTCAAAGATGGCCAGAGGACTCTTCTTAGATAGCAGATAGTTAATCTATGTTTGCAAAAACTCACAGGTTATGTGCAGTGATGACTTCGCTGAGGATGTGGATGAGAAAGTAGGTTTAGAATAGCTCCTAAGGCTATCATGAAATTAATAACAATTGCAGCACATTCCATCTGACTTTGAACATAGCCTGTTTGGAGCTTCTATTAAGTAAGTGGTATGAGGTATGAGGTTTCTTGACTAAAGGCAAGAATTAAAGGGTACACATTGCTTAACTCTAGTTAACCCTGTGTGTGTGTGTGTGTGTGTGTGTGTGTGTGTGTGTGCATGCGCATGCACATGAAAAAAACAGCAAATTTATCTACTGACAAATATTTGACTCCTCTAGCAGAAACCTAAACACCAAGTACAAATATACTTCCCATGTTAAAAGTTTGAATTATAATAACCTATTAAAAGTAACTTTTAGAGAAAACATAAAGCTTCATACTGTGGTTCACAATATTTTAATTATTGATATTTAATATTTTTTCCTATTCACCATTTCAAGTGATTTACAAACAACTCCACCCCCTTTTCACTTTCTATTGCCAATACTCTAAGGAGTTTGCCTTTTATCTTAAGGAAAACATTTTATTTTGTTTGCTGAAACTTGCTTCTTTTGAGTTATAAAGATATACATACTCATTTCAAGTGCAATGAAATAAGATAAAACAGTCCTTTCTATTCTTATATTTTCTACTTATATTCATAAAAATATGTCATATTGCCTTTTGACCACCAAAAAGTCTCAGCCAGTGACAACCATTGTTATCATCACAGTAACTGTCGCAAGGGTGTTAGTGTACCCGCTTGTAGGACATCTCTTACCACCAAGATCTCCTTTCCTTAAATTGTTGAGATTGTTTAAATAAATGAGAAACATACAATCTTCGGCTTGCAGCCAAACATTGTTAGTTTCCTAAGTCTGCCATACCAAGAGCTAAGAAGATTTTACATTTTGATAATTAGTAATACCACATTTGATTCCTTTTCATCTAGGGCCCAAGAACATATAATAACTAATATATGTTCCTATGCAGAAAAAGCTTACACTCCTTTTGTAAAATGCATGCATAATTAAATAATAATGATATATTTAAGTGACATTAGCCCATACTTAATTAATTTGAGCCATGTATGCTAGCTCATTAGATTTACTGCCTATAAAACTTCTTTATTCTCCTTATCAAATATACCAAAGTATTTAAAAAGCAAAACGCAGCTTTATCTGAATGATTTACTTAGCAGATTGACATTTAAGCTCACCAGTAATTTTGGAAAAATAAAGGAATCTTTTTTCCTTTGGAGCACAATAACTTACATTGTGCTTACATATAAATTAACATACTTGCTCATCTGTGAATGATGCTGAAATTATTTTCAAGTCTCAGTTAATACAATCAATACTTCAGTGAACATGGAAGCAAAAGTTCTGCGTTTAGAACTTTTGGGCATATAAGTCTTGGTTAGGTTCCCAGGACATGGCAATTCTACATTTTATGTCTTAAGGAACCTTCATATTGTTTTCGATAATTGCTGCAGCAGTTCACACTATAATCTTCTCTTTGTGAGAGTTCTATTTTCCTTTAAATGCTTGTCAATACTGTACAATCATGAAGCTTTGTGATAATAGCCCTCCTGAAAAATTTGATGAGGTATCTCACTGTGGTTTTAATTTTCCCTTCCTGTAGATAAATGATACTGAACTTTTCCCCGTATGTCTATTGGGTTCATTGCAACCTTCTTTAGGAAAACATTTTTTCAAGTCCTTCACCCCTTTCAAAAGTGAATTGTTGACTTTGCTTCTGTTTGGCTTTTTGGTTTTTTTTTTTAATTTTTTAAAATTTTTATTGATATATTTTTTATTTACATTTCAAATGATTTCCTCTTTTCTGGACCCCCACTCCCAGAAAGTCCCATCAGCCCCCTTCCCTCCCCCTGTTTTCCCACCCAACCCTTGCCACTTCCCTGTTCTGGTTTTGCCCTATACTGTTTCACTGAGCCTTTCCAGAACAAGGGGCCATTCCTCCATTCTTCTTGTACCTCATTTGATGTGTGGATTATGTTTTGGGTATTCCAGTTTTCTAGGTTAACACCCACCTATTAGTGAGTGCATACCATGATTCATCTTTTGAGTCTGGGTTACCTCACTTAGAATGAAGCTCTCCAGCTCCATCCATTTGCCTAAGAATTTCATGAATTCATTGTTTCTAATGGCTGAATAGTACTCCATTGTGTATATATACCACGTTTTTTGCATCCACTCTTCTGTTGAGGGATATCTGGGTTCTTTCCAGCTTCTTGCAATTATAAATAGGGCTGCTATGAACATAGTGGAACATGTATCCTTATTACATGCTGGGGAATCTTCTGGGTACATGCCCAGGAGTGGTATAGCAGGATCTTCTCGAAGTGAGGTGCCCAGTTTTCGGAGGAACCGCCAGACTGATTTCCAGAGTGGTTGTACCAATTTGCAACCCCACCAGCAGTGGAGGAGTGTTTCTCTTTCTCCACATCCTCCCCAACATCTGATGTCTCCTGAATTTTTAATCTTAGCCATTCTGACTGGTGTAAGATGAAATCTTAGGGTTGTTTTGATTTGCATTTCCCTAATGACTAATGAAGTTGGCATTTTTTAAAATGCTTCTCCACCATCCGAAGTTCTTCAGGTGAAAATTCTTTGTTTAACTCTGTACTCCATTTTTTAATAGGGTTATTTGGTTTTCTGGAGTCTAACTTCTTGAGTTCTTTATATATATTGGATATTAGCCCTCTATCTGATGTAGGGTTGGTGAAGATCTTTTCCCAATTTGTTGGTTGCCGATTTGCCCTTTTGATGGTGTCCTTTGCCTTACAGAAACTTTGTAATTTTATGAGGTCCCATTTGTCAATTCTTGATCTTAGAGCATAAGCTATTGGTGTTTTGAACTGAGTGTGTCCTGTGCATCTTGGATATTAGTCCCCTTCAGTTAGTTATACAGTTTTAATATACTTTTACTCATTCCCAGTTTTTGTTTGTTTTGGGAGGAGCTGGCTAGGAAGAAATGTTCAAAAAGTGTCCCCTTGGATTATTCTAGCTTTTGTCACTTGTACTTTAGAACTATATTCATGAACAAACTAACTAAAGCCTAAATCAGCAAATATTATCTCATATTTTCCTAGAGGTCTTCTGTGATTTCAGATATTGTATTTAAGCATTCAATCCATTTTGAATTGAATTTGGGTTGGGTAAGACAAAAATCCATTCTTTTCCATGTAGATATTTAGTTTTCCTAATAACATTTCTTGAAAAACAAAACATAACCACAAAACTGAAGTGAACTATTTTTTTTTTCATTTAGGCATTCTTGGTATCTTTGCTAAATATAAATTGCCTTTGAGCTAAATATCGATTTGTTGAGTTTATTTCTGGTCCATAGATCTGCTCTGGTTCATGCCCTACTGTACTGATTTGGTTAATATTGTTTACTATTATCTTTTAATATTAGGCAATATGATGCTTCTACCAACTTTTCTCAAGATTATATTGGCTGTTTGTGGTCTTGTATGAGCATGTGTGATTTTTCTTTTAAAGTTTCTCCTTCTACTACATGATCTTAATGATATGTGAACTTTCAAGAAAGAAAATTAACAAAAACATAATAAAAAGTCACTACCCAAAGAAAAGTTTATTTGAGTCAAACAATATTTGTTATAAGATTAATATATTCCCACCAGGTGGTGGTGGTGCATGCCTTTAATCCCAGCACTTGGGAGGCAGAGACAGGCAGATTTCTGAGTTCGAGGCCAGCTTGGTCTACAGAGTGAGTTCCAGGACAGCCAGGACTACACAGAAAACCCCTGCCTCAAAAAAAAAAGATTAATATATTCTAGAGGTCCAAAATAAAACATGGTAATTGTAGTGCATGATGTGTTATTTACTTGAAATTTGTTATGAGGCTAGAATATATTTTCCAATCCACCAAACCCAAATATTTACTATATGAAGTAAAGTATATGCTAATTAGCTTGATTTTGATAATTACAAGTCATACATCTATGGAAAATTTTACTCTCACCTTGAAAATATATAAGTTGTCATTCATCCCTAAATAAAAATGGATAATACAAAATAAGCCACAAATAATAAATGAGTAGCTTCACATAGAAAACTATCACTGAAGGATGAGCAAATGACCAATACTGAGACAAAGCAAATTCAAGGGTAGAACTAATTAGCTCCTGGACAGATAAGTTCTAAGATTATTATGCAACCATGTATTGTTTTTGTATTGTGTGCTGTCAAATATTAATCCACTGGTACAATAAGCTTAGCAAACATTTAGGGTTCAGGTTGGTCACCATCCCTTTGAGAACCTATAGTTGCAAGTCCATCCCCTACCATTGCAGCAACTTCTACAATAAGTTGTTCAAGATGTAAGCCAATATTATTATATGGTGTGTGTTAAATCTTCCAGTTTTAGTAGAGAAGATCTGAGCCAAGCCTGAGACCCCAAATTTATAGCAGAAAGGAACCTGCTCCTTGTGACTCCTTCACTGAAGAAAAAGATTCTATAACCTCCTGAGTCCTCATTGTTTCACTCAGAGCTATAATTGAGGCTGACTGCAAAGGCATTTCTTCATCCTTGAAAGCCAGTATTATATGAAAAAGTCAAAACACTTGGACCAAGTTTACATTTTCTATTTACATTTTATAAATTTCACATTCCATCAATCACAGTGTACCATGGAAATTACAAAGAACAATTGCTACATCATGTCTAGATAGAGGCGCAGTGTCAGTCTGATAGCTGTACCTGTGAAAAACAAATGCCATATGGTCGTTGGGTCATGAAAACAGCAACCTAATGCTGATGAGAGATAACATCAACCTCGTGCATCATAAAAGAAGAAAATTGTTAATGATGTGATAGTGGTTAATTCCATCTGTAGTTTTTCAGTGCTTCAGGTCACTGACTGTAATAACAGATTATTCAAAATCATAACCATATTATTCTGTCTTCTGAATAATACATTATGAAGTATAAAAGTGGCCTGTAAGTAAACTACTGAAATGAATCAATAATTTATTATTTCTGATCATTAAATCCATTACTGGATATTCTTGTTTCTACTACTTCTTTCAAAGATTTAGGATTTTCTTCACCTTTGCTTTATCCTCAGCAGCCCCATTTTTTCATTTTTCTTCCTTTGTAGAATAGATTTCTTGGTATTTAAAGCAGAAAGGCTTCTCCACCTTATATTTATGAAATTCATAGTGATGGAGGATGAAAATTCTATCTTAAAAATCACTCTGGTCATGGAAAAAAAATGATTTGTGGAACAGAGAAGGGTATAGCCATAAAGAAAACTAAGAAAAAGGAATTTGCTGTGATTCCTAATGAAGTACATCTTATCAGAATTCCAATCTAGCTGGGCCATGATTTGCAATGAAAGCTGACATGTTCATTTATGTCTATTCTAAAAAAAAAAACCCTTAAGACATGGTAACACTCAAGTAAAATGAAGAAAGGGAAAGGGGAAAAGAGGAAAAGTAGAAGAGTATCCCATTGTAGCATATAGTACAGACTCACTCTCCAGGGACATTAAGTCCCTATCTTACCCTGTGGACCTTGGGTTGATAGCTTAAGATACTTTCAGGTCACATATGCAAACTCCTCATTGTTTTCTTTTTAAAATTTATTTCTTTGGGATTATAATTCTCTCCCTGCAAAGTATGCCATATATCCCTCCCCACTCCTTTAATTTCATGGTTTCTTATTTTTACTAATAGCAATTAGTAAATTTTATGCATATATGTTTTCCTAAATACAACCTGTTCAGTCTGTATATTGTTTCCAGTATGTGTGTTTTCAAGGTTGAAAATTTGGCAGTAGACAACCAATTGGTATGGTCTTCCCAGAGAAGGCCACCTCTCTAGTTCCCAACTTTCTTGAGTCACTTATACTTCTTTCTGTAGGGTTGAGGTACCTGAATGTTTCCTAGTCCATTTTGCCATGTCCATTGATGTTGTCCTTGTTCAGATCACATTTAGTTAGTCATGCATGTGAGACTTTACTGATGTAGCATCAGATATTATTAGGAGACACATATCACAAAAAATACCTTGATCCTCTGACTCTAATAATCTCTCTGCTACCTCTTTTGCAATGTTCCTTGAGCCTTAGGTACAGGATTGTTTTGTAGATATGTACATTGGGACTAGGCTTGACAACTCTGCATTTTGAGTTTCGGTTTTCTGTAACAGTCTCCATTTGCTATAAAGAGAAGTTTCCTTGATGAAAGTAAAGACTACATTTATTTGTGGGTGTAAGAATGAATGTCTATAGATTCTCATCAGGGATTGTGTTGGTTTAGTAAATGAGTTGCTATAGATTCTCTTCCAATAACTATGGTTTCAATAGTAGCAAGGTACTTTGCTAGGTTTCCAGTACTAGGGCATGGTTTCTCTCTTGCTGAGCATGTCTCAAGTCCAAATAGAGAGCTGTTTGTTACCACCAAGATATGCATGGCACGACTTGCATCCTCAGTGTTGTTGCACCATGCTGGTTGTAAAAAAAAAAAAAAAAAAAAAAAAAAAAAAAAGACTAGTGACTCCTGAGATGAAACTGACCTGAAAACCCTCTCCCTGAGGACTAACTTTCCTAGTACCAAAAGTTACCATGAAATCTTCTGAATGAGAGAGAAAACCAATAGTCCTAATCATCTATGATTCCTTTGAAGCCTTCTATTTTTACCAGAAGAATCACACCCTTCTCTGGTGTTTTGCAAATACTTCATTTGACCTAAGGCTGTTTCTCATATTTTATATATATATATAAAATATATATATAAAATATATATCTCATATATATTATATATATATATAAAATATATATATATAAATATATATATACATATATATAAATATATACATATATATAAAATATATACATATATAATATATACATATATATATATAAAATATATATCTCAGGCCTTGAGATCTGCAGAACTCCAAGAATTGCCAACCTGATGTAATATAGCAAAAGAGCCTTTATTTAAGTCAGATCAGGACAGCAAATCTTCCCCTCTGCGATGCTCACCTCTAGGAGTTTTTATGCATGTATGTGGTATTTGCATAAGCAGGGATCCTCAGGCTTTGGGGTTACGTGTTGGGGAGGTAACAAGGAAGCCATTCCTCAAGCTGTTTGTTCAAACACCTCAACAGAATCATGTACCTGGGAGGGAGACTCCTCTGACCTAGGAAGTATCAGGAAGAAGAATGGTTGTAAAACAGGCCACAGCTGTCTGGGTACACTTAATTGCCCATCTCTCATGGCCAAAACATGGGGAACTTATCTTTTTAAGGATGTTTGATTCATTAATCTCAAGGACAGGCAACATCTGCACCAGGGAAGTACTAGTTATGTATCAGGGAGGCAAGAAGGAGTTTGGGATATGAATTCCCAAAGCTGGCATTTGTTGCTCACAGGAGTGGGGAGGTGGTGGGGGGTTGGTGGCGAGAGGGTTGTTGAGGGGTGCCACCATGAAAAGGGAGATTGCAATGCTCTGACACCAGGTTGGGCCCTCTCTGTTTGCCCTCTCTGCAAGGCCAGGGGCATCTCTGATGGGAAAAGTGGGGAGAGAAGTAGAGCTCTGTGTGAGTGGCAGGAAAGTACACAGGCAAGCTTTCTGTGTCTCTTCAATCATAGATCCTAAACATGTTATAAATAACATCACTTATAGTATGGATGGAATCTGACTCGTGTGTAGAGTCCTTTCTTATTCACTGATCCAAGTGATACTTCACAAAAGCTCCCAGAGAGCATAGCAACTGCTTGAATTCTCTTCCATGAGAAAGTAACAAGTGGGAAATTCATGCTATGAATTTGGCATTAATTCTGAGGAAGTTAATAGACATTAAGTCGAAATTTAATTGAACCAATTACAATGACATGATTTAGGAACCATCAGATAACTATCTTGACAGGACCAATTTGAACAAATAGGAAGGAAGGAAGGAAACAAACAAGGAAAGAAAGAACCTTCTTAGTAATATTGTGATGATAAAAAGAGAGGGGCTAAAGAATATATTCTACGGTGCTGTGAGAGAAGGGCATGCCTCAGGTGCCCCATACTGAGGTATCCCTTCCCTCAGAGTGACCAGACACACCAGTACAGTATAGAGTTTATTCAGGGCATGGGGAGGGTAATTAAGGGGGTAGTAGAGGTAGAGAAAGGCAGAGAGAGTGTGTAAAGAAGCAGATTATGACCACATGGAGAGAGAGGAGAGTGAAGGACAGCCCAAGATGGGCAAGAGAGAGGGTAGGAGAGTGTGGGAATAAGAGATATAAGACATGTAAGAGATGGAGAAGGGCAAGAAACTCCTTTTATAGTAGAATAGGCATACCTGGCTGTTGCCAGGTAACTGTGGGGTGAAGCTTAGACAGAATCCCAACATTCTCCAGTTTTGGTTTAATTTAAAAAAAATTAAAAAGAGGTGATGAAGACGGCATTTTAGCACCCACAGGGTGAAGATGAAGTTGCTGAATAATCAATACCAGCATCCCAGAGGACTATCAGCAAGATGGTTATGGCCAAGCTAGAAATTCAGGTCATCATGGGTAAATCTAGTGGCCCTGTAACATTTCCCAGAAATGTTCAAAAGCACTCCAACCTGGTCCAGGATTTTTGGCAGTTGCAAGAGCTCAAGGCGATTTTAGATTGCTTTCGAGAGAGGAAGTCACCCAAGGGCACTGCTGGGCATTGAAAGCCAACCGTCATCCCAAAAGAGGCTGGCCAGGCCTTATCTGGGCATACGGGTCCCTCCCAACAACAGGAAAAACTGTTTTCTAATTACTATGGCCAGTGTGTGTTTGCAGGACTCTGCAGTCTGATAGCAGAAGATGTGAACCTTTCTGACAGAGGCAGCACACCCACAGTGGCCAGCAGTTGGCACAGCAGGTCTGCAAGGTTGTAGGGTGGAGCTTCCTGCCAGTGGTGGAAGTCACAGCCTGCAGTGGAAAAAGGAAGGGCCTAAAGTAGCTTGTTTCATATCCTAGCAATGTGCTTGCGGTCATACAGAACCACGCCATACCGAACTGCGAGCTGGAGCTGAGGGAGATATCTGGAAGATCAGAGAACGAGGAAGGGGTCGGGAGGAGGGAGGCAGAGTTCTGTGCATGGTGGAACCAAGAGCCAGACCCCCTTTTCAGGCAAACCAGCTGAACCAGCAGGCTGCAAATGAGAGAGGGAAAGAGGGGAAAGATAACAGACTGATCCAAGGGTGAGACATGAGAGGGTTTCTAGGCCCGGTCTGGAATTAAAAAGTTATAAAAAGAGATTCAGTGAAAAAACTGGATGTTTCCCATCCTCAAGGACAACAAGGGTAGCTCCAAGCTCAAGAAATGCCTAGGGTCATGTAGACAGTAGCTCTGAGTTGTGGGGGCTGAGGTGCTGATGGGACCGCGGCTAGTGAGCATGTTTGTGGCTGAGATGGCATGCAAACTTGCAGAGTTTCTAGATCCAAGTCACAAGGCACTAATGTTGTGATCATAAATAGAGGAAGAAGCTAAGAGAATATGTTCTATGGCCGTGTAGTAGAAAGGGGTGCCTCAGCTGGTACATGCCAAGGCATCCCTTCCCCCCTGAGGGAACAGATACACACTGGTATAGTATAGAATAAATTTTATTCAGGGCATAGGGAGGGGAGTTAAGAGAGTAGTAGTGGCAGAGAAAGAAAGAAAGGGAGAGAGTAGAGAAGCAGACCATGACCACATGGGAGGGGGAGGAGAGCCAAAGAGGGGGCAAGAGAGAAGCTGAGAGTGAGAGAATAAGAGATGCAAGAGAGGTAAGGGAGAAAGGAGGGGCTGAGCATCCCTTTGGATAGTAGGCCAGGTAACTGTGGGGTGGAGCGTACACAGAATCCTAACAAGTAGGATTGTTTTTTTCTTTAGGATTTCTGTCAGCTTTCCTTTTAGAAGGTCAGTTCCCAGCTCTGTGTGTTGCAACAATCTTGCTATAATGCTGGAGACCAATTATGTGGCAACTGCTCTCTTATCTGTGATTATATCTCTATTTCTGGAAGGGAAAGCATTGGTACATTTTTTTCTCTAGTGTTTATCTTCAACATTTTATTGTAGGTGCAAATAATTACTTAGTCATTATATGTCCTCTAGATTTCTAGGCTAAGGTAAAATCTCTAGCTGTCATAAAACCACAAACATGCTCAGAGCGCTAATTACAAGTGTCCCATATGATGGCTTTTACACTTTGATCTAATACATGTGACTAGTCAGTGTAGAAAAAGGAGTGAATTGACCTTTAAAAGTAGTTTTCACCATATCTCTTCAAGCTATAATCTTTTCTCCATTTTAATAGAATGAATCTAATATTTCAAGGTTCTACATATATTTTACCCATCAATGAAAAGTTTACCATTATTTTGTTTGGAGGGCTGGGAACAAGTATCTGCTGAACTAATATTCTTACCAGAAACAGCACACTCACACAAATTCATTATTGGGAAGAAATGATTAGGGTACTGAGCTCAGGGGGAATTGGGCAATGCATTCTTATCTAATTAAACAAAAATACTTGTCTAGTAGCACAGTTTACTTCAAAAGGCATTTAAGGCTTTCATGACATTGAAGTAAGTAGTATTATAATTTACAGAAAATATGCATAACTCTGTCACCATTTGCTTCTGACAGAATCCAACACACAGCTCCAAGTCATTGGAGAAAGATGTACACAGGTGTCACACAGAACATATTTCTTTGTTCCCATTTACTTTTGTTTCTTTGTTTCTTTCTCTCTTTCTCCCTCTGCCTCTTTCTTTCTTTCTTTCTTTCTTTCTTTCTTTCTTTCTTTCTTTCTTTCTTTCTTTCTTTCTTTCTTCCTTCCTTCCTTCCTTCCTTCCTTCCTTCCTTCCTTCCTTCCTCCCTCCTTTCCTCTCTCTCTCTCTCTCTTTCTTTCTTTCTTTCTTTCTTTCTTTCTTTCTTTCTTTCTTTCTTTCTTTCTTTCTTTCTTTCTTTCTTTCTCTCTCAGGTTCTTAAGCAAGAGCCAAAGAATAAAGAGAAAAACTATAGTTTTTTTTGCTTATCTTTTAGATTTTTATTGCTGAATTACAAATCATTTTTTAGGGGAAGGGGCATGTGTACCATAAGATTATTGTGAGGATCAACAGATACTTGGCAAGTATCACTTGTGTCTTCCAAGCATAATTCTGACTTATTTTTTATTTCCATTTAGCAAGCTCTAACATATTCTTTATTTTTTAAAAACAAAAACAAGTTCTAGCTTATTCTTTGCTCCCTGTTATAAATTATTACTTTGGATCTGATACAGGAAAGATGTGGAGACTTGAATTTTCTAGGAACAAAGGGATAGAAGGCTTTTCAAGTGACTATCTTAGTTCTAAATTCACGGGTGATTATAAATGATATACATAATATATTTGTCATTTTAAAACATAGCCTGGGAAGTCTTTGTTGGTTTTCAAGAGTCTTAGAAGCAAGAGTATGACTTTAGTAACAAATGGAGTACTCATTTTTAGCAAGGCAAAACCAGTTCCAGGTTGGGTTAGAGTGGAGAAGCTGCTGCAAGTCTGCCTCTGAGAAGTGGCCTAGCTCATGACACACACTCAGATTTATCTTTATATGCATTTATTACTTTTATTGTGGCTATGACAATATACCTGGCAAAAAGCAACTTAGGGAAAGAAGGTTTTACTTGAGTTCCTATTTTGGGAGAGTACAGCCCGCCATGGTCTTGAAGGAATGACAAATTCATAGATGCAAACAGTCAAATCTGGGAGCCATCATAATTGGTTTTCCCTCCTCAGTTGAAGCTCTCTGGCAACGTCTCTTACAGCCATACCCAGAAACGTTTCCTAGATATCAAAGCCAGCCAACACTGAAGATTAACCAGCATGCTGTATCTCTTTAAACAGACTTCAAAGTGCCATAATGTGCAGAACAACAATTTAATAGAAAAACATTGTTAACATCTCCTGTTTTAGAATATCTGAGCATTACATAATTCAAGGTGGCATGTTCTTGGATACAAATTCTCAGAGAACAGTCCTGAACCCTTGGTTCTCTTAAGAGTTATAATAAAAAGATTGAAGAAATGGGATGGAAAACAGAATGTCATGTTCAATGACTTATCATGCTACTGCAGAATTATAATATCCCATGTTAACTTAAGTACACCTTATCTAACTGCTTTTAATATAAATATAATCCGATTAAATGATATCAGCTGAGCAGCAACAGCAGCAGTGGCTCGTCCAGAGGAAGGGCCATCAGCAGTGACACCAAGCTGACAGGGTCCAGGCAGACCCTGCGCCCATGAGCACTGGCCATCACTGGCCAGCCAGGTTGCAAGCAGCGGAGGATTTTCGGCGCCTTTCACCACCCAGAAGCCACATCAGAACTCTGCCTCCCGCCAGTCAGTTACTAGAGACTGGGCTCCATCTTGGTTCTCGGACGCCAGAGAGATCAGACAGACTGAGGTACGCAAATACAACCCGAGACCACCATCGCGGGGGTCTAAGCCCGATGGGTGTTGGCCTGAACTCAGGCCCTGGGCTGGTCAGGGGGCCACCGGTGTGCAAACCCGGCCAGGAGGTTGTTTGCCCTGGCCTGCGCGCGCACCACCACCATTTTGCCTACAGGAAGCCAGAGAGCCCTAGCAGGCAAAGCCAGCTAACAGGCATAGCCCCAGACTAACATAGTGGGGGTCTAAGACGGTCAGGCCCTGCACTGCCCCCAGGCCCTGGCCTGCTCGGTGGGCCATCTGTGTGCTGACCTGGCTGGGAGGTTGTTAGCCCAGCAGACTCTCCCAGCACTCTCAGGGAGCGTGCGCACACTGCCACCCTAGCCACCTGACAGACCCAATTAACACTCACAGCTGAGGTGAACTTTGCTCGGACATTGGCCTGCCAGGCTTTTGCCTAGACTCAGGGCCTGAACAGCGAGGCTAGCCTTGTGTGCACCAACCCAGCTGGGAGTTCTGCTGCCCAGCAGAGTAATCAGCACACAGAAAAGGTCCCTGCAGCATACACCCTCAGCACTCCCTGAAGGAGCAAACGGGCACCATCTGATTCACAGACACAATCTGGGGCATAGCACACTAGGGCTGCAAGGGCAACCAAGAGGAGGGAAGCACATCAGCAATCTGCTACAGAGGAAACCCTGCCATCCAGTGTTGCAGAAATAGCCCTAGAGCCTCTCAGGAGGCTGAAACACCAGCCAGAGACAAGACCAACTAGCTCCAGAGAACAAGATGGCAAAGGGCAAATGCAGGAACACTACTAACAGAAATATAGGCAATATGGCAGCATCTGAACCAAACTCTCCAACATCAGCAAGTCCTGGTTATGCCAACACACCAGAGAAACAAGATTTGGATTTAAAATCACTGGTCATGAGGCTGCTAGAAGAACACAAAAAGGAAATAAATGAATCTCTTAAAGAAATACAGGGGAACATGAATAAGCTAGAAACCCATATAATGGAAACAGAAAAATCACTTAAAGAAATGCAGGAGAATAAGGACCAAGAGATAGAAGCCAATAAAGAAGAAAGGCAAAAAAAAACAAAAAAAAAACAAAACAAACAAACAAACAAAAAAAAACTTAAAGAAATGCAGGAGGACTTGAGTCAACAGGCAGAAGTCATGAAAGAGGAAACTCAAAAATCGCTTAAAGATTTACAGGAAAACACAAACAAACAAATGATGGAACTGAGAAAAACCATCCTGGATCTAAAAACAGAAGTAGAAACAAGTAAGAAATCACAAAGGGAGACAACTTTGGAGATAGAAAACCTTGAGAAGAAATCAGGGGCCATAGATGCAAATATAAACAAAAGAATACAAGAGATGGAAGAAAGAATCCCAGATGCTGAAGATACCATAGAAACCATTGACTCAACTGTCAAAGAAAATGTAAAATGCAAAAAGCTTGTATCCCAGAACATCCAGGAAATCCAGGATACAATGAGAAGACCAAACCTAAGGATTATAGGTATAGATGAGAGTGAAGATTTACAACTGAAAGGGCCAGCAAATATCTTCAACAAAAGTATGGAAGAAAACTTTCCCAACTTAAAGAGATGCCTATGAATATACAAGAAGCCTACAGAACACCAAACAGACTGGACCTGAGCAGAAATACCTCCCGTCACATAATAATCAAAACCCCAAATGCACTAAACAAAGAAAGAATATTAAAGGCAGTAAGAGAAAAAGGCCAAGTAACATATAAAGGAAGACCTATCAGAATCACACCAGACTTCTCACCAGAGACCATGAAAGCTAGAAGATCCTGGGCAGATCTCATGCAGACTCTAAGAAAACACAAATGTCAGCCAAGACTACTATACCCAGCAAAACTCTCATTCACCATGGATAGAGAAACCAAGATATTCCATGACAAAACCAAATTTACACAATATCTTTCCACAAAGCCAGCTCTGCAAAGAATAATAGGAGGAAAACTCCAATACAAGGAGGGAAACTACACCCTGGAAAAAGCAAGATAGTTACCTTCCTTCATCAAACCCAAAAGAAAATAACCACTTAAATATAAAAAGAACAAAAAAAATGACAGGAAGTAATATTCACTTTTCCTTAATATCTCTTAACATCAATGGTCTCAATTCCCCAATAAAAAGACATAGACTAACAGACTGGATAAGGAAACAGGACCCTACAATTTGCTGCATACAGGAGACACACCTCAGTGTCATAAAAACTACCTTAGAGTAAAAGGCTGGAAGACAATCTTACAAGGCAATGGTCATAGGAAACGAGCAGGAGTAGCCATTCTAATATCAGATAAAATTGACTTTCAGCCTAAAGTCATCAAAAGGGACACAGAAGGACACTTCTTGCTGGTCAAAGGAAAAATCCACCAAGAAGAACTTTCAATTCTGAACATCTATGCACCAAATGCAAGGGCACCCTCATTCATAAAAGAAACTTTACTAAAGCTCAAAGCACACATTGTACCTAACACAATAATTGTGGGGGACTTCAACACTCCACTCTCCTCAATGGACTGATCAGGAAAACAGAAACTAAACAGGGACACAGTAAAAGTAATTGAAGCTTTGGATCAATTGGATTTGATGGATATTTATAGAACATTTCACCCTAAAGCAAAAGAATATACCTTTTTCTCAGCACCTCATGGTACCTTCTCCAAAATCGGCCATATAATTGGTCACAAGGCAGACCTCAACAAACATAAGACGATCGAACTAATCCCATGCCTCCTATCAGATCACTATGGTGTAAGAGTGGTTTTCAATAGCAACAAAAACAACAGAAAGCCCACATACACATGGAGGCTGAATAATACTCTACTCAATGACACCTTGGCCAAAGAAGAAATAAAGAAAGAAATCAGAGACTTTTTAGAATTTAATGAAAATGAAGGCACAACATACCCAAATCTTTGGGACACAATGAAAGCAGTGCTAAGAGGAAAACTCATAGCCCTGAGTGCCTCCAAAAAGAAAATGGAGAGAGCATACTCTAGCAACTTAACGACACACCTGAAAGTCCTGGAACAAAAAGAAGCCAATTCACCTAGGAGGAGTAGAAGACAGGAAATCATCAAACTCAGGACTGAAATCAATCAATTGGAAACAAAGAGAACCATACAAAGAATCAACAAAT